>NC_041387.1:434535157-434555787 GCF_002162155.2 Triticum dicoccoides
CAACTATATTGATCCTTTGAGACCATCTTCATCCTACGCCTCCCACGGATTGATAAACCTTAGGTCATCCACTTGAGGGAAATTTTCTACTGCCCTACAAACCTCTGCACTTGGAGGCCCAACAACGTCTACAAGAAGAAGGTTGTGTAGTAGACATCAATGATCGGGTGTGATAGATTCTAACGTTCGCATACAACGGGTGTAAGCTAGATTTACACATGCGAAACACTTAGGTTGACTTGACGAGCCTAGCATGTACAGACATGGCCTCGGAACACGAGAGACCGAAAGGTCGAATATGAGTCGTATGGTAGATGTGATCAACATGGAGATGTTCATTGTTGATGACTAGTCCGTCTCACGTGATGATCGGACATGGCCTAGTCGATCCGGATCATGTGTCACTTAGATGACTAGAGGGATGTCTATCTGAGTGGGAAATAATTTGATTAGATGAACTTAATTATCATGAACTTAGTCTAAAATTGTCTTTACAATCTATCATGTAGATCCAATGGCCCACGCTAATGTTGCCCTCAACATCAATGTGTTCCTAGAGAAAACCAAGCTGAAAGACGATGGAAGCAACTATACGGACTGGGTCGTAACTTGAGGATCATCCTCATAGCTGCCAAGAAAGCATATGTCCTTGAAGCACTGCTAGGTGATGCACCCATTTTCCCAGCAACTCAAGACGTTATGAATGC
This sequence comes from Triticum dicoccoides, assembly GCF_002162155.2. Lineage (NCBI taxonomy): Eukaryota > Viridiplantae > Streptophyta > Magnoliopsida > Poales > Poaceae > Triticum > Triticum dicoccoides. The sequence continues at coordinate 434,535,865 of NC_041387.1, forward strand.
CTGACAGTCGATAGTGATGATTACTCCCTGGTTCAGTGGGGCATGCTTTACAGCTTAGAATCGGGGCTCCAAAAGCGTTTTGAGCAACACATAGCATATGAGATGTTCCAAGAGCTGAAAATGGTTTTCCAAGCTTATGCCCGGGTCGAGAGATATGAAGTCTCTGACAAGTTCTATAGTTGTAAGATGGAGGAAAACAGTTCTGTCAGCGAGCATATACTCAAAATGTTTGGGTTGCACAACCGCTTGTCTCAGCTAGGAGTTAACCTTCCAGATGACTCGGTCATTGACAAAATCCTCCAGTCGCTTCCACCTAGCTACAAGAGCTTTGTGATGAACTACAATATGCAAGGGATGGCGAAGTCCATTCCTGAGTTATATTCAATGCTAAAATCAGCGGAGGTGGAGATCAAAAAGGAACATCAAGTGTTAATGATGAATAAGACCAATTGTTTCAAGAAAGGCAAGGGAAAGAAGAACTTCAAGAAGGACGGCAAGGGAGTTGCCGCGCCCGGTAAGCCAATTGCCGGAAAGAAGCCAAAGAATAGACCCAAGCCTGAGACTGAGTGCTTTTATTGCAAGGGAAATGGTTACTGGAAGCGGAACTGCCCCAAGTACTTAGTGGATAAGAAGGCCGGCAACACCAAAGGTATATATGATATACATGTTATTGATGTGTACCTCACCAGTGCTCGTAGTAGCTCTTGGGTATTTGATACCGGTGCGGTTGCTCACATTTGTAACTCAAAATAGGAGCTGCGGAATAAGCATAGACCGGCGAAGGACGAGGTGACGATGCGCGTTGGGAATGGTTCCAAGGTCGATGTTATCGACGTCGGCACGCTACCTCTACATCTACCTTTGGGATTAGTTTTAAACCTCAATAATTGTTACTTAGTACCAGCTTTGAGCATGAACATTCTATCTGGATCTTGTTTGATGCGAGATGGCTACTCATTTAAATCTGAGAATAATGGTTGTTCTATTTATATGAGAGATATGTTTTATGGTCATGCCCCACTGGTCAATGGTTTGTTTTTATTGAATCTCGAACATGATGTTACACATATTCATAGTGTGAATGCCAAAAGATGTAAGGTTGATAATGATAGTCCCACATACTTGTGGCACTGCCGCCTTGGTCACATTGATGTCAAACGCATGAAGAAACTCCATGCAGATGGATTTTTGGAGTCTCTTGATTATGAATCACTTGACACGTGCGAACCATGCCTCATGGGCAAAATGACCAAGACTTTGTTCTCCGGAACAATGGAGTGAGCAACCAACTTGTTGGAAATAATACATACTGATGTATGCGGTCCAATGAGTGTTGAGGCTTGCAGTGGCTATCGTTATGTTCTCACCCTCACTGATGACTTAAGTAGATGTGGGTATGTCTACTTAATGAAACACAAGTCTGAGACCTTTGAAAAGTTCAAGGAATTTCAGAGTAAGGTAGAGAATCAACATGACAGGAAAATAAAGTTCTTACGATCAAATCATGGAGGAGAATACTTGAGTCACGAGTTTGGCATGCACTTAAGGAAATGTGGAATTGTTTCACAACTCACGCCGCCTGGAACACCTCAGCGAAATAGTGTGTCCAAACATCGTAATCGCACTCTATTGGATATGATGCGATCTGTGATGTCTCTTACCGATCTACCGCTATCATTTTGGGGTTATGCTTTAGAGACTGTCACATTCACTTTAAATAGGACACCATCTAAATCTGTTGAGACGACACCGTATGAATTATGGTTTGGGAAGAAACCTAAGCTGTCATTTCTAAAAGTTTGGGGATGCGATGCTTATGTCAAGAAACTTCAACCTAAAAAGCTCGAACCCAAATCGGAATGCGTCTTCATAGATACCCTAAGGAAACTATTGGGTATACCTTCTACATCAGATCCGAGGGCAAGATCTTTGTTGCCAAGAATGGATCCATTTTGGAGAAAGAGTTTCTCTTGAAAGAAGTAAGTGGGAGGAATTAGAACTTGATGAGGTAACCTCTCTTGAACCGGAAAGTAGCGCAACTCAGGAAGATGTTTCTATGGTGCCTGCACCGACTAGAGAGGAAGTTAATGATGATCATCATGAAACTCCGGATCAAGTTGCTACTGAACTTCGTAGGTCCACGAGGACACGTTCCACACCAGAATGGTATGCTAACCCTGTCCTAGAAATCATGTTGTTGGACAAAGGTGAACCTTCAAACTATGAAGAAGCGATGGCAGGCCAGGATGCCAACAAATGGCTTGAAGCCATGAAATCCGAGATAGGATCCATGTATGAGAACAAAGTATGGACTTTGGTGGACTTGCCTGATGATCGGCGAGCCATAGAAAATATGTGGGTCTTTAAGAAGAAGACTGACGCGGATGGTCCTGTGACCGTCTATAAGGCTCGGCTTGTCGCTAAGGGTTATCAACAAGTTCAAGGAGTTGACTATGATGAGACCTTCTCACCCGTAGCGAAGCTGAAGTTCGTCAGAATCATGTTAGCAATTGTCGCATTCTATGATTATGAGATCTGGCAAATGGACGTCAAAACGGCATTCCTTAACGGTTTCCTTAAGGAAGAATTGTATATGATGCAGCCGGAAGGTTTTGTTGATCCTAAGAATGCTGACAAGGTATGCAAGCTCCAATGCTCCATCTATTGGCTGGTGCAAACATCTCGGAGTTGGAACATTCGCTTTGATAATGGTCAAAGCGTTTGGGTTTATACAGATTTATGGAGAAGCCTGTATTTACAACAAAGTGAGTGGGAGCTCTATAGCTTTTCTCATACTATATATGGATGGCATACTATTGATGGGAAATGATATAGAACTTTTGGAAAGCATAAAGGCCTACTTGAATAAATGTTTTTCTATGAAGGATCTTGGAAAAGTTGCTTACATATTAGGCATCAAGATCTACGGAGATAGGTCGAGACACCTCATTGGTCTTTCACAAAGCACATACCTTGACAAGATATTGAAGAAGTTCAATATGGATCAGTCCAAGAAGGGGTTCTTGCATGTATTGCAAGGTGTGAGATTGAGCATAGCTCAAATTCCGACCTCGGCAGCAGAAAGAGAAAAGATGAGTGTCATCCCCTATGCCTCAGCCATAGGCTCTATTATGTATGACATGATGTGTACCAGACCTGATGTGAACCTTGCCATAAGTTTGGTAGGGAGGTACCAAAGTGATCCCAGTATGGAACACTGGACAGCGGTCAAGAATATCCTGAAGTACCTGAAAAGGACTAAGGACATGTTTCTCATTTATGGAGGTGTCAAAGAGCTCATCGTAAAGGGTTATGTCGATGCTAGCTTTGACACAGATTTGGATGACTCCAAGTCACAAACCGGATACATGTATATTTTGAATGATGGGGCAGTCAGCTGGTGCAGTTGCAAGCAAAGTGTCGTGGAGGGATCTACATGTGAAGCGGAGTACATAGCTGCTTCGGAAGCAGCATAGGAAGGAGTCTGGATGAAGGAGTTTATCACCGACCTATGAGTGATTCCCAATGCGTCGGGCCCGATGACTCTCTTCTGTGACAACACTAGAGCTATTGCCATTGCCAAGGAGCCCAGGTTTCACAAGAAGACCAAGCACATCAAGCGCCGCTTCAACTCCATTCGTAAATATATTCAATATGGAGACATAGATATTTGTAAAGTACATACGGATCTGAATGTCGCAGATCCATTGACTAAACCTCTTCCACGAGCAAAACAAGATCAGCACCAGAACTCCATGGGTGTTCGATTCATCACAATGTAACTAGATTATTGACTCTAGTGCAAGTGGGAGACTGTTGGAAATATGCCCTAGAGGCAATAATAAAATGGTTATTATTATATTTCCTTGTTCATGATAATTGTCTATTGTTCATGCTATAATTGTATTAACCAGAAACAGTAATACATGTGTGAATACATAGACCACAACATGTCCCTAGTGAGCCTCTAGTTGACTAGCTCGTTGATCAATATATGGTTATGGTTTCCTGACCATGGACATTGTATGTCATTGATAATGAGATCACATCATTAGGAGAATGATGTGATGGACAAGACCCAATCCTAAGCATAGCACAAGATCGTGTAGTTCGCTTGCTAGAGCTTTTCTAATGTCAAGTATCTTTCCTTAGACCATGAGATTTTGCAACTCCCGGATACCGTAAAATGCTTTGGGTGTATCAAACATCACAACGTAACTGGGTGACCATAAAGGTGCACTACAAGTATATCTGGAAGTTTTTGTTGGATTGGCACGAATCGAGACTGGGATTTGTCACTCCGTATGACGAAGAGGTATCTCTAGGCCCACTCGGTAATGCATCATCATAATGAGCTATATGTGACTAAGGAGTTAGCATTACAGAACGAGTAAAGAGACTTGCCGGTGACAAGATTGAACGAGGTACGGGGATACCGACGTTCGAATCTTGGGCAAGTAACATACCGATGGACAAAGGGAATTGTATACGGGATTGATTGAATCATCGACATCGTGGTTCATCCAATGAGATCGTCCTGGAACATGTGGGAACCAATATGGGTATCCAGGTCCCGCTATTGTTTATTGTTCGGAGAGATGTCTCGGTCATGTCTGCATGCATGGTTCCCGAACCCGTAGGGTCTACACACTTAAGTTTCGGTGATGCTGGAGTTGTAATGGGAAATTGTATGTGGTTACGGAAAGTTTTTAGGAGTCCTGAATGAGATCCCGGACGTCACGAGGAGTTCCGAAATGGTCCGGAGGTGAAGATTTATATATGGGAAGTCTAGTTTCAGTCGCCGGAAAGGTTTCGGGGGTTATCGGTATTGTACCGGGACCACCGAAAGGTGTCCGGGGGTCCACTGGGTGGGGCCACCTACCCCGTGGAACCAAGTGGGCTGAATATGGGTGCGAACCAGCCCCCTAGTGGGTTGGTGCACCCCCTCCCAAGGGCCCAAGGCGCCTAGGGTTAGAAACCCTAAGGGGTGGGGGCGCCTCCCACATGCTTGGGAGGGGGCAAGTCTCCCCCCTTTGCCCTCCCCCCCTCTAGATGCATCTAAGGGGGCAGGCCCCCTCTCCCCTTCACCCTATAAATAGAGGGGGGGTGGGAAGGCCGCCGCACCACAGCCCTTGGCACAGCCCCCCCCCCCTCTTACACCTCCGCCTCCTACGTTAAGCTTGGCGAAGCTCTACCGGAGAACCACGAGCTCCACCACCACGTCGTCGTGCTGCCGGAGTTCTCCCTCAACTTCTCCTTCCCCCTTGCTGGATCAAGAAGGAGGAGACGTCCTCGGGCTGTACGTGTGTTGAATGCGGAGGCGCCGTCCGTTCGGCGCTTGGATCAGATCTTCCGCTATTTGAATCGCCGCGAGTACGACTCCATCAACCACGTTCTTATAACACTTCCGCTTAGCGATCTTAAAGGGTATGAAGATGCACTCCCTCTCTCTCGTTGCTAGCATCTCCTAGATTGATCTTGGTGACACGTAGGAAACTTTTTGAATTATTACTATGTTGCCCAACAAATACACCAAGGTGGTTCCTCGAGCAAGAAAGCCCCTAGGCTCATGATTCGTGAGCCCAATTTCAAAACCACCGAGGGAGGCTCAAGTGCAGCCTTGTGAATGGCCGTTGGATGAATTCATGGTTCATGCTGGTTTCAAAGAGGAATTTGATGCGTACATACAAAACACTGACTTTCAAGACTTCTTTACAGATAAGTGCAGGCAATACTATCACCTCACTGAGTCCTTTGTGCGAAGGTTTGAATTTACATCCAAGCATAGCACGCATTTTGTTTTGTTTGATCTTTATGATAAATCATATACCATGGTCCTAGAAAGTTTTAGTGATGCATGCAAAATCCCACAATGGGGCATTCATAGTGAACCTCGCGAAACTGAATATAATGATTTCCTTGCTAGCATCATGGCGGGAGAAACTAGAAATATTACACAAGCGACCATAGGGAGCATTCACTTTCCCGCCATACATTATTTTGATATCTTCATAGGTAGATACATTAATGGTAAACATGATCATAGCCACCTTTGTGCATCAAATCTTAGTGTCCTCAAGGGTGCGGTAATGGGTGATAAAGGATATCACTGAGGGCTATTATTGCGAGGAGGTTACATCTTAATGCTAAGGATGGAGATTTCTTTGGTGGATTTATGCCACCCATTTAGCTAATTATCTTGGGGTACCCATAATGGAGAATGACATTGAGTTACCAACCGCTTTCCTTGATTATAATGATATGGTGCGCTACCAGTTTCTTGAGAGGAACGAACAGTCCCTCCTGTACCGACTGATCTTTGACAAGCAACGTGATGTCCATATTACCCTTCCTGCTCCTACCTTCTTTAACTTTCAGGTAAAACGGAGATACTTTATAACCAGAGAGGAGGTGAATGAGTATGAGAGAGAGGTAGCGGATCAGTCATAATCCTTTCGATAAGTAAGAGTGTCAAATCCAACGAGGAGCAGAAGGAAATGACAAGCAGTTTCCAGCAAAGTAATGTCTGCAAGCACTGAAATGATCGATAATAGGAAGTTTGAGAGCAAGGTAATTTACGAGCAATAAGTAACAACTGTGACAAAGGTACGGAAGGTATCCCAATCATTTTTATAGCAAAGAACGGGCCGAAGCAAAGCATTCTTGAGGACACGCGGAAATTTCATCTAGTCATTTTCATCATGTTTGTTTGATTTGTGTTCATTACTTTGATAATATATATATGGGTGGACCGGTGGTTGGGTGTTGTTTTTAACTACTTGAAGAGAATATAAATTCCACCTTGTAGGATCTTGAAGTATGTCTAGAGGGGGGGTGATTAGACTACTTGACCAATTAAAAACTTAACCTTTTCCTAATTTTAGTCTTTGGCAGATTTTAACTATCTTAGCACAAGTCAAGCAATCTTCACACAATTCAAGCAAGCATGCAAAGAGTATATGGGCAGCGAAAAGTAAAGCATGCAACTTGCAAGAATGTAAAGGGAAGGGTTTGGAGAATTCAAACACAATTGGAGACACGGATGTTTTTGTCGTGGTTTCGATAGGTGGTGCTATCGTACATCCACGTTGATGGAGACTTCAACCCACGAAGGGTAACGACTGCGCGAGTCCAAGGAGGGCTCCACCCAAGAAGGGTCCACGAAGAAGCAACCTTGTCTATCCCACCATGGCCGTCGTCCATGAAGGACTTGCCTCACTAGCGGTAGATCTTCACGAAGTAGGCGATCTCCTTGCCCTTACAAACTCCTTGGTTCAACTCCACAATCTTGTCGGAGGCTCCCAAGTGACACCTAGCCAATCTAGGAGACACCACTCTCCAAGAAGTAACAAATGGTGCATTGATGATGAACTCCTTGCTCTTGTGCTTCAAATGATAGTCTCCCCAACACTCAACTCTCTCTCACAGGATTTGGATTTGGTGGAAAGAAGATTTGAGTGGAAAGCAACTTGAGAAGGCCAGAGATCAAGATTCATATGGTAGGAATGGAATATCTTGGCCTCAACACATGAGTAGGTGGTTCTCTCTCAGAAATGGTAAGTTGGAAGTATAGGTTTGTTCCGATGGCTCTCTCCACGAATGAAGAGGAGGTGGAGGGATACATATAGCCTCCACACAAAATCTAACCGTCACACACAATTTACCAATCTCGGTGGGACCGAATCAACAAACTCGGTCAGACCGATTTAGTAAACCTAGTGACCGTTAGGGTTTTCGGTGGGACCGACATGCAACTCGGTAGGACCGATATGGTTAGGGTTAGGGCATAACGTAATCTCGGTGAGACCGATTACACAAACTCGGTGAGACCGATTTTGGTAATAAGCTAACAAGAGAGTTGGTCAGGTAAACTCGGTGGGACCGATTCGCTCATTTCGGTGAGACTGAAATGTTACAAAAAGGAAACAGAGAGTTTACGTTGCAATCTCGGTGGGACCGATCGCTCACTTCGGTTAGACTGAAACGTTACGAAGGGAAACAGAGAGATTACAATCCCATCTCGGTGAGACCGAGAACCCTATCGGTGAGACCGATTTGCCTAGGGTTTGTGGCAGTGGCTATGACATCTGAACTCGGTGGCACCGGATAGAAAGAATCGATGGGGCCGAGTTTGACTTTTGGTTTGGGTTATATGTGGATATGAGAAAGTAGTTGAGGGTTTTTGGAGCATATCACTAAGCACCATGGAGCAAGAAACTCATTAAGCAACACCTCATCCCTTCTTGATAGTATTGGCTTTTCCTAGACTCAATGTGATCTTGGATCACTAAAATACAAAATGTAGAGTCTTGAGCTTTTGAGCTTGAGCCAATCCTTTTATCCTTAGTATTTTGAGGGATCCACTTTACTTATCCATGCCATGCCATTCATTGAGCTTTTCCTGGAATATTTGTCTTGGAATAGTATTAGCCCAATGAGCTATATGTTGTTAGGAATTACCAAAACCACCTAGGGATAGTTGCACTTTCAATCTCCCCCTTTTTGGTAATTGATGACAACATATAGATCAAAGCTTCGACAAATGATAATAAGATTGAAAAACATCGTCGCTTTGAGAAGTATGTGACAAGCAAGAGCTCCCCCTAAATTTGTGCATAGTTTAAGATTTGCTTTGGACTGCAAATGCACAAGGAGTTAGGATCATGGGTTATTCTTCCATGTCACATACATCTTGGTGGAGCGCTCAAAATAATAATAATTAAAATACATGCACTCATCACGAAGCAAAGTGAATGATCAGATAGAGATAAATGGGATAATGTCATCCAACAAGTATAAGTGTAACTTATGATCAAACACATGATCATCAATGTCTCACGCAGGCAATAACGTAGTATCTCAAGCAAGCAAAAGCAAATAAAGTTCAACCACCAAAACAAGAGAGAACAAAAGCAAACTCTCTCTCTCTCTCTCGAAGCCTATGATCTATACATTTTTCTCCCCCTTTGGCAACAAGTTACCAAAAAGTTCATAGAAAATGCATAGTGCTAGATCAACTCTCAGGCTTGGTCTTGATGTGGTGGTGTAGAGATGACGCCAAGGACGAAAGCTTCAGTCGATGTGGATGGAGCTGGAGGTGTAGGTGCTGGAGCTAGTTGCACTGGAGCTGTAGGACCTGTAGCTGGTGCAGATGAAGTGGCTCTGGTGTCTGTCACTGGCACTGCAGCTGATCTCTGAGCTCTAGGCACTCTGGCAAATGCATCTGTGGTTGTCTTTCCCTTCCTCTCCTGCATATCATCCTGAAGCTGCTCAACAACAGACTGGATCTCAGTAACTTTCACGTCCAAGTCATAGAACTTCTGCTCCATGATCCTCTCCAGGCTCTCCTGGTTTTGAGTCAAGGTGGCCAGCCCTTTCTCAATCCTCAGAGTGGATGCAATCAAGTAGCCTAGTTGATATTGTTTGCTCTTCAAAAAGTACTGAGATGCCTCTTCCATGGTTGGCATCTTGGTAGCCTTCTCTGTCTTTGCCTTCTCCTTCTTCTCTTGTGCTTGCACTGAAGATGGTTCATCTTCATGTTCTCAGCCACTGGATGAGCATCATTGTGGTCTGGAATCTTAGGTTTCAGTTTTCTCAAAACTTGTCCTTCAACTTCTTCTTCAGCAGCAACTTCAGGCACTGGGGCCTTTTTCTTATCAGCAGCTGGTATGCTCCTGGTATTCCTCTTAGGTGCAGTCTTTGGCTTGGAGGCGGCTTTGGGTGCTTCTTTGGGCTTCGATGATGCAGCCCCTGACCTTATAGCATCACCCATAAGCTTTTGAGCCTTGGGTGCTGGTGCAACAACCTCTTCTTCCTCCTCTTCCATCATGGAAGGTTGTCCAACAACTCTGGCCATGGTCTTCTTGACCCTTTCCTTCCTCTTCTTCCCCTCTGCAGCAGCCTCTTTGGGATCATATGTTTCTGGGACTTGAGTAGAGGCTCTGACTTTAGACATGGGAGTCCTCTTAGCAGGCACTTTGATCTTCATGCCAGGCTTAGTTGTCGCAGCTGTGCCGTACTCCTTTCTGAGCACTTTCTTCTTGGAAGTGGCCTCATCCTCAGCTGCCACATAGTCTTCATCCTCAGATTCTGAGGTTTTCTTCTTTCTGGCCCTGGTGGCAGCTTTGGGCAAGTTGCTTGGGGTGCTCTTGCTGCCATCATCTGAGCTGCTAGAGGGACTAGTGCCCTCACTCATGTGAATCTGCTCTTCTGGCTGTCACTCTGGTCTGACATACTGCAAACACTGACTGTTGACACTATGAATAGTTATAGATGAGATAGAATGGATGAGCATCACAAAATACAGAGATTTTTGCAAAAGAATGATTCAAAAACTTAGTTTTAGTTTTCCACAGAAAGCATTTCGGATCAACCGATTTGTAAACTCGGTGATACCGAAGCAGCTTTTGGAACCTAAACAAGTGAACTCGGTCAGACCGAGTCGTAGTTCGGTGGCACCGAGACTGCTAGGGTTTCACAGAGTCCTGAACTCGGTCACACCGATTTGCAATTCTCGGTCAGACCGAGAATTACTTGTGCAATGGCCTTAGCCGAATTGGTGGAACCGAGTTCTACAACTCGGTGGGTCCAAGATGGTTTCGGCGGAAACCTAACCCTAAATTTCCAAATCGCTTCTAATCTAAGGATTGTTTTGAGTGGATAGAATCGTTTCAATTGTGGCAAGAATCATGATCAACACAATGTGCTAGGAATCAGACGGGGATAGCACTGTGATCGAGTCTATACCCTAGCTTGGCGATGAACTCGCTACGGCGGCAACGGCGGGGTTGAATTCCATTGACAGCGGCGGAGACCAGTGACAGAAGGCGGCTGGCGACAAAGTCGACGATCCGAAGACCTTGGAGGCAGAGCGAGCTATGCGCGGGCGAAGGGGTTTGGAGAAAATTTTCCAAATTTTGCCCATGAGTATATATAGCCCGACCCTGTCGGTGTGACCGAGTGGAACAACTCGGTGGCACCGAGATGCATAACTGTTGACAGTTACAGCAACTCGGTGAGACCGAAAAGTTCAAATCGGTTGCACCGAGATTGAAAACCTAGATCGACTTAGTGATCTCGGTATGACCGAAATGGAGGAATCGGTCAGACCGAAACGCACAAAGAAGTTTTGGAAGTTTAAGTCCATGACGAATCGGGGACTCCGAGTGCTCCTCACACAGAGTGGTTCGAATCTGACTTGATCAAATTTTGTGATGTAGCATGAATAGAGTTTGAGACAAGAAAAGCATAGATAGCTAGAGAAGGTTCTTAGGCATTCTTGTTCATCCACTTGGCAAAAGAAAAAGAAACCAATCAATCAAAACAACAAGTGGATGTCCTCGAGTGAGTTAAATATGCAACCAACATGCTCACACAATAAAATGGCAAATGAAATATGTGGCAAAGCATGCACAACCAATTGTAGCATCTATCAAACAATTGGCAATGACTAGGTCATCTATATATGAGTATATTGACTTAGGAGTCAAATGAGAACATTTGATCATGGGTCATACTCATCGTTTAAGCTCAAGTGGGGTTACCACTTTTATATAATGCATTGATGTGTTCACACCATTAGAGTTGCTTTGAGTCAATTCTTAGAGTTAAGCTCCCCCTAGATGTGAGATCTCCCCTTAGAGGGATGAACTAACCTTGGGTTTTGTCGATGATGACTTCATGTAGGTGTTGAAGATGTGGATGGTCAATGTTGATGAAGATCATTTGGAGCAATCCTTTGGAGTGAGTTGCACTTTCAATACCTACACGGGTTAGTCCCACAAGGAACAAACAAGGATATCCATAGACATAGAGTGATGCACACACAAGATGATGTCCATGAAAGCATTAAGTTACCTTGTCCCTTGTCTTACCAACAAGAGGATTTGTGACTCCTTGAACTAGTGCAAGATGTGGAAGTTGATTGCACTTGTCCTTGCCATAATGATATGAGTGAAGAATGTTGGCAGAGTCACCCTCAAGAACTCTCTAGTTCTTCTTCTTCGGGATCCACATCATCTTGATGGGAATCCTTGGAGTTGTAGTCGTACTTGATGAAGTTGAACTTGATGTAGTCTTGGGAACCCACTTGACCAAGGCCTTAGGAGCTTCTTCAAATGCATCTATCTCCTCTTGAAGCTTGTCCTTGCCTTTTTGCTTGTGGTCTTGTGGTGGAAGATCATCTTGAGCTTGTGTTCCCTTGAAGGAAGTAGGATCATACTTCTCTTGTTGAGGAACAAACTTTGTCTTGGGGTATTGATCTTCTTCCCACTCAACTCCATTGGCATTTAACTTCCATTCAAAACCAACACCTTGGTTCTTCCGGTGCCTTCCTTGCTTGCGTACAATTTCCTCGAATTGTTTACTCCCGGCAAGGCTCTTGTAAACACCTTTCTCTATAATTCCCTTCAATAAACTATTTCCTTGCTCAAGTGTAACTTGGCTAAGAGAATCATTAGTGGAATCAAGAGAACTACTAGAAGCAACAATATTAGATTTAACATGATGATTGTTTGTGGGAGACTTTAGACCTATTTCTCTCACTGGTGTTGGCCTGAAATTCCTTACAAAACTTGCAGCTAACAGATTTCAATAGGAGATCATCAAATGTATCCATAAAAATCAATATGGCTTCATAAAATCAAGAACAATCCAGGATTGTCTTGCATGTACCTTTGAATATATTCATCAGTGTAACCAGTCTAAGCAGCCCATCCTTTTGCTCAAGTTGGATTTTGAAAAGGCCTTTGATTCTATATAGCATGAGGCGATATTAAGGATTCTTGCTACAAAGGTTTTGACAGTAGATGGATTACATGGATTAGGCAGTTACTGTCCTCAGGCACTTCTTCTGTCTTGCTCAATGGAGTTCCTGGGAATCATTTCAAATGTAAATGTGGAGTTAAGCAAGGAGATCCAATCTCTCCCTTGCCCTTTGTTATTGCTGCTGACCTCTTGCAGACTTTGATCAATAACCTTCTTCAGCAGGATTTGATAAGCAGGCCTCTGCCAACTCATGATCCTGATTTTCCAGTGGTCCAATATGCTGATGACACACTACTTTTCTTAAAGGCTGACAAGGATCAATTGGGGCACTGAAATCAGTGTTATATTCATTCTCAGAGGCAACTGGTCTTCAGATTAACTTTCATAAATCCTCCATGTATCCCATTAATGTGACTGACCGGGTTGCTATTGATCTTGCTGCTTTCTTTGGATGTAAGTTAGGCACAATGCCTTTCACATATCTGGGTCTGCCTGTTGGGACTACCAGGCCTAAGATTGTGGATCTTCTTCCCTTAGTGGATTGTATGGAGAGAAGATTGACAGCAAGTTCTTGGTTTTTGCCTCAAGGGAGCAGGTTGCAATTAGTAAACTCTGTCATTTCCTCTTTGCCTATCTTCTTCCTTTGCAGCCTGTCAATCCCTCAGGGTATTTTGAAGCAGTTGGAAAGGATTCAGATGCAGCGTTTATGGAGGAAATATGGTGAGGAGAAGGGCCATTCTCTGGCAGCTTGGCCTCTTGTTTGCAGGCCCAAATCAAAGGGGGGGACTGGGAATCTTAAATCTGGGTTTGCAAAATAAAGCTTTTCTTCTGAAACATCTGAATAAATTTTACAATAAAATGGATGTGCCTTGGGTTCGGTTAATTTGGGATTCTTATTATTTTCAAAGAATTCCACATGATACTGTTCTTTGTGGCTCTTTTTGGTGGAGGGATGTCTGCAAGTTGATGGATAATTTCAGAGCAGTTACTGAGGTTGATGTTCATAGTGGAGATACTGTGTTATTTTGGTGTGACTATTTGCAAATTGGAAACAACCATGTCCCTCTTCAGGATCGATTTCCTAGACTATATTCTTTTTGTCTCCACAAAAACCTATTAGTCAAGGAAGTCTTTCAGGCTGGTAGCTTGCAAGATCTTTTTTACTTGCCACTCTTTGAACAAGCCTTTCAAGATTTACAGCAGCTTTCATCCCTAATGGGGTCTTTCCATTTGGACACTAGCTGCCATGACTCTTGGGGGTGGAGGCATGGAAAGAAGTCATCTTATACAGCAATTTTTTTTTATGATTTTGCCTATCAGCCAGTGGTAGCAAACCCCATTTTGAGGTGGATATGGACGAGCTGTTGTACTATGTCGATCAAGATGTTTGCTTGGCTGGTTATAATGGACAGGGTTAATACTAAGGACATGATTCAGAGGAGGCAATGGAAGATTAATGCGGGGCCACAATGTGTTCTATGTCCAACTGGGATCTTGGAGGACAGAAACCACCTTTTTTCCAGTGCAATTTCAGTGCTCGTGTCTGGATTTATCCGCAAATTGTATGGAAAGACAGTGATGACATGGTGGAGATTGCCTACCATGCTAGAAAGGAGTTCAACAAACCTTTCTTTGCGGAGGTGGTTTTTACTGCCTGGTGGAATATTTGGAAGGTCAGAAATGACAGAGCTTTCAGGAACATCAAGCCATCTTTCAGAGCATGGAGAAATGGATTCATTCATGATCTCACTCTTCTCTCTCATAGAATCAAACAGAAGCATAGAGAGGCATTACTTAAATGGATTGATTTCCTTCCTCCTTGAGGGGAGCTGCTTCTGTTCTTTATCTATATTTTTGTATTTATTAGGTTTAGTCCACTTGTATAGCCTTCTTTAGTTGTTTCTTCCTTTTTTGTCTTTTCCTTTTCCTCACCTTGAGGAAACTTTGTATTATTTCTGTTTTTCCTTTGCATTAATAAAATGATGTGGGGTGCAAGCCCTGCAGTCTTCAAGGTCAAAAAAAAACATGATGATTGTTACTACTAGAGGAAGAATCTTTCTTGTTTTTGTTAATGGACTTGACTTGAGGCATGTAAGTAGATAAGAGTAAACGCTTGGCAATGTAAGAAGAACTTTTCTTGCGAAGATCATCATTGATTGCCTTTAAGAACTCATGCTCTTGCTCAAGGTTGAGCTTTTCAAAGCGTAACTTCTCATGAGCCCTTAAAAGTTCTCGATGATCTTCGAAGATAGTTTCTTGAGCTAACGTAAGAGTGTTTAGTTCTTTAGTTAGAAGCTCAATCTTCTCCTTATCATTGTCATTCGTTTTATCTTGATTAGCATGATTAATTGACGTTTCATCATAGTATTCATCACTAGAGTTGTCAACAAGTAAATCATCATCACCTAGCAAGTCATCTTCATCACTATTGAAATCAACATACTCGGGGTGTGTTACCTTAGGGCCTTTAGCCATGAAGCATCTTCCAAGTCCTTCATTTGGTGAATCAAATATGTTGTAGGAGTTGGTTGACACAAGTACTAGACCGGCAACACCTTCATCTTGAGTATGTTTGGAGTCGGAGTGATAGCTTCCCTCGGAGTGATGTTCAGAGTCGGAACCGGATAACCATTCACCAACATGAGCTTGATGTCTTCGTTTTGTGTAGCTCCTTGATGACTTGTCCTTCCTTTCCGAATCCTTGCTTCTCCAGGGTGTTCTTCGTTCATAACGATCATCTCTACTCCTTCTCTCTCTTGGCGGTGATTCTTCTCTTCTACTTCTTCTCTTGGGAGAATCTTCTCTTCTTTTGTAGGGTGTCGTACACTCATTGGAATAGTGTCCGAGTCTCCCACAATTGTAGCAATTGCGCTCTCGACTAGAAAATCTTTTGTCATTGTAGGACCTTGACTTAGAGCTTCTCTCTTTGCTTCTACTCTTGTAGAATTTGTTGAAGTTCTTCACCATTAAGCTCAATTATTCATTGAAGGTTTGTTTCTCACTTGATGATGTGGGGGCTTCACATGAGGCTTTGTAAGCACCACTTGACTTGTTGTGAAGTTCCTCCTTATCCTTGAGTGACATCTCATGAGCAACAATTCTTCCAATGACTTCTGTTGGCTTGAGATTCCTGTAATTTTGCATCATTTGGATCAATGTGCACACGGTATCATATTTTCCATCCAATGCTCTTAGGATCCTCTTGATGATGAATTTGTCGGTCATCTCTTCACTTCCTAAGCCCGCAATCTCATTTGTGATAAGAGCAAGCATAGAGTACATTTCAGCGACACCTTCACCATCCTTCATTTTGAACTTATCAAGTTGACTTTGGAGCACATCCAATTTGGATTCCTTGATGGAGTCGGTACCTTCATGCATATCAATCAAAGTATCCCAAATTTCCTTTGCATTCTCAAGACGGCTGATTTTGTTGAATTCTTTGGGGCACAATCCGTTGAAGAGGATATCACAAGCTTGAGCGTTGTATTGCAGCATCTTCAACTCATCCGCGCTAGCTTCACGGTTCGGTTCTCTCCCATCAAAGAATTCACGCTGTAAGCCAATACACACAATAGCCCAAACGGCGGGGTTATGTCCGAGAATATGCATTTTCATCTTATGCTTCCAACTAGCAAAATTAGTACCATCAAAGTAAGGACCTCTACGGTGATAGTTTCCCTCGCTAGACGCCATACTCTTCTAGGTTGTGAAACCAAGGCTATGACCACCAAAAGCTATGGAAATCAAAGCAAATGGAGACCAAAACTCTGATACCACTTGTAGGATCTTGAAGTATGTCTAGAGGGGGGGTGATTAGACTACTTGACTAATTAAAAACTTAACCTTTTCCCAATTTTAGTCTTTGACAGATTTTAACTATCTTAGCACAAGTCAAGCAATCTTCACACAATTCAAGCAAGCATGCAAAGAGTATATGGGCAGCGGAAAGTAAAGCATGCAACTTGCAAGAATGTAAAGGGAAGGGTTTGGAGAATTCAAACGCAATTGGAGATACGGATGTTTTTGTCGTGGTTCCGATAGGTGGTGCTATCGTACATCCATGATGATGGAGACTTCAACCCACGAAGGGTAACGGTTGCGCGAGTCCACGGAGGGCTCCACCTAAGAAGGGTCCACAAAGAAGCAATCTTGTCTATCCCACCATGGCCGTCGCCCACGAAGGCCTTGCCTCACTAGCGGTAGATCTTCACGAAGTAGGCGATCTCCTTGCCCTTACAAACTCCTTGGTTCAACTCCACAATCTTATCGGAAGCTCCCAAGTGACACCTAGCCAATCTAGGAGACACCACTCTCCAAGAAGTAACAAATGGTGTGTTGATGATGAACTCCTTGCTCTTGTGCTTCAAATGATAGTCTCCCCAACACTCAACTCTCTCTCACAGGATTTGGATTTGGTGGAAAGAAGATTTGAGTGGAAAGCAACTTGGGGAAGGCTAGAGATCAAGATTAATATGGTAAGAATGGAATATCTTGGCCTCAACACATGGGTAGGTGGTTCTCTCTCAGAAATGGTAAGTTGGAACTGTAGGTTTGTTCTGATGGCTCTCTCCATGAATAAAGAGGAGGTGGAGGGGTATATATAGCCTCCACACAAAATCTAACCGTTACACACAATTTATCAATCTCGGTGAGACCGAATCAACAAACTCGGTCGGACCGATTTAGTAAACCTAGTGACCGTTAGGGTTTTTGGTGGGACCGACATGCAACTCGGTAGGACCGATATGGTTAGGGTTAGGGCATAACGTAATCTCGGTGAGACCGATTACACAAATTCGGTGAGACCGATTTTGGTAATAAGCTAACAAGAGAGTTGGTCAGGTAAACTCGGTGGGACCGATTCGCTCATTTCGGTGAGACCGAAATGTTACAAAAAGGAAACAAAGAGTTTATATTGCAATCTCGGTGGGACTGATTGCTCACTTCGGTTAGACCGAAACGTTACGAAGGGAAACAGAGAGATTATAATCCCATCTCGGTGAGACCGAGATCCCTATCGGCGATTTGCCTAGGGTTTGTGGCAGTGGCTATGACATCTGAACTCGGTGGCGCCGGATAGAAAGAATTGGTGGGGCCGAGTTTGACTTTTGGTTTGGGTCATATGTGGATATGAGAAAGTAGTTGAGGGTTTTTGGAGCATATCACTAAGCACCATGGAGCAAGAAACTCATTAAGCAACACATCATCCCTTCTTGATAGTATTGGTTTTTCCTATAGACTCAATGTGATCTTGGATCACTAAAATATAAAATATAGAGTCTTGAGTTTTTGAGCTTGAGCCAATCTTTTTATCCTTAGTATTTTGAGGGATCCACTTTACTTATCCATGCCATGCCATTCATTGAGCTTTTCCTGAAATATTTGTCTTGGAATAGTATTAGCCCAATGAGCTATATGTTGTTAGAAATTACCAAAACCACCTAGGGATAGTTGCACTTTCACACCTTTAGCTCCTCATTGGGTTCGACAATCTTATTTATCAAAAAGGGTACAAACAAGCCCCTATACTTGAGCTTCATCACCAGCGCATGTCGATGCTGGAACTGACAACAAGCGAAGTTGCGACGACGGCGTGAAAGATGCATCGGGGAGGCAAGATGTTCTAACTAGCGTGCGTCGTTGTTGGAACCAACGACGATGAGCACCGGGTTTGCGACGGCTGGGGGCGTGGATGTGGGCAGGCATGCCACGGTACTACAATCGGCATGCAACCAACTGCATCTAGCTCGCGGTCATACTGGTAACGGATGTTGGGACTCCTCACCGACAATGTTACAACCCACAACGTTGATGTTGTGACTAACAACAAGAAAGCCACGATCGAGGGACAAATATGCTGCAATCAGCTACGCTGAAATTGTGGCCAACGACGATAGACAACTGCAACAAGTGACTAGAGAGCTGCAAGCGGAAGCCGAAACTACTACAATCGGCAACCTGTTGTGGTACGAGGCAGTGGATGACGAGGACGAGTTCGTAGCCGCACGTGGCTGGCCGGACAACCAGCGGTACTGATTGCCGGCAGTTGGCGGGACGAGATGGGGGTCACCAGCTTCATGAGTCTCCGACCGCGGGCTAGAACGCGACGTTGTGCGATGCGGTTTCGGTTCCCACCTCGTGCGGGGAAAGTGTGCGTGACGCATGGATGACAAGGGCAGCACATCCAACGGCGCGTGAGGCAACTGGTACGTGGCTCGGGCCGGTCGACCGGCGCATAGCATCGGTTAATTTTTCTCATTTATACATGGGGCGTATAAGAAGTGAACATTCGGATTCCTCCGCCTAAACAAGGACGTAGATTGAAACAATGAAAAAGGCAGCTTCGTCGAGCGTTGGAGACGGCGATGACGCTGAGATGACTCACGATCGAGCTGGGCTCTAAATCCAGAGTGCGTTGTTGACGGATTAGATATCCCATCCAGTGGAGTCGTCATTCGGGTTTTGGAGATAAGATGACATGTAAAGGGTAATCACCTCCGCAAACCGACGGCACCGAACGTGCCCGTGCGTGCGTTGGATGGTTGACAAAAGCTACGGGACGCGCGCAGGCCGGCACGGCGGAACGTGGTCATGTGTTGGTTGGGCGCCTAAAGGGCAAGGGCCGGGACACCGACGATTCTTCCATGATCTTCTTGAGCTTGGAGCCTGGTGGTGGTTAGCGGTGCTTTGACAGCGACGCAGCCGCATCGGCACCGGTGGCGTCCCCCACCGGGATCAACCATGTTTGGGCCGTTCCTCTGCCGCGGATGGTCCCCAATATTCGAAAGGTGCAAACCATGAAGTATCAACCATCGTGCGCATGTCTCGAACTGACCATCCCCTTATATTACTAAGGTCAAATCCACCGCACGATCCCAAACGGACGTCCGTTCTGTCCGGATTTCGTCCGTTTGAGATGACAATGAGGACGAGAACGTCATGCGTGTCCTGCTTATGTTCGAGGCGCCCACCACGGCAGAGCGACCCAAAAACGTCCGCCCCGCCGCCCCCGGAATCTCGTCGCCGCGCCGCGCTCGCCGAGCCCGCCCGCCTGCGTCGCCCCGCTTCCCCTCCCTCCCCCGACCACCGCTCCCCACGGTGCCGCCCAGCCGCTCGTGGCCCCGCCCACGCTGCACGAGCTGGAGCGCGTGCGCC
>NC_041387.1:434556423-434589452 GCF_002162155.2 Triticum dicoccoides
TGTAGCTGCTGTGACAAGGAGAGAGAGAGAAAAAAAAAAGGGAGAGAGACCGGTGGGAGTGATGAGTTAGTGACTAGTGGGTCCAGGCGCGGACGGGGCGGACGAGAAAGCGTCCGATCGATGTCCGCTCGACCGCAAAGCCGAACCAAATTTGGGCTCGGGATGGGGCAAAGCGGACTAGAAGCGGACGTCTTTTATCGGATGGAGTTGCGCGTTGGGCTGCTTCATTTGTCCGTTTAGACCCAAACGGACAGACCCGGACGTTTTCGGGTCGCGCGGTGAAGATGGCCTAAATTAGCTGTATTTCTGAAATATAAAAGTATGCACATCGGTATAATTTGTTAGCGACAGCGATTGTGGAACTATGGCGTACCGGCGGCTGGTACAAGTCGCCAACACACAATCGTATATCCACCGAACCCCTCCCTGACCCTTGTCACCGCCCCTAAATTGACAACAGTAGGTGAGAGGCTGCGAACCGTTTTCCCTCGCTGTTGCTGTTTGAAGTCTTCCTGCTCATCACCTTCCTTCCCCTGCGACCTTACTTTTCATGGCCTGTAATGCATAGAAATTTGGAACTGTACTTGATACCCTGAGTCTTGTCTTAGGTTCTGCTGCTGCTTCTCTTTCGGAGCCTCGGCAATAAGTGGATGGAGGGGTTAAGGCATGTGCACGCGTCTTCGTTGCGTGTGATGTTTTAGGTCCTTGGGTCATGCATCGTCTCATTAGCAGGATTGTTTTTCCCTTTTTTTTTTGTATTGAGTGAGACATTGTGCTTTCTTATATATAGAAATCGGAGAGATCGCTCTCTTTTCAAAAAAAAAAATGAGAGGCCAATCTTCCAGCGGCTCCCGTCTGCCAAAGACTTCTCGATCGTCGGTGGTGAGGGGGTCGCCGGATCTCGCGCCTGTGGATCATGTAACTTTAGATTCTAAGGCCCTGGTAACTTAGGTTTTGCATCGTTCGACGTCTTGGCTTCGACGGCGGCGACGACGACGCGGAATAAAGAAGCTTCAATTCCTTTCCTAATGAGGTGATCAACTCTATGGTCGGTGATGGATTTGAGGACTGGCATGTCTAAGCAGGGATGTCATGGCGGCAGCGACACTCTTGTGGTGAACTTGTGTCCTCCGGCTCCGCATAGCGACAACGTCTGCTCCAGAACCAACGCGGAGCTTGGGAGGTAGTCAAGGAGCGGAAGCTGATAGTGGTATGCATCGGTGACATCTGGAAGACGGATCGTGTGCTTCGTTCGGGGTTGGTGGCTGGCAGGTGTGGTTTCCTCCTCCGACGTCTTAGTCGTGCGGGAGTGTCAGATCTGGAGTTTGATGGTGTATCCAGGGTGTTGCCCTAGTCTGATTCGTTCAAAGGCAATGGCTTCGATAGGTGGTCCGCGGACCTGGTTGTAATTTTATTACATGTGATCTTTGTAATGTCATGATTGAAGATGAATAGATTGAAAGTTTCTTAAAAAAATGGCTTCGCCTTTGGTCAGTCATCTTGGAGGTCCGCAAAGCTGCATATCAATGATAGAGTCACATCAAGCTCGGGTGAGGAGGTTGTAGAAAGATAATACGATGCAACACACGTATATTCATGGGCATACAGTGCCAATATATAGATGTACATAGAAATCATCACGTCCAAGACTAAACCACCCCACGGCAGTCGATGTGTCAGCGTTGACGCACAAACTGGACCGAAACTTTTCGAAAACCGACGTCGGCAACCCCGGCAAGGCCGAATATTAATGAGAAGGGTTGTTGTGGCGAGTGCATCGGACCAAAAGCGAGGTTGAGCATGAGCATTAAACAGGAGAGTGCGGACACATCCATTAAGGGTGCGGAGCATACGTTCGGCGCGACCGTTTTGTGGCAAGGTGTAAGGACACGTGAGTCGGAAGATGGTGCCATGGGCTGCAAGAAGAGTGCAGATGGTAAGGTCGTCGAACTCCTTTCCATTGTCAGTTTGCAAAGCATGAACAGACCTCCCGAACCGTGTAGACACGTAAGGAAAAAATATGGTGAGTGTAGATGGAACATCAGATTTTCAGCGGAGAGGAAAGGTCCACACAAAATAGAAATAATCATCCAAGATCACATGATAATGAAGATAACCGAAATTACTTGGAATAGGTAAGGCCCATACATCAGTATGAATTAACTGAAACGGTAAAGATGCAACTGTGGAAGACGAACTAAATGGAAGACGAAGATGCTTGCCGAGACGACATGCATGACAAGTATGGTTGTCTGTTTTATCACAAGAGAAAGAAAATCTTGCATCATTATGTGAAGTGCAGCGGAGCCCGGATGGCCAAGGCGTGCGTGCCAAAGGTCAACCTCGACAGAGAGGGCGACCGGTCCAGTAGTGGAAGATGATGATAGCTGGACGGGGTAGAGATCGCCAGGACTGTCACATCGGTGCAGAATTATCCGAGTGCATGCATCCTGAACTGAGAAACCAACTCCATCAAATTTCATAGTTACAAAATTGTCACGGGTAAAGGAACAGACAGAGACTAGATCTTTGATAAGGTTAGGCTAATGTTTTTTTTTGGTGGCTGCTCAGGAAGTGCCCAAGGCAGGTGAAGGATGTTGGTGCCAAGTTTAGGGGATTCTTCAGTTTTGATTGTAAATTATTATTTCTGACTGGTGTTTGTTTGTGCAAAAGCTAGCTATCTGATGTCATTAACGTGACTTGTAATATGATCTTTATAATATAATTTTTTAAAAATATATTTATGGTATGAATGAAACACGTATTATCATGATAATTTTTTTGACAACAGTAGACCCTTTTTTCTCGGAGCAAATAAAGCCGATGAATAATATGAACTGCCTCACTGTGGCTGACGGCCTCTGGCAAAGCAAGAAGGCGACAACAAGCTCAAAAAAAAAGGCGACGACAGGGGCCCACGTCCGGTCCGGGGGCCCAGGTTCCACATGCTTTCTTTTTTTTTTTCCTTTTTTGGAGGTCAGGGCTATGCTTAAACCCGTGTCATCGTCTATCCTAGCCCGACCCGGCCCGGACCGGCCCAGTGAAATACTACATCGACCCACCCCGGCTAGCGTATCGGCCTTCTCCTTGTCTCCCCGTCGTCGCTGTGGCCGTCCTCCGATCGAGCCATGGATCCGGCGCGCCGCTCCCGCCTCCCTACCCACCTCCTGCTGGTGGCCGTGACGTTACTCGCGGCCCTGGCCGCGCGATCCGGCGCCGAGGTCATCACCCTCACCGAAGAGACCTTCTCCGACAAGGTACCGACTGCTTTCCCCTTCTCGTGTCTCTCCCCTCTTCCACCTCCCCATCGAGATATAATAGTAGTAGTACTCTAAGGCACGCCGCAGACCCAAGAACAGCTGAATTTTCGACTTATCACTTGGCTACGCTGGGATGCAGTGTAGCAGGCGGTGTGCTTAGTTACTGACATGTGGCCGTTTCCCAGATTTGCTACTGATTCCAGCATGATTTCTTAATAATAAACCGATAGATCATTATTCCTGGTGTATTAATTGTCCCAATCACGGAAGGTTCCGTGTTTAGATGCGGCGCGCCATCTCAATTCTGAACTCCTGTTTTGGTTCGAGTTACTTCGCTGCAATGCTTGTGCACTGCCGTTGCTTAATCCAGCTTGGATTTTCTCTCTCTTGTGTTTAGATAAAGGAGAAGGACACAGTGTGGTTTGTGCAATTCTGCGTCCCTTGGTGTAAGCACTGGTAAGCTCTACATGCCGTAGTGGTGACATGGATATATCAAGTACAATGCAAGTTTTGACTAATTTCTGCTAAACACGGATGCCTGCTACATTTACAGCAAGAGCCTAGGAACTCTTTGGGAGGACCTTGGGAAGGTTATTGAAGGTACGGATGAAATTGAGATCGGAAAAGTTGATTGCGGTGCAAGCAAACCAGTCTGCTCAAAGGTGGACATTCATTCATACCCAACATTCAAGGTGTTCTATGATGGCGAAGAAGTTGCAAAATATAAAGGTAATCCCTCTCACATCTTACTTCTGTTTGACAAGGACAACATAAACTAGATACTACTACCATGAAAACCATGTTGGAATCTATTGCATGTGGTTCAGTACTCTTGGAATGGCGATAGATTTTAGAAACCAAAACCACACTGTTGACTTGTATTGTGAGAGTAGGGCATGACTCTTAAAAGATTAAAACCTCTGAACTTGAACCAAAAGGTTGGAAAAGATTACATTTTAGGCGCGATTTTCGTATATAGCAGGATCCGCTAATGCGGAAAATTTAGAATTTCTTTTTTGGACCAGCCGTGACTTGGATGTTACTGATATACTCCTCCATTCACAAATATAAGATTTTCTAACTTTTGTCTGAATTGGATGTATATAGACACTGGGTTTGTTACACTCATTTCAATGTGGTCCATATTGAAATATCCAAAACATCTTATATTTGTAATCGGAGGGAGTATCAGCTAGTTCTTAACAGCAGAGGTGACAATATTTCATAACTAAATAAACAACATGAGGGAGGAAAACTTTGTGTACAACTTTGCTCACATATCATTCTATTTTATTTTTTGCTTTTATTGGTCATGAATGCGTGCTTTTTCAATATTCTATTAGTCATCATGTTGCTCCACCTGTTGGATTTGTTGTGGTACTTTGTTCATGAAAATGCTATTCTATACTTCTATAGCGAGTCTCCACTTTCAACCATCAATTCATAATCCTGGACCGTATCATGTCCCTGAAGTTGATTTAATGTAACAGTTACAGTTTTCTTGTACTGTCATTTGGCATCGCCGCTCAAAAGATCATATGCAGTTTGGCAATAAATTTTTCGCTGCATTTTCTTTGTATACACACAGTTTGTCCCATTATGTATGATTCTTTATTTTGAAAATATTCGTCTAGTAAGTGCTCAATGCCTAATCCAACTACTCAATGGCATTGCAGGGCCTAGGGACGTGGAGGCTCTCAAGACCTTTGTGTTGAAGGAAGCTGAGAAAGCAGGAGAGGTGAGGCTTGAAGATGAGATATAGGTGTTCGTAGCAGGCACATGCCGATAGACGACGATACTCCGGTCAAGCAACTTTGGAATGCTGCTCGACCTGTTTAAAATTTTCGACCGAGTTGGCTTGTACTGCCGCCTCCTGGCGCTTGTGGCTAACTTAGAATGGTACTAGGTCAGGTGCAAGAAGAAAACATTTTTGTAACTTTTAACCTTTTCAACTCAGTTAGATGAACCTGCTCGGTGCAAACAGTTTTCGAAAAGCTATTTTGCGGGCTTGGGCTTAACTTTGATGTATACAAGATACACCATGTCCTATTCGGTGACCTAAAGACAAAGACTAGAAATTTCACTGGACTAAGCAAAACAGAAAAAATGCTTAACTCGAATTGCTAAACTCGACATGACACTTTAGAACGGTCTTATTCCCTCCATAAAGAAATATAGTTATGTTTAGATCACTTGTAGTAATCTAAAAGCTCTTATTTATTTTTTTACAGAGGGGTACTATACATCAGCTTTTCAAAACTTTGGCACCAAGGTGAGGATGTACCGCCGGCTGGCTGGTTCCCGGCTTGGTGCTGCGCTACTCCGCTTCCACATTTCACCAGTAGGCCTGTACATGGAGCCCCCCAACCCTAACACCGATCTCATTTGCATGTGACTTGCATGTTTTTCTAAATTGAAATACAAAAACGTCTTTGCACTCTATTTTCCTCCGTTGTACTGGGTGTATGCTAATTATTTTGCACCATTTATTTGCGCATTAGTTCAGATTTGATTGTAACGAACTGCATTTTACTACATGGCTGATCTTTTGGCTTGAAAACAGATCAAAGCCTATGATTTTTGCCAAAAATTTCGTAGTTAGTACTATCCAAGCAAGCCCCAACATTTTGGTCATGCCTCTATTAGCCAAACATATTTTGGTAGGCCTAGATGGGGATCAATCCAAGCAGATCTGAGAATGGAAACAACCTGCTATTATCACGACAAAAGAACACCAAAGGCTTCAAAGAGAAACAGCAGCTAAGACTAAAAGTAGCAGCCTAACATTCCAAAGCAGAGG
This sequence comes from Triticum dicoccoides, assembly GCF_002162155.2. Lineage (NCBI taxonomy): Eukaryota > Viridiplantae > Streptophyta > Magnoliopsida > Poales > Poaceae > Triticum > Triticum dicoccoides. The sequence continues at coordinate 434,562,484 of NC_041387.1, forward strand.
ATAAAAATGAGTACGTCTCAGAAGCTTCCATGTTTTGCCAAAAGCCAAAATTAACGACAGTACTCAAATGACACATCAACAGGGCGCATATCACACGGCGCTAACAGTAGCAAAACTTAATAGGCACTAAACTACTAGAGATCTCAAAAGCAGACATAGATGGATTCAGGTAAACGCCTCATTTCTTCTTGATGGCAGCCTTGGTCACCTTGGCGCCGGTTGGGTCCTTCTTCTCCACACCCTTGATGACACCAACAGCCACAGTTTGCCTCATGTCACGGACAGCAAAACGACCAAGAGGTGGGTAAGTAGCAAAGGTCTCCACAACCATGGGCTTGGTGGGAATCATCTTCACTATGCCAGCATCACCATTCTTGAGGAACTTGGGCAGGGCCTCCAGCTCCTTACCAGATCGCCTGTCGATCTTGGTCACCAGCTCAGCAAACTTGACAGCAATGTGCGAGGTGTGGCAGTCCAGCACTGGGGCGTAGCCGTTGCCAATCTGACCAGGGTGGTTCATGATGATGACCTGGGAGGTGAAGTTGGCTGCCTCCTTGGCAGGGTCATCCTTGGAGTTGGATGCAACAAAACCACGCTTCAGATCCTTCACGGCAACATTCTTGACATTGAAGCCAACATTGTCACCAGGAAGCGCCTCCAGGAGAGACTCATGGTGCATCTCAACGGACTTGACCTCAGTTGTCAGACCAGTGGGACCAAAGGTGACAACCATACCAGGCTTGATGACACCAGTCTCAACACGGCCAACAGGCACAGTTCCAATGCCACCAATCTTGTAAACGTCCTGGAGGGGAAGACGGAGGGGCTTGTCTGAGGGCCTCTTGGGCTCGTTGATCTGGTCAAGCGCCTCAAGAAGGGTTGGGCCCTTGTACCAGTCAAGGTTGGTGGACCTCTCAATCATGTTGTCACCCTCAAACCCAGAGATGGGGACGAAGGGAACCTTGTCAGGGTTGTAGCCGACCTTCTTCAGGTAGGAAGAGACCTCCTTGACAATTTCTTCATAACGCGCCTTTGAGTACTTGGGAGTGGTGGCGTCCATCTAAGAACATAACAGTAGAAGGACATCTTTAGTTAAATGATACTCAGAGCTACGATGGAACTGTAAGATATTGCGAACAGATAACAGCAAGAGACTTTATTATACTATTATAACTAGCATAAACAATCAGAACAATCAACTAGCACAGCAGTACCAATCACAGAGTGAGAATTAAACATTAGAACAATCAACTAGTTACAGGAGTACAGGATAACAACAGACATATTTACATTGTGGTTAGTAAACATATGATGATTAATTAATTCACATCCAACTCATACACCATTTAATATTACATTTAGATTCATACAGGTAGAAGCTGGTGTATCCAAATGTACTACAGAAAACATACAATTAGACCACTACAATCAAAATGTGTACAGCAATATGAAATTAAGCAATTGTTTCAGAGCATGTGTACATGTTTGTTAAAATCAAGCAATTGATTCAGAGCATGTGTACATGTTAGTTAAAATCAAGCACTCAGATAATATAACAACCTCAAATAAGTCTACCACACAAGTAGCAACATCTACACAAAGTAATATGGTTACATGGCCTTTCAGGAATGAAGATTTTTCACAAGTTATACCTTGTTGCAGCAGCAGATCATCTGCTTCACTCCAAGAGTGAAAGCAAGGAGGGCGTGCTCACGTGTCTGGCCATCCTTGGAGATACCAGCCTCAAAACCACCAGTGGTGGAGTCGATGATGAGAACAGCACAGTCAGCCTGGGAGGTACCGGTGATCATGTTCTTGATGAAGTCACGGTGACCAGGGGCATCAATGACGGTGCAGTAGTACTTGGTGGTCTCGAACTTCCAGAGAGCAATATCGATGGTGATACCTCTCTCACGCTCGGCCTTGAGCTTGTCAAGCACCCACGCGTACTTGAAAGACCTCTTGTTCATCTCAGCGGCTTCCTTCTCGAACCTCTCGATGACACGCTTGTCAATGCCTCCAAGCTTGTAGATCAGGTGGCCAGTGGTCGTCGACTTGCCAGAGTCGACATGGCCAATGACCACGATGTTGATGTGAGTCTTCTCCTTACCCATGGCTGGTGGGTAGAGGTAAACTACCCAACTGCGACACAGAAAAAAGATTATTAAAACTAACGGACACAGGGAATCATCATGTGGACAAGTGACATAAACTGATAGATCAAATATCTTAGCTAACCCGTGACGGTAAACGGTAAAAAGATGGTTTAATAAGATGCTATGACGGTTAACAGTAAAAAGATGGTCTAATAAGATGTTATTACACCTCCAGCATATCATGCAGAAGCCATAACTAGATCTCGGCAACACCACCAGGGAACGACAAAAAAAACGATGGAGCGACATATAAATATTCCACACGACTGTAATCTGTGCATCCTACGAACTAAAAGTATACGTCCATGGACCGATAAATATACGAACAAGGAGCAGAGATGATTCGGTATTGCGAGCTTGCAATTGCGCTAACAAATTAGGAACATGACCCTAGCAAACTACGGATCAAGGCAACAGTATTAGCGGAGAGCCCTTCAAAGTAGAAACGGAAGAACGATCCGCTCGAAAGGCTCCTAATACTCCAGCGGCTCGCACGCTACGGGCAACTAAACAGAAACTGAGACATGCGCGTAGATCTAGAGCTTCTCGGCAGCCATGGACAACGCATCTGAAAAGAGAAGGGAACTGGATCGGGAAACTGACCTCGAAGAAGAAGAACGAAGGGAGGGGAGGCGGCGGCAGGAGGAGATTGAGGATGGGGGTGGGAGAGCGGAATGCCTCCCCTCTTTATATTGGCAACGGGGGTTGCTAGGGTTCCTTCCTGGCCGTCTGATCCATGTCTGATGGCTGTCGTTGCAGGAAATCATGGCCGCTCGGTTTTGATCGTACGAATGAGATGTTTTAGGCGGTAATGGCGTGTTTGGACATTGCGCGGCCGGCAAGTTCCCTGTCCTGGATTCCTGGGGATCCGGTTACCGACTTTCGTACTTGAAGGCACGAAGTGGATTAGCTCATTCATATCTTTCCCTACTAATAAAGCACGGAGTGCTTCTGGTCGTACGTCGTCGTCACTTTTGCAAAAAAGCCCCTCTATTTTCAAGAATTCAACCCGCAGTCCCTGCACGGATTGAATCTGTTGGGTTCACCGTCGCGGCTTTTTTGCATAAAGGTTCCTGCGCTTTTTAGTATTTGACCCGCAGTCCATGGATAAGTGAAAAACGATTCGTCCACGCCGTCTTATTTTCCACCGCGCCGCTCAATGATGGATAAGGCGAAGGGGGCGACTGCTGATGCGAGGGGGAGAGAGTGGGAGGAGCTTGCGTACACGGGAGGCGGGAGGCGGGGCCAGGGAGGAGGAAGACAGCCGCGACGGCGACCAGTGCCGCGGGGCCGGCGGCGAGGAGAGCTCCGGGGTCACCGAATCGAGCGTCGCCGGGGAGGGCGACACTCCACAGCGGCGGTGCTTGGGGCTCCGACGAGCGGAGGCGAGCGATAACAGGAGGCGACAGGAGAAGCTCCGCGGCGACGCCCTGAAGGCCATCAGCCATGGCCATTGTGGTCTCGCTGCACGGGGATGAGGACGGGAGGGGCTTGGCAGTCAAGCGCGAAGCAGAGGGGGCGAGCAGTCGAGGCAGAGGCGTCGTCCTCTGCCCGAACTGCTGCTGCTCGATGCAGAGAGCTGGGGGCGGCGTCTGGAGTTGCAGGGAAGCGTGCACAGGAGGGATGGATGGGTTCATGGCGGAGGCGTCGGGGCTCCATGGAGGGCAGTGGCAGCTGCTTACCGAAGAAAGTAAGGAGAGAGAGATTCAGAGAGGGAATATGGGAAGGAAGCAGAGAGAGACTGCGGGATAGGGGCTTCCTACCGGCGTCATGGAGGATCTCCGGTGAGGCTCGACGTGCTGCGGGTTGGACGGGAGGACAGCAGCCGGGCCGCCGTCGCACCAAGGCTAGGTTCGCGCGCTGCGTCGAGCTCCGCCTCCCCCCAGCGTGCAGCCGCTCGCTCTCGCCTGCCCCCACGGCGAGCTCCGCCTCCTGCGTGCGGTCGCCGCCTCCCTCAACCTCCACCACCTGCTGCAAGTTGGTGCCCAGGGCGTCGCAAGCTGCCAGCGGCGGCAGAGTTGCTGCTCCCGTGTCGTGATTGGACTCCGTGTTCTTCTCCAACAGCAAATACATGTTCTTCTCCAACACCAATCGATGGATTTCCCGAGCCGGATTTGAGTTGCCTACTATAAGAAGGAAGGGTCCTCGGACCAGAAGCTCCATCAAATCAAATCAAATCAAATCCCGTCGAAATTGCAATCTTCGTCGAAACATCCATGTCACCGCCGAGTTCGCCGGAGGAAGAAGCGCAGAGTTCGCCGGAGGAACAAGAACGTCCGTCCAACCATCCAATGTCGCTGCCGGCGGCTACAACAGAGGTATATATCCCCTTGATATTGATTGGATGCAATTCCCTGTTTTAGATGTTGTTTCTGTCCCCTGCCTCTGATTATGCTATGTAGGAGCCTTTTCTTTTCTTTTTAGTTATTTAGTGATATGGGGCTGGGCATCTGAATGAACGAATTCAGTGATATATCCAGACTGGGACCTTTGTTCCTGTTATTTTGTCGTCAAAACTGAAAAAGAGTGTCAGCTTCAGGTAGTTATTTTCAGTTGACAGTATACTAAAAAAATTGACAGTGAATATTTTGAGCCATTCAGAAACATTGCCTATGATGTTAATATGTTGACTAGGGTCCTTTTTAGAGCAGCGGCAGCAAGTGTGCTCAAGTAAATTCAGTCAGTTAGTTAACCAGGCATGTTCTTCTTTCAGGACAAGTGATGTTGTTCTTCCAGGACAAATGATTCAGTAAATTAGTGATGTTCTTCTTTCATGAAAAATAATTCAGTGATGTTGGTCTTGAGCTGTTAGCTATGTAGCAACACCGCGTTAGGTGATCTCATCTCTGCTAACATTTACACTCGTTCAGCCCAGCTAGAAAATTAGTTACCTTGTTGATTTGCGCCTCTGTATTGACCTTCTGAATGGCCAACTCTTAACCCAGATAAATATGGCTTCTTTGTATTAACCTTATTGATTCTGAGCTTGCATAAATCCAGTTTATGCAATAACATCCCAACTGTAAACTCACCATGATGTACTAACAGTTGGAGGTTTACATTTTATTTTTGTTGTGACTGCAGAAATTAGATGACATCGTTGAAGTGAACATTGTAGAGGATTTTGATAACCGACCTTCCAAAAAGGCAAAAATTTCCAAATTAATTTTTTTAATAATGGCCCGTAGCAACGCACGGGCATTGTACTAGTAACTAAAAAAAACTACTCAAGTGTTTTTTGACATTGTAGTAATATTATAAACGAGCACAGTGTGGTTGGATGGTTAGAGGGACTGTGGTATCCACAACCCACCAGGGTTTAAATCATGGTGCTCGCATTTACTGGATTTATTTCAGGATTTCCGGCGATGCGCATTCAGTGGGAGGAGACGTTCCCGTCGATGACGAAGTGCCTACGGTGACTTCGTAAATTTCAAGATGATATGCCGTGCTTGCGTCTATATTGTGTTAAAAAAAAGAATATTTTATATTTTACTTTGTAGCGACTTTGTATAACAAACTATTTTGTATACCGAGCTATTTAAATGTGTCTCATGCCAACAATGTGAACATGCGTGTAACACACGATCTGTAGACATGTCTTCACATAAAATTAACAATTAAATAAATGTATTATAATTTGTTACAAAAATATTAAGAAAAACAAGTAGCAACATTATCAGTTGTTTATTATTTGATGATGATTCTTCCTTGAAGGTCCATTTGTTGATGCAATCTATGATGCTTCGCTCCATGGATGGAATATTGTTTAGAGCTTTGTTCACTTCATACTTTCTTCGGGCCTTTTTACTTTTCATATAAAATTTGTCTGAAGTCAAGCTTCGTAAAATTTAACTAACTTTATGAAAAAAAATATCAACATTCACAATACAAAATCAATATTATTAGTTGCATCATGAATTTAGTTTTCATATTGTATAACTTTAGTATTGTAGATGTTGATACTTTTTTATATAAATATGGTTAAACTTTACCAAGTTTGACTTCAGACAAATCTTATATGGGATGTAAAAAGGACTGGAGGGACTACTTCAAAATATGTACAAAAACTGTGACCTCGGTACAAAGGACTAATACTTAGCAATTGACGTATTTGGACGAATCACTTCATTAGATCGAAGGCAAGAGGCCGATGGGGCACCATCGGCCTCGATGATAGTTTCCCCACTAGCGTGGGTGTGGGCGGTGGCTCACAATCCACCGCTCTAGACTCATGGACGCCTTCCACCATCAGGCTCCCGAATGACCAACGCTCGGTGCGGCTGCAGAGCAGAAGCATGTGACGGCGCGACAATGCATGGCCTATGCCCCAGGTGAGGTATCTTCCTCCTACGCAGCCCCGGCCGGCGCATCAACTGCCAACACACGGCTCGGCTTCTTTGACCAAGGTGAGCCGTGACAACCTCCTTCTTCCCTGACGAGGCCGTCATGCGGCGTAGCTATCAACGGCAAAGGGGGTGCACAGGTCCTCGCAGCCACTAGCGGTGGCTCCCCATCTTCGGCTGCTCCCGGCCTAGGCGTAAGCCGCGCGATGACAGCCCTCCGTCGTGGCCCTGCCTGCGACGGTGGATGCAGCGGGTGGCCCTTGAGCAATGGTGGTGTCCCATGGCTACCCGCAGCCATGACTCCCGACAGCATATTCGTCATGGCCGATGTGTCACAAAGACGGACAAAAGAATCATGCGATTGGCAACCGCCCGACAGCATATTCGCCATGGCCGACGTGTCACGTAGACGGCCAAAAGAATCATGCGATTGGTAACTGCACAAGCAACCTGGATAGCGAACCGTAGAATGTGCATTTTTTATGGAAGGAGATAAATACTGTAATTTTGTTTCTTTTGTAAAATGGGCTCTGATTTTTTTTCTTTCATTTGTAGTGTGTGCTCGCGTGTTAATATGGGAGTTGCACAGTTTATAGGATGTGAGTTGCGTTCAGTTGTGATCAACCTTGGAATGACCTGGGTTGTTAGTCGGAGGCAATTGAACGCTTTATTCCAACATGTTTGCTCTTTTATAAGTAGTGTAGATCATGTAACTAGTAAGCGTGCACGCGTATCATAATCTATAATAAAAACATATATTTTTAATCTTTTTGTTTTTTTAGAACTTTATATAAAGTAAACCATCAGAGCCACAAAGTTCCAACACACAAGCACACACCACACACGCACACGATTAGCGCATAGACAAAGCATGACAAGATTCAGGTTCTGCTGAGGGCACAACTCAACAAGCCCTAAAGAGAAAAAAAAAAGGAATGAAAAGGGCAACGGCCTATCGATAGGCACTGCCCCAACGAGTCTGAAGGACTAATCCGGCTCCGTAGGTGGTGAGGGAAGCGGCGGAGCCAAGCAGAAGGCCAGCGCAAGAAGATCTGCAATGAAGATGTCGATGACGTCTCGATCCGGTGGGCGGCTAGGCGGCCACAAAGGTGCAAGTAGCCACACATTTTGAAATTCGCGGCAGTAAATCGTCGAAAAGGCGCACGCTGAATCACAAGTTTATTGCAAATCGTCCATAGCGTCCATACGAGAACCCCAATACCCAACCACCCAATGTGGCGGGACTGCATCTCGGAAGCCTAGAGTTCCTCGAAGAGGTTGGGGAAGTTGATATTGCACCAATGGCCGCCAACCACCTCACGGAAGCAGCTCCACAGGAATTGTGCGGATGTGCAGGCGAAAAAGATGTGATTAGAGTCCTCAGCAGTCTTGCATATCAGGCAGACGCCGTCTCCGGGGTCGTTGCGCTTGAGTACTTCCACCCTTGAAAGAACCCGACCCCGTATCCATTGCCAAAGGAAGATCCGAATCTTCGGCGGGAGTCCAATCGCCCAAATTTGGGCAAGAGGCTCTGGCCCAGGAAATGGAGCGATTGCCTGGCAGAGAGATTTGGTGGAGAGTTGGTCAGACGGTTCCAGGCGCCAAGGAAGGCGATCCTGCACCTGGTCAACATCCGGAGCCTGAAGGGCGATACACTCGAGAAGCTGACTAGTTCCGGGGACCAAACAGCCTCCAGAACACGAGGCGCCCTAAGTCAATAAGGGCCGCCTCGAAGAATATAATAGAATCCACCACAATGGAGAATAGACTAGGGAATCCGGCGATGAAAGGGGGTATCCCCTACCCACCGGTCAAACCAGAAGAGGGTCGACGATCCATATCCCGTCGAGATAGAGGACCCGATGCGGAGAACGGGGAGTTGTTGGATCATCGAATGCCAGAACTGCGAGCGGGCCGTTCTTTGGCAGAAGGCGAGGGGTTGACCGCGGAGGTATTTGGATGGGACAATGTGAGCCAAAGACCACCTTCACCATTTGCAATCCGCCAGAGCCAAAGTTTCATTAGGGCAATGTTCATGCGTTTGGATGACATGATACCTAATTCGCCCTGGTCTATGGGTTTACGTATATCGGGCCAGCGTACCATGTGGTACTTTTGCTTGTCCAAGTCCCCAGCCCAAAAGAATCTCACCTGATACTTGGCAATCTCATGATGGAGGGTCTCATGAAGATTGTAGAAGCTCATGATGAACAGGTGATGAGTGATATTTTTACACTCATCTACCCTTTGTTTAAACTGAGATATTCCACTTAAATAGGATATTCGCTCGATATTGCCACTAATGACTAATGAATGCAAAAGATTCTAACAATCGTCCGTTTGATGTGTTTCCACGTGAAATGGGCTAAATATGGACAAAAGCAGGTGAGGACATGGAAGGAGTGAAGGAGCAGGTAGAAGAAATCAGTAGGAGGCGCACCAGAAGCCATAGAGCAAAAGATAGAATTTCATACGATTGCGACCACTCGTATGAGCGGTCGTGTGGCATGGAAACCGAGGCCTCTCATCCACTCGCACAACTTTTATAAAGGCGTCAAGGCCGAAATGTCACAGAACATCTGTGATAGAAGCCAGAATAGAGTTATCTTCATCCTCCTCTATCAACCCTATTCGCCACCATTTCCATCTCCATAGCTAGCATCACCGCCATAGTCTATCTTACACTAAATTGTACTTATAATCGTGTATTGCACACGACAAACATTGTAAGACATATTATCAATCAATCCCCATGATGTGTTATTCAATGTGTTCTTCGTGTGATCTGATCTCCATGTGTGAGTAGTTCGGTAAGGTATGGGTTGGGGCAAGAGCATTACAACCCTTTGTATTTGTTGTGGGGATCAATGGAAGTGCATTGAATTAACGTCCCGTATGTGTGAAATAAAATTGTTCCGTAGATGTCTCTTGTCTCTTCTACGTTCTTCATCCATGCAGGCACCCAGGATCATGGAGAGCGAGCCACTGAGAGGCTAAGGGAAGGAAGACTGTGAAGTGTTATTCTGAACACTAGTGACAGAAGGGCTTAGTATGGTAACACGGATCCTTTATCTAAGGATTCAAGAGGTGTAGTCATTAAACGACAAAGCTCTTGTCAGGTTATTATAATCTTAATTATCAAGGCAATCTTGCGATACGGATAGGGCCTTCGGTTGGGCAAATGATTCTTGATGCAGGATGCGTTCCAGTCAAGAAGTTATTTGGACACATCCCCCACTTCGGTTCGTCACAAGCACATGTTGATGGGTGACTTCCAACGCACAAAGTAAGATCATATCTGGTCCCAACGCAAATACATGGTTGTAAGCATTAAGACCTCATACCCGTACCTTTTTTTTATTATAAGTGTTCAACTCAAGGTTATTGATTTTGATCCGGTCAAAAGTTGGAATTAGTTCTTTAACAAAAGCTTGCTAGAGACCCTAGCTTCAAGGGGGCCTTCCTCTTGTGGGTTCGATAACTAAGGGTCACCTATGGAAAGTAGGTGTGGGTACTTTCTGTTCCATTTTCGGATCGCAAAAATGAAGTATCAAGGCCTTTTTCTGGTGCCATTGCCGGGGAGGAGTTCAGTGTCCCTAGTCTTTGTGTCTAGAGATTTTGTTAAAGTTTTAGTTTTAGTTTTTGTTTCTGTTTAATTTATAGTTTTATTTTTGTTGCAAGTCTTGTGAATTGAAACCCCCCCAAAAGATTACCATGGCTTGCAACATTGGAAGTTTCGCTACTCCCAACAATAACTTTATGCGTGAACCTATAGCACAACCTTAGGTTGCTGCTGCTGAGTATTAGACCAAACCGAACTTAGTTTCCATGGTTCAATAGGACCAATTTGGAGGCTCCGCTTCTGAAGATGCTGGTATGCACTTGCATAATTTCACTGAATTGTACAACATGACACGCATTAGAGATTATGACCCCGGTGTTTTGAAGTTGCATCTATTTCCTTTCTCTTTGAGAGGAAAGTAAAAGGAATGGATTCTAGCTTTACCTAGAGGCAATATAACTTCTTGGGTTGATTGTTGTAGCAAATACTTATCTAAGTTTTGTCCGCCTGTAAAAAATATGCAACTTAGTTCTTAGATTACAGGTTCCAAGCAGGAAGAACATGAGCCACTAGCGCTTGCGTGGGATAGAATGAAGGAAGCCATAAGAAACTATCCTAACCATGGAATGGAGGAATGGTTACTCCTTCATATGTTTTATAATGGTTTAATTCCTATGTAAAAACTATGCTTGTTATAGCTGCAGGAGGAACAATCATGGGAAAGCCCATAAATGATGTCAAGAAGCTACATGATGATATGCAAGAGAACCATGCCTAGTGGCATGTTAAAAGAACCACCACCAAGAGGGTGAATGCAATTGAAGAAAATAATGCGGAGTTGACAGGCAAACTTGATGAACTCATCTCCGTAATCAAAGGTAAATAAGAGGTAAATGTAAATGCATCACTAATGAAAATGTTAGTGATGTAAATTACATTGCTCGCAATATCTACAATCCCAAATGGAAAATAATGGGCATGCTCCTAGACTTCCCTATCCTAATAATAGTGGAGCATCAAATAATTTTAATGGAGCTAGTGGCAGCAATAGAAATACTCTTGAAGATGCTCTAAAAAGTTTTATTGCTAGTCAAACTGAGTAGAATGAAAACTTCATTTTTTGAAGAATCATTATAACTTACTTGGTCACTTGACTGATAAGATTTTTGGACTAACAAATGATGTGCAAATGCTTGATAGAAGATCCAAGAGTATGGAGGCATAAGTGGCTAAAATTGTAGAGAGCCAAGCATTGATCTTAGCTAAGTTTGCGGGTAAACCGGAACCCAACCCGGTTGAAGATTTTAAGATGGCGAGCAACAATGAAGACAAGGCATAAGATTTGATAAAAGCCATGTGCCGAAGTACACCTACACTGTTGCAGACTTCGTCAAAATGATAGCAATGAAGCATCCACTTCTTGAGGTATTAAATGGTGAGGCATAATGTCTTTGTTGATCAGGTTGCAGCCAAGGTACATGAACTTGATGGTGAAAGAAAGAAGATTTTTAGTAAGTTGCCACCCAAGCAAGAAGATGCTTTTGAGCCTACTATAGAGATTGAGATTTGTTTAAATAAGTTTAATGCTTTATGTGATCTTGGGGCTAGTGTTTCCACTATCCCTGTTGGGGACATAACCTTGAGGTATGACCCGCCCAGGAGGGGCCGGGTTATACCGTTGGCGGCTTATTGTGAAGAAGGCCCACGGGGTCCAAGAAGACTTGAAGATGGAGGTTCATAAGGCAAATCTTATTGGAGGCCCAAGACCCAAAGGTAGTTCAAGACCCGAAGGTGTGAGCCGTTCAAGGTTAACTTGCTCTATAAGGCAAGTTTAGTTAGAAACCGAGCCGGTCACGTTGTGTGAGCCGGCCGGGACTCTGTAAGCCACCGAGAATCAACCTGTATATAAAGGTGAGACCCGGCGGTGGGTTAACTCAAGAAACAAGCAATCGAGAACTAGGTCAAGCGTATTCGCTCCCTTGTAATCGAAACTCAAGCAATACAACTAGAAGCAGGACGTAGGCTTTTTACCTCGTGAGAGGGGCTGAACCTGGGTAAACTCCTTGTGTCCTTTATCTCGTTCAACCCCTTTAAGCTAACCTAGTGCGATGGCTCCACACCTAAGTCCTTTCACTAGGGCATCTGCCGTGACAAATCCACGACAGTTGGTGCCCACCATGGGGCCAGAGCACGGTGGTTTCGAGGGCAGCTTCTCTGGGATCAAGGGATAAGCCGTGGGCTGGATGACCAAGATCCGTCGCGACAAGATCTACATCGACGATTCAGACTGGGGTCCCGAGGCCGACTCAATCGAGTACAGGTACCGGGTCCCCTTCAGCGGAATTCACGTCTTCATTGGCAAGATCGGCGAGCCAGAGCCTAAGCTGGATGTCTGCACCGACACCATCGAGATGGCTCGGCGCGCACGGCCCACCAAGGTTCAACCCACCGTGAAACACGCTTTCGTTGGTTTTATTCATGGTACAGATCTTGAGGAAGGATCTGTATCTGGTGGAGAGATGACCATCTATTCAGGTGATGAGTCTTCAATCGGCGAGACTGAATCAATTTATCGACAACAAGATGGCGAGCTTGGGGGCTATTCCGACGATGACAGCATACCGGACCCCTATGAGCCGCCGACCCGGGTTGTTGTCTTCATGGCCGATACACAACAAGTACTGAATTCATCAACTATTGCAGCTATGACTTCCAGTTCAACGACTGCTGCGACGGCCGGGGCAAGCGGCTCTGTGCGCCCGTCGGCTCAGGTCTTATCCGAGCTCTTGGATACTTTAGCAACTCTATTAGCTGCAGAGGTAACCCCGACGAGGCAAGCACAACATAAGGTGGACGTTGCAAAACTTCGAGATGAGATAGCTCAGGCCAAGGAGGAGCTTAATGCTGAGAATGCTAGGATGGCAACAGAGTGAGCCGCCTTGGATGCCGAGTCACAACGGATTCAAGTAGAGAACTTCCGGTTGAGCTTGGATCAGAATGCATCAAATGTTGTTCTTCACAGGAGGCACCGGAGTCGTCTACCTTTGGAGTTTGATGCAAGGAATCTCTTCAATACACCTAGGGCAGGACCAAGTAACCCGCCCGAGGTGACCCGGTCTGTCATGGCGCCCGTAGCTGGGGCGACGGTTCAACCACGCATAGCAGACCCGCCTCGTTTGAACTTAACCCTGCCTCACCAAGTGTTAACACCCCCGAGTCATTATTCTAACCCTTTGGATAATATGATTGTCGTGACATCACGGCTGGCGACTCTCTCAGTCCAAGGTGAATCTCCCGTGGCGGTTGAGGCCTAGAAGGCTGTGGAGCTTCTTCAGACAGCGGTGGCTCAGCAGGTGTCTTACTCATATAGCCACGAGTGGATTCATTCAACTCCATGCCCCAGCTGAAGTTACAGACGGTGTGTTGAATTGCTGGCGGTTTCCAGCAATGAACGGCTTCGTAACCCGTCCCATGGGCATGACCATACACGGGTTGATAACAATGATCAGGCCCTGATGGATCAAGCTAGGGCACGTCAAGCGGCGGAGCTAGTGGCTCAGTTGGCAGCTCAGCAACAGCTTCAGCGCAACCCGTCGATGTCTGTAGAAGCCGAGATGACTTCTAGGACAGTGGGTGTGCCATGTTTAGCGTTGGCTCTCCGCAATGAGTGTTTGCCGAAGGATTTCAAGGGTCCTCGAAAGGTGCCCAATTACATAGCGGATCAACCTCCTGGGGCATGGATTGAGAGCTATGAGCTGGCTATGGAGATGTTAGATGTCAATGATGCTATGTGCGCCAAGTATTTCACCATGATGTTGGACGGACTGGATCGAACCTGGTTGAAGGGATTACCTCCTAATTCCATCAATTCGTGGGTGGAGTTGAAGGCGTGTTTTTTTCAGAATTTTAAAGACACGTGTAAACAGCCTCTGTCGATTATCAACTTGGACACTTGTGTCCAGCGTGAGGATGAGTCGGCCCACCACTTGGTCCGCCGGGTTTCACTACAAAAAATACACTTCCGTGATGATACGTATTTGTCACAGTAGGTCGCATTTTTTGTCATGCATGTACATCCATGACAAATTTATGACAGAATCAAGATAGTCATACCTGTGCTGTCGTAGAAGTGTTCCATGACATTACCAAAATTATCATCATGGAAGTGTCCACTTCCATGACGATAAATCGCACGTCACAAAAGTGCTTTCATCAAGGGTGACCGACACGTGGCATCCACCGTAATGGAACGCCGTTAAGCTATCGGGTCGGATTTTGGATCTGATAACCCGTTAACAGCCACGACCAATGCCGATTTTCCACGTGTAAAATTCTCATTGGCTGACGGATCCATGTATCAGCTCCGCGTTGGCACAGGTGTCACTCATCCAACGGTCGAGATGGGCCTATGATATGTTGACACGTGGACCGGCCCAAAAGTGGCCCACAAAGTTTAAATGGGCCGGCCCAATCGAAGGCCCATAAGATTTAGCGGACCATAATGGGCCAGCCCAGCTAAAGGCCCACAAAATTTAGCGGACCATAATGGGCCGGCCCAGCTAAAGGCTCACACGATTTTGCGGACCATAATGGGCCGGCCCAGCTAAAGGCCCACAAGATTTTGCGGACCACAATGGGCCGGCCCAGCTAAAGGCCCACAAGATTTTGTAGACCATAATGGGTCGGCCCAACTAAAGGCCCAACATTCTCTGTCAAATCGGCCCATCAACGGCCTGGTCTAAACTTGTCATCAATGCGGCCCATGGTCACTTCTGACCCGTTAACAGTCCGCTAAGTAATTGGGCCGAATTACGGCCCGGTGTATTTCCGGCCTGTTAAAGGTCCGGCTTCATTTGGGCCCATTTACAGGCCATCAAAACTTTCGGCCCATAAACGACCGTGAAGGATTTGGGTCATATTCGGCCATGTCTGTCATTCGGCCTGTTAGAGGCCCACTATAGATTTGGGCCACTTTCGGCCTGTTTGTCATTTTCGGCCTATTAACGCCGGACGTAAACCATGGGCCATATGTGGCCCAACGTCATATCGGGCCCATTAACAGCCCATATAAAAATGACGATAATCTAGCCTGGCCGAAGTTCCGGCCTGTTAAAGGTCCGTGTATTAGGTCGGCGCATTTATGCCCCGTCCGAATTTCGGCGTGTCAAATATCTGCATCGTAAATGGGCCACCGTTTCGGCCTGCTAAGTCCAGTGGGTTATTTGGCACAATCAGGGCCCAATCTCACTTTCGGTCTATTAAAGGCCCATGTTCTTTATGGGCTCGAGATATTTACACCTGTAAACGGCCTATTTTTACTGAGGGCCCAAATTATGTTTAGGCCTGTTAAAGGCCCACTATGGGCACAGGCCTACCAGAAAAATATGAAAGCTTATGCTGATTTAAGCCCAGATATTTTTAGTGGGCTACATGCCAACTTCGGCCTGTAATCGTTTTTAGCCCAATTGGAATGGGCCCGACGAATGTTGGCATGTTGGGCTCCTACGAAGCTTTCGGCCGAATACATTACTAAGATAAACCTACACTATACAAAAATAGCGTCGTAATTACTGCAGCCTGTGGGAGCATCATAAATGTTGTATCACAACAAAATAAATTCCAACCATACAACAAAAGGCCTGTTGGCATAAAGTTTACAGTCCTTCCAGATAAAAGCACCATCAGATGTATAGAAGCACAAATCATTTGACCTGAGTGCTAATGTTTCAGGTTGTAGAATCTGATGGAGCAGCGCGATCTCCACCTTTTTTCCGCCATTGCTCTTGAACAACGAAGCGAATGTCTGATAGTCTGGTTTCAAAACCATCATATCTTGACAACATTTCTCAACCACTATTCTTGTTTCTGAAACAACGTCCATTAGGGATTGGACTTGTGTCTGGAGCACAGATATATCACTCTGTCTAGCAGGAAGATTTTGTTCAGTAGGCGATTTGGACGAGGTTACCTTGACAACCAACCCAGAATTACGCAGGAAGGTGCTTTTTGCACTGTTAGTGGAGAGATACTGACACACTGCAGCAAGAGGTGACATTGTGCCTATAGTAGCCTCGTCACCTTCAGGTGGTTGTGGCTGTTCAATCATTTGTTCCATAGCTTCTTGAAAGTTTGAACTCGTAGATTAGTGTACCAGATAAGTTACTAATGAGACAAAAACAAACAAAGTAGGTTAAACGTTTATACATAACTTAATTTGGTGAACTACTGTAATACATTAGCATGTATTGTAGTGCCAACTACATAATAAAATCACTTTCGGAACATATGTCCATGTAGCATGCCTACTGTATTGTCTATTTCCTCACATTCGTTGACATATAAGGATAAAGAGACATGGTTTAAAGTAGGATGAACAAAGTATGACATCATTCATATCATGAGCAAATAGATATAAAACGAACATGCTATTTTATCATTGTGTGCGCACGTGAACATAACAACTAGATTACAGATCAAGACCAAAAGAATATCCTTCATCTCTTTTAAACCATGTAAGGTGAAATGATACATTAAGATAACTGTGTATAAAAGTGAACAGAGTAACTAACATTGGCCGCAAACCAAGTAGTTAAATGAACACATCACAGTACCAATCAGTTCAGGGCAGGAGGGGTAAGGACTTACAACAGCGGCTTGAACTGGTGTGCTCATGCCCTTCATCTTGCTGGTGTGGCAATCCTTTAAGATTTTCACTGCATTCGGTTCAGGTTCTTTTTGGTCCGCACAGGATTTCCTCTGTATTTGGAACAAGTCAATATAGATACAATAATATGGCACAAAAAAGAAGGAAGTAGCAGCTATTTACAAGAGCCTCGAAGTGTGCAATATAGCTGCGAGATCCTGTTATCTGTTGGAATTTCACTTTAGAACGGTTGGTTTTGTTCTTCAAACAGTTAGCCTAGAAGAAGATATACTTGTAAGGCACATACATAAATACAAGTTCAATATGTGGTCTGATCAAATACATATAGACTACCTGATACTTTGGATCAGACCAGTGTTTAACGAGGGTTGTCCAATCTTCATCTGTAATATATTCCACTGGAGATGTTTGGGCAATTTCATTGTTAGCCTTGCCTTCAAAGTGAGATTTTCTAAGGTGGTACCGATACTGTCGCAGAGTAGACTGAAAAACATGAGTGCATGCTTGTTTAGTTGCATCATCTTTCGGATCCAACTTGAACCTCATATGTTGAAAAAAGAATGTGAGTCTTATTAGGAGGAAGCTAGAAAGTATGGGACAGAGCAAGACAATATTACTAATTGCGATGAATAACATTACTTATGGATAAATGGTCAAGGGAGGTGTTAAACTAGGTATTGTCTTTCTCATTACTGTACTGGATCCACGTTGGAAGGATACGCACATGACACCTAACGACAACGGCTGCCTCTGATACTAACTTGGCTGACTCTGTAGCATCACGTGGCCTTTTTAAACCTGCCTCAAAATGTATCTCCATTCTTCCTCCTTTAGATTTTGTTAATCTGTCAAGCATTATCCCTGATGTCTGTTTCCGCTTGCGCCGTGGTGCTACTTCAACAACGAATATGGAAAGTGTTAGTGTACATCAAACTGTGAGATTACATATAAAGGAGCATGCAACTGCAACTTGACTCGGTCAGGTACCGTCTTGGTGTTGATGCTCATGAGGTTCATCTGATCTTGCCAAGTCCTGTTGTGTCAGTAGTGCTTCGGAAGTAGTGTTAGGTGTGAAGGCAACTTGGGAACTGTCCAGTTTCGGAGCAAACGAATGAGTAACTGGTTGAGATGCTGGTACAGTTGAAGCGGATGCTGCAGCTGGTGGAGCAGGTGATACTGTGTTTGTAGATTTAGCCGGTGGACTTGGACCTTTTACTACACTATAAGTACCAGCAGAATCTCGACGGCAAAACCTTTTCCGTTTCACCCGACGAGTAACAGCACTCCCTACTATATTATTTTCCTTGCTCTTTTTTGACTTTGCCATGTCAAGCTGTACCCACAACACAAAAGAATAAAATCACTCTTCAGAACTCATTGATGCATGATACAGACAAGCAATACTTTGATGTAAGACAACCGTATGAGGATGGAATATGTAAGAAAAATAGGATGGCATGACATATTCACATCTACGATGTGCAAACCAAGCAGAAGGATTTTCAAGAAAATAGAAGTAATGCAAGCTAGACACCATATGAAAGATGCAACCAATATTACTCTGCCAAGTTAAAAGTGTCTTGTCATAAGTGGCAATTCAAAAAATTAGAAGCAGTACAATGTAGAAATCAATGCAAGATGCAACCACTATCAAACTGCCATGTTAAAAGCGTCCAATCATGAGTTACTGATGCGGGATACATAACAACGGTACTTTGATGTAAGAACATGGTATGATAGATAGATGCAGTGTATTCTATACACAGAAAGCCATGTCATATGCACATGTATAACGTATAAACTCAGCAGGTGCAATTTAGTCAAAATAGAAGAAATACAGGCTAGACAACATATGCAACATGAAACCAATTATCACACTGTCAACTTAGAGCAAGCGCCTGCGATGGTGGAGTACGGGAGATGAACTCATCATGTAGACTTGGGACTTCAACTTCATTAGCAGTAGCAGTGGCAAATCTAGAGAGTCTCTGTTTGCGTCGGTGCGGAGTACCACCAACATCCCCTAACTTACTATTTTCCTTCCTATTTTCTGATATTGCCTTATGAAGTCAAAACCACAAGAAGATGAATAAAATTAGCTCTGCATAACTGGTTGATGCATGATACAGACGAACACTACTTTGATGTAAAGCAAGCGCGGGATAGGAGGATGGAATATATACAAAAAAAGACTGCATTTCATATTCACATGTACGATAGGAGGATGGAATATGTATGAAAAAACAATAAGCGGAAGGCATTTCAACAAAATTAGAAGAAATGAAAGCTAGGCACCATATGAACATGCAACCAATATCACTCTATCAGGTAAAAAGTGTCTCGTCGTAAGTGCCATTTCAAGAATTTAGAAGCCGCACAAGCTAGAAGACAATGCAAGATGCAACCTACATCACAGTCCCAAGTTAAATGTGTCTTATGGGTAAGTGATCGTTGCAGGTATAAGTTGTAAGCTACGCAGATGCAATTCTACATAATCAGAAGCAATACAAACTAGACATCATACAGAAAACGCAACCACGTATAACAGTTCCAAGTAAGAGCAAGCACCTGTGATGGTGGAGTAGGGGAGATGTGCTCATCATGTACACGTATGTTCTAGAAACAGGAACATGTGTCATATTCACAGGCATTATGTGTAAAGTAAGCAGATGCAATTCAAGTTAGAAGCAATACAAGCTAGACATCATACGCAACATGCAACCACATATAATAGTGTCAAGTTAGAGCAAGCACCTGTGATGGTGGAGTAGGGGATATGTGCTCATCATCTACACAACTACGTTGACTGTCCAGCCTTGTGTTGTCTTGCGAATCTTGTTGGGAGGATGGCGGAGTAGAATCTGTAGAGACCCCCTGTTTGAGTTGCTCTGAAGGACCACCATCATCCACTGCCGGACTAATTTCCTTCAGTTGTAATGATTTTGCATTGTGAAGTCAAACCGATAAGAAAAAGGAATAAAATTCGCTCTTCAGAATTCATTCATGCATGATACTGACGAACACTACTCGGATGAAAGGCAAACACATGATGCGAGGATGGAATATGTATGAAAAACAGGATGGTGTGACATATTCACACCTATGATGTGGTAACTAAGTAGAAGGCATTTCAACAAATTAGAAGCACTGCAAGCTAGACACCATATGAAAGATGCAACCAATATCACTCTGTCAAGTTCAAACTGTATGGCGTTTCAACAAATTAGAAGCAGTACATGCTAGAAATCATATGCAAGACACAACCAATATCACAGTGGCGACTTAAAGGTGCCTTGTCATAAGTGACTGATGCAGGATATGCAAGAATAGTAGTCTGATGTAGAAACAAGAACACATGTCATATTCACAGGCATTATGTGTAAAGTAAGTAGATGCAATTCAACAAAGTTAGAAGCAATACAAGCTAGACATCATACGCAACATGCAACCACGTATAATAGTGCCAAGTTAGAGAAAGCACCTGTGACGGTGGAGTAGGGGAGATGTGCTCATCATCTACACAACTACGTTGACTGTCTAGCCTTGCGTTGTCTTGCGAATCTTGTTGGGAGGATGGCGGAGTAGAATCTATAGAGAACCTCCGTTTCAGTTGCTCGAAAGGACCACCATCATCCAATGCCTTGCCAATTTCCTTCAGCTTTATTGATTTTGCAT
The DNA here is from genome assembly GCF_002162155.2 of Triticum dicoccoides. NCBI lineage: Eukaryota > Viridiplantae > Streptophyta > Magnoliopsida > Poales > Poaceae > Triticum > Triticum dicoccoides. The sequence continues at coordinate 434,582,887 of NC_041387.1, forward strand.
TGTGAGGTCATACCGATAAGAAAAAGGAATATCGTTCGCTTCAGAACTCATTCATGCATGATACTAACGAACACTACTCTGATGAAAGGCAAAGTCATGATACGGGGATGGAATATGTACGAAAAAATGGATGGCTTGACATATTCACACCTATGATGTGGTAACTAAGCAGAAGGCACTTCAAGAAATTAGAAACACTACAAGACACCATATGGAAGGTGCAATCAATATCACTCTGCCAAGTTAAAACTGTCTCGTCATAGGTGGCGTTCATCAAACTAGAAGCAATACATGCTAGAAATCATATTCAAGACGCAAACCAATATCACACGACCAACTTAAAGGTGTCCCATCATAAGTGACTGATGCAGGATACACAAGAAGAGTAGTTTCATGTAAGAACATGGTGTGATAGACAGATATAGTATGTACCAAAAACAGGAAAGCGCGTCATATTCACATGTATCATGTGTAAGCTAAGCAGATCCAGTTTACACTAATTAGGAGCAATACGAGCTAGACACCATATGCAACATGCAACCAGATATCACACTGCCAAGTTAGAGTAAGCACCTTGGATGGTGGAGTAGGGGAGCGGAGACTTGGACCTTGTAATGCACTATTAGTACAAGGAGAATCGGTACAGATGCTCTGTTTATGTTGCTGCAGAGGACCACCATCATCGCCTTCCTTACTCTTTTCCTTCCTCTTTCTTGATTTTGCCTTGTCAAGTCAAACCCACAAGAAAAAGGAATAAAATTTGCTCTTCAGAACTTATTGATGCATGATACTGAAGAACACTACTTTCATGTAAGGCAGCCGCATGATAGGAGGATGGAATATGTATGAAAAACAAGACGGCGTGACATATTGACATGTATGATGTATAAAGTGTAAACTAAGCACAAGGTGCTTGAACTTGTTAGAATCGATGCAAGCTAGAAACCATATGAAAGATGAAACCAATATCACTCTGCCAAATTAAAAGGGTGCCCTAACAAATGTATTTGACCAAATTAGAAGCAATACATGGCAACAGGCTAGAAATAATATGCAATATGCAACGAATAAATGTGACTCATCGTAAGTGATTGATGCAGGATACAGAAGAGAGGTAGTTTCATGTAAGAACAAGGTTAACACATAGATGTAGTGTGTACCAAAAATAGGAAGGCATGTCATATTCACAGGTATAGTGTGTAAACTAAGCAGATGCAATTTACCCTAATTAGAAGCATTACAAGCTAGACACCGTATGCAACATGCAACCACATATCACACTGTGAAGTTGGAGCAAGCACCTGTGATGATGGTGTAGGGGAAGTGCGGTCTTCAGGTACAGAGCAACGTTCAATATCTTCATTTAGGCTTGTTGTTTCTTGATAATCATGTGGAGAGGATGAAATTGCATTCTTTATAAGAGTATTGCGTCTCATATTAACCCACGCGCGTGACTGTCTCATCATAAGCGATAGACACAGGATACACAAGAACAATAGTTTGATGTAAGAACATGGTGTGATAGGCAGATGTAGTATGTACCAAAAATAGGAAGGCGTGTCATATTCACATGTATAATGTGTAAGCTAAGGAGATGCAATTTAACAAATTAGGAGCATTGTTGAGGGATACACAAGAAAAGTAGTTTGATGTTAGAACATGGTTAATAGAAAGACGTAGTATGTACCAAAAACAGGAAGGCATGTCATATTCACATGTATAATGTGTTAACTAAGCAGATGCAATTTACCCTAATTAGAAGCATTACAAGGTAGACACCATATGCAACATGCAACCACATATCACACTACCAAGTAAGAGCAAGCATCTGCGATGGTGGTGTGGGGGAATTGCAGTGATCAACTAGAGAGCTACATTAACTATCTTCATTTAGCCTTGATGTTTCTTGAGAATCATGTGGGGAGGATGACACTGCACTCTTTAAACGAGTAGGGCATCTCACAGTAACCCACCCGGGTGACTGTCTCATCATAAGTGATTGACGAGGGATACAAAAGAGCATTAGTTTGATGTACGAACATGGTTAATAGACATATGTAGTATGTATCAAAAATAGGAAGGCATGTCATTATCAAAGGTATAATGTGTAAAGTAAGCAGATGAAATTTAACCAAATTGGAAGCAATACAAGCTAGACACCATATGCGACATGCAACCACATTTGACAGCGCGAAGTTAAAGCAAGCACCTGGGTTGGTTGTGTGTGGCAATTGAGATCATCAACTGCAGAGCTACGTTTACTGTCTCCAACTGCTGACACTGCACCCATTAGAGCGCTGAAACGCTTAGTGCTTATCTTCGAATTACACTGGAGTGACTTCTGTCTTTTCTTTTCTGCATTCATCAACACTGTGCCAGAGTCTGAAATATCCATGCATAAAAAAACAATAGTGTGAGTATGGGTGAAGTGTGTGCACAATTAGTACAGTGTAAAGGTAGCAGATAGCAGGTCGGTGAGAAATAAATGACGAGAGACATATGATAGCTCTACAACATGCATGGCACACTCAATTACTACAGGATTCTATGAAAATAACAGTCGACTGAAAGCAAATAGGTCAGTCCATTTTTTCTGCACCATCCGATGTACAAAGAACGGGCAGATCGCCTTCATCTACCTCCAGCCAGTCAGTGTTGATGATCTTCCTCGAAACGCCAGCGACCACCGGCCCAGTATTCCTCCCCTGCCTGCACCCTCCCCTCGACCTCACCGCACCGCCCCCCGGCCATCCATTCAAGCCCCGCCGACCTCCAGATCGGGCGCAAGCAGCTCCTGCGCCCCACACCCCTATGATAGACACCGATGTGCTGCTTCCCCGGGGAACAGGCAGACTAGGTGCTCCGCGCGCCTAAGCAGGTGCTGCTTCTTTTAATTGCGGTTTGACTGACCCTGAATTGAAATCCAGGCGGGCTACTGACCTCTAGCAAAGGTGAAATAGTAAAAAGGAGGAAACCTTGTGCATTTAGTATCACGAAGAAGATGCAGTAAGAAGCGCTCAACTAGTTTCTTTCATGGGATGAATACGGTGCGAGCAGAGACGTAAGATTTGCACGAATAAGGGAAGAGGAGTACCTCTTTCTGCTGGCAGTGCTGTGTCCTCCTTCTGTTTTTCCGACGATCTTGTTGTTCGCTGGAAACCAGAAGTTGTGGAAGATGGTGCAGCCTTGGACGAACCCATGGCCAAGTTGTTGAGTGTGGTGCGGTGGCCGTCTGTTGGCGGCGGGGAAGCAGATCCGAGGCGGCGAACGACGGCGTAGCGGGAACAACTCCGGTGCGATGGACGGTTGCGATAGTGGAGCCGCAACAGTGAGGCACAGGACGGTGTGGTCAGAGTGATTCTGGTACGACGCACGTCGGCGTCGGCGTCGTGGAGGCAGCTCTACATCGGCTTCAGCTGCTAAGTCCTTGAGGGTGTTGTGGTTGCGGTTGCGTTGGACGACGACGTCGGGGTACCGGCTCCGGCGTGATGGAGGAGGGCGGCGGTGGATTGTCTGCTATGGGGTGGAGTACAGAGGAGGTTGGGGTTTCGCGGCTGGTGGAGAGGGCGTTTTCGCGCCCACGGAGTATGAATGGGGAAACGGAGGGAGGCGGGGAACTAAGGGGGAACAATGTTTCGGTTTGAGACGCGCTTGTTTGAAATTTGGGGAAAGTTACAAACTTTGACCCCATCTAAAATTTCGGACATATTGCGGGTTGGGGGTAGGACAGTCATGTTAGGTGTCCCAAATGTGGGCGGGATAGATTTCGGCCGAGCGCATGGGTGTTTAGGCACCCACGGCGTATGAATGCTTCTCGGAGGCGGTGGAGACTGGCGTCTTGGTGAACTTACAAACCTACCCCGGTTTAGACCTTTGGACATCGGGCCAATAGGCTATACGGGACAGAGTCAGGACAGTAATTTCCTACCACCAAAACATTAGTCTCGCGCGGTTTCGGGTGACCAGAGGCCTATTTGGCGCTTCGTTCAATATTTGGGAGCAGAAGCATTAACGTTTTCGGTTCTCTTGAATTGAACTTTCAGGATTTGTCAAACTTCACAAATCTTTACTCTTGAAAACCCTAAAGCTACGATTATTTTGGAATGGAGGGGGTACATTTGAATATACATTGTACACGAGTATATATTAAAAAATATGCAACTTCTCAGTTCATGCATGGTTCCAGATATAATCTCCTTGGTTGCAAAAAAAAGTTAGATATGCGTATGAATATATATAGCATGTTTAAACTCACAACAAAGATTGATGCCCCCTTTTACATCTGATTTACAAATGCCATTATCTCGGGTTCAAATAGTTGAATGCACTTCCTATGAATTCGAATCTTCGAAACCCCCTTTATGTTGAATTCGACATGTATTTTATTTCGTAGCTAGCAATTTGGAATGTATCCATGCAAGTGACAAATGTATAAAGTGCTTCACACTAACAACATGGAGTGCACTAATTAATGTTTATATATGAATTGCAAAAGCATCCATTGCCTGTATTTCAAACCGCTCTCACTCTATGGATCGATAATATGAAATAAACACATGCACATGCTAGAATTCAATAGAGTATGGGTGTCTGATAGACCAATTTTCGTCCATACGCAATTTTGCAAAATTCATGATCTCATCCGAAAATAATAATGCCATTTATATTTTAATTTAATGCGTAGAACCGCCTTTTACACGTAGATGCACTATGCCTCGCCCCGTTCTCACAAACGCGTTATATCTCTCTCTATCTAATGCATAAGTGCACACACTTATGCATTGACATTTCTCTTTCACACATGCTCACAATCTCTCTCAGGGTGTCGGGGTGTCTCACGCACATGCTCTCTCTGTTTCCCTCTCTCTCTCTTTCTGACTACTATGTACCACTCTTTTCACTAATCTCAGTTGGAAAACACTATTTCTCTCGCATGCACGGTCTCTACTAGCCCTCTATACGCACATATATGCGCCTACATGTCTCCCGCACGCACATTATCTTTAGGCCTCTCTCGCACACATTGCCCCCCCGACACACCTCTCTAATAGTAGTTGGCAGATATGATTTCATCATATCATTCGATAGGATATCCCTGGCTGTTAGGCTAGATGGTAATACGAGGCAAAGTTTTACCCTAGTTCGGATCGGACCCTTTGCAGTTGAAGAAAGAGCCTACTCCTGGTACTGTATATTAGTGATAGGGGTGTGTACAAAGTACACGTGAATACTAGGCATTGTGCGTGTGTGTATATTATCAACGAACTAGCCCCCAAGCTTGTATAACATACTAAGGGCCTAGGGTTACAAATCATATATAGTCGGCTTATCACCAGTGGGGATAGAGTCCTCCGCGACTCTAGTAGCTTCGTGTTGTACGCCGAGTCCTCCACATGGGTCTTTGTATAACACGTCTTGGTCCAACCTATATGTGGCGCATGATGGAACCGACCCATGAGTCTTCATGTTGACCCACCACAACTAGAAATGATGTGCCCACCACACCACACACGCAATCGGCCACTAAGAAAATAAGCATATACAATAGTACAACGGTATCTAGCTCACGATACGTCTCCATATTTTGTTGATGACACTGACGGACTTTGCATTTGATGCGTGCTCTATTTTGTTGACGACACTTACGGTCATTGTATTTGAAGCGAAAGCACGATATGGTCACTGGACTTCAAAATAAGCTCATCACGGTCACCACATACATTTTGTTGTGCTAACCAACATGTGGTTGGATGGTTAGAGGACAGTGGTTTCTCGAGCCCACCAAGGTTAAAGTCCCGGTGCTCGCATTTATCTTGTGTTAATTTCAGTATTTTCCAGCGATGTACGTTCAGTGGGAGGAGACGTTCCACTCGACTACGAGGCACCTATGGCGACTTCGTAAAATCTCAAGATCATATATGCTGTCCCACTCTCTCGAAGGTGCTCATAGGGGTAGGGTTCGCGCGTGTGCGCTTATAGCGGTGAGTGCTTGCACGTATATATGAGCCCTTGCATTTGTACCATGTTAAACAAATACATGTCATGATTATACGGTCACTGGCTCACCCGTACAACTCCATATTTTGTTGATGACACAATCAATTGACCAGTCAAATGACACAACTAGTGTTGCACCATCGGGGCGCGTTACCGTGGGGCCCACCTGTCAGCCCGTATATGAAAGAAAGAAATGGTAGTTTGAGTCTGTACTGTGTTAATAAAATAGGAGTACATTTTAGGGTGATCATACGGTCACTGGCTCACCATACAGCTCCACAATTTGTTGATAACACGATCAATTGACCAGTCAAACGGTCCACATTCAGCAGCGCACATTACCATAGGGCCCACCCATCAACGCGTATATGAAGGACAGAAATGGTAATAAACTAGTGGTCGGTGGGTATTCGAAGTCGTGAGACCTCTGGTTGGCAGTCACCGGTGGTTGGGGGGTGTTCATTGGGCGATGGGGTGGGGATCCCCAGAGAAAAAGCTCGGCGCACGGGGGTGGGGCTAGAGGGATGGCCGGTGCGGCGGTGGACCGGCGGTGGGGAGTGGTTTTGGGG
>NC_041387.1:434589766-434626625 GCF_002162155.2 Triticum dicoccoides
ATCCAACGGCTGGAAAATCTAATGACCATAGATGAAAAAGTCAGTCGATTGACGTGTAGCCTCACCCCGCACGTACACATGCACGCACGCAAGACACGCACGCATGTAGGCGTGCAACACTGATACGTACACATAACATACACACGCACGCATGCTGGCGTGCAACACTGACATGTACACATGCACTCACGAACACACGCACGTACGCACCCATCCATGCAACACTGAAACGCACCCTTTCACGCACGCAACACTCGCACGCCTGCATGCACACAGCACACGACGCAAGACACACGCTCAACCTATACGTGCATGCACCCTTTGTTAAGGACATGGATTGTTACGGGTATTAATGTTTGCAGCAGTCTTTATGAATCACAACGTATCGAACGGGCTATCAACATAGTAGGCTTAACTAAATGAAAAAGATGATGTCACACTCAATGAACAATCATCGGTTTATGAAATGCCCGCTTCTGACCGTCCTGGCCCACCAAAGGTTCCTCTGTTGTGCGCTGCCTGCGTTGGGTCACTGACATGCAGGCCATGCACCCAAAGAGCCCAAACATCAGTGGAAGAACGGCGTAGTGTCCTAGGTCAGAGTCGAGGGCGCCACTCGTGGCACGCCCGGGTGAACACGCCTCCATGCCGCATTCAAACGCCTCCATGAAACTCGCCCGTGTGGAAGCCGAGAAACCCACTCTGGACACACGTCCGTTCATGACCGGGCCAGTGTTAAACGCAATGCCGGCCGAGCTCCTACCGTCCGCCGTCTATTTAATCTCCTATTTAAACGAGGCCAAACACCGGCCAAGAATCGCACACCTCCGCCGCTCCCCTATCTCCTCCACCATTTTGTCCACTCTTATAATGGATTACGAAGAGTAGTTATTCCGCATCCAAGCCGACTGGGTAGCCCTACGGATACGAGCTATGCAGCTCGCTGATCCACCTCCCTCCCCTCGCCCGATGGAGCCAGTTGCTGCCCCAAGCCAGCGCACGGTTCAGCAACTCACCGCTCCAGGCCAGCTCGACGAGGAGCAGCGCACGGGCGTCATTGCTACCGTCCGCGCCGCCGCCTCGTACTGCGTCTCCCGTTTCTGTGGCCGAGACTCCCATGCCGGCGGCCGCGCCATGCAAGCAGCGACAGAAGCCGGGTGCGCGGAGAGCGACGAGTCGGTGGCCAGCGCCTCCGCGTTCGCCGCCATCATCAAGGAGAAGTAGAACACGGGAGGCCGCCGCCGCTTGGGTCCCATGAAGGCCACCGCGGAGGCGACGCCGGCGTACACAACAGGTGTCTTGCTGGATCCTTTTGTTGCGAGGACCTTCGTTGACCCCGCATGGGCTCCACGGAAAAGGGGAATGTCAGGATGAACTCGAGCCGGTGCCGGCCATGGCGAAGTAGTGGCCAGTGATGAACTCGAACCGGTGCCAGCCACCATCATCTTCGGCACCAGCCAATGATATCAGTTGGGTAGTGGGGAAGCGAGCCGTCCTTTGTGCTGAAGCATATACCTCCGGGGCTCCCGGCAGTCCGGTGATCATGCTGCCGGACATGAGGAACACAAATCGATCGACGGGCGACCATTTAGGCCAGGTATTATATACATGTGCTGTCCAGAACTAGCACTGCGTAGTTCATTTGAATGTAATGAAATATGTCATGTTTGTGTGAAAATCCGGTATTTAATATGATTTCCGTCGTTGTTTATATGAAATATCAGTTTGTCTACATGTTTGCGCGAATTTCGTCCGGTTGGTTGAGTTGCTGTCATAATGTGTGTGGCTACGGTTGGATGGCGTAATTTGCGGGTCGCCGGTCGGTCTGTGGGCGGCTCGAGCGGCGTTGTGGGACAAAAAAACACAGCTCGTGCGAGCTCGTCTCCAACGTGCGTGCTGGAGGATGCATGATAGCATGAGCACCCGAGCCATTCCTCATTCATTGGTGGTAAAGACACCGGTGGACAAAGGGGTCGCCAATATTTTGGCTACCCCGGGCAAGATCCAAACAACCCCTCCCAACAGATTCAAATCCCTCGTTCCCCGTGGAATTTTGCCATGTGTTGTTTTCATGGACTAGCAAGATGCCTGTGCATTGCATGGAACATCAAGATGCATTTTTTTACAAACTCTCGCACGCATGCAAGGGATAATTAATGTCCTCCTTTACTAGTACCACGAGGCAAACACCATTAATATTGCATCGATTAGTGTTAGTGGCCTTGTATATCTGCAAATTGTAATTTTGATAGTGGCCCCTTGTATATAAAAATGGAGGGAGAAATATGAGAGATAAGGTGATGAGGAGTGGGGCGTGGTGCCGTGGTGGTGACTGGTGGTCGGACTGGGCGGAGGCATGGGGATGGACGGTGCATTATGTCTAGGTTTGTATCTCTCTCACACACACCCACGTAGGTGGGGGACGTGCATGAAGAGAAGAGGTGCACGCACGGCGCACGTACTCCCATCTCTTTCCCAACCACACCCTAGTGGGTACACAGTGGAGCTCATTTCTGTACAAAAAAGGCAGCCCACGTGGTAATTTGGCACGTGTACTGGTTGTCCACTTGGTGGAGGGAGGATTGTCTACCATGGGTGAACAAACAAATTGCGACTTGACGCGTTATGTTAAATTAAAAAAAGAGGCAAACCATGTGGGGCCTACCTTAGAGGCAAGGCTCTATACACTGGAGTACTTTTGATGTGTCCCGTCAACTCACAGAACAACAAGAAGCTTGCTTAGTACGCCGTCTCCCCCGCCCACGGGCGCGGTGGCTCGCAGGATGAGGTGAAGCTTACTACTAATGTACGCCATTACGCCCGCTCCCTTGCCCACGCGCTCGGTGGCTTGCAGCATGAGGAGACAATTTTACTACTCCCTCTGTTTACTCCTCGTCCCTACTACGTAGGAGTACTTTGGTTAGTACTCCCTCCATTTACTTATACAAGGTCACTATAAAAAATACATTTTGCATCTATACAAGGCCACAAATAGTAATCGAGACAAAAGTTACTACTCCCTCCTTTCCAGTTTATGCCTCAATTTCAAAATCTCTCCAACCAAGGTAGACAGTGAGTGGTCGAATTAATTTCGTAGTTTGCACATTACGCTCATTTTTCTCGAAGTTATGTTTACCGAGGCATTAATTAGAATGAATGTATGAATGACCACTAAATTTCCATGAACTTCTACATGCATTGGTTAGTTTCCTCTTGACACTGCTTGCGTCGGGTGACCTAACGCACCTCGAAATCCAACATGTAATGGTACTACTACTAGTATAGTAGAATTGAGACTTATCAAACGGAAAAACGAATGTTTTTTAGATGAGCCCTATAAACCCTAGTGGGTACGTACTCCGTAAAAACAGATTTTTCCAAAACTAAGTCGCTCCCTTTCATGAATTCTGTAGTATACTCCTCCATCGACGCTCCCTTTCATGAATTATGTACTTTCTATCACCGACATGTGGGACATATAGCAACCGGGTCGACGTGTCAAGCACCAAATAACAGTGCAGAACAACAGGGGGGACGCACCCCACTCATACCGGCCCAGTAGTAGTAATGAGCAATGAGATGTCAAATCACAATGCCGCACCTTCCCAGACGGACGAAGCAACCATTATTTCACACTTCGGTTCGACATCATCTCAAACCACGTACTAGTATTGCTTCTGCCTCAAGAGGGACACGCGCATCGCCTTGGTACATCATGACACGTGGGACCGCATGACATTCCATGCTCCCCCGCCGATCGCTCGGTAAAATCACCTCATTTTTACTATACTTCCTTCGTATCGGTTTACTACATGGCATGCACGTCGTTCTAGGTTGAGAATTGAACTGGCTATATATATATGTGATGAACAGTAGTACTATCGATGGATTGCGCCATGGAGCAAAAATTGAAATTAAAAAAAAGGTGGTACATATAGAGAGTGCTCGTCGCCAAATTATGCATATAGTACTATTAAAAAAGCTAGTACGTGCTTAATTGGGGTGCTAAATTCTATTAAAGAAATACTAGTAGTATGTACATACTGAAGAGTTAAAGTAACAAGAAGAAACATAACATAGTTCTGCTGGGGGCTTAGCACAACACACCCCTCAAATTAAACTAAGCACACCTGAAATTAAACTATGCAACTAATCCGGTAGACACTGCATTAGAAGTTTAGAACCACCATGAGCAACGACACTGCCACCTTACTTGGAGTCCTTGTCCACGTCCTCGACTTTGTCCTTGTCCCTCTTCCTCTTTGCCGATACTTCTTTGCTTGAACCGCCAACTTGGCTATTGCTCTTCATCCAACCCTTGTAGATATTGAAACAAAGGTAGCCATCCATTGCAGCGTAGTGGATGTGGTCTATATCTAGTACATTCTGCTGCCATGCATGACGATGAAACGTGTAATGAGGTTTCTCCAGTTTGCGGTACGAAGGATGAACCATGGCTCCTGCCATGGTCAGCATTGAGGGCTGACGAGAGGGCACCAGTCGATTCTTCTGAAGGTCGAAGGGGTTGCCTACAACGAGGCCTATCCGACCCAGGACTTCTTTGTCGTTCTTAAAGTCTACAATAATGAATTTCACTATTTTGTCCTCGAGGAAGTTCTTAAAATCCTGGCACTCAACGTCGGCATGGCATATGTGGTACACCAAGCAAATGTTATGTACGCAAACCTGGATCACGGCGGGCTTCTTCCTCTCTTCGTCCTTTAGATCCTTCTCTCGTCCCACGACTGTGGTGTACTCAACATCTAGCCCAGCGACCCACTCATCATATGAGTTTTCGAACATGCGTCTAAAGCGAGAAAGGCATCCTTTCACCGTCGCGGAAGTACGGGTGTAGATCACGTCAAACTCATCGCCGGTGATGGTTCTAACCTTGTACTCACTGCCGATCAGGGAGATTTGGGATGCCATGGATTTGGGAGGAGGGTTAGGATTAGTGGAACTGCCGTAATGTGAATGGACGGGACGACTAGGAGTGAACCGACGTAGTATTAAAGGACGTGCGGGGACGAGTAGGAGCGAACTGCCAGCGTGCGAACGGTAGGGTAGTGGCTTTCCATTCTCCCATGATACGGGCTTCCGAGAGCCCTTGGATCTGAGGTCGAACGGTTGCATGGCGTGATTCTAGACCTATGGGTGAATATCCTATCCTGGAGGGTCATTCTGCAAATTTTCAGCAACTTAGCATGCGACCGTTTGATCTTAGATCCAAGGGCTGCCAGCAGCCCGTATCATGGTCGCGCCTACCACGACCATCGTGTCGCTCACGCGGTCACGCCCTTGGAGATTTAACACGGTGCGTTAGGCTATCTGATGTTGGCATGTCATACATAGTCATCACTTAGTCACTCATACTACAACAAGGTTGGCTATAAGTGTATTTTTTATTCCTCTCTATCTCTTTCTTCGTACCCCTGTGTCCCATAATATAAGAACGTTTTTGACACTAGTGTAGTGTCAAGAACATTCTTATATAATGGGACACAGGGAGTACTAGTATTTATTGCATTTGACAAGGAGTGACCTCTTCCAATGAAATGGTGTTGCTAAGTTTGCTTCATTTAATTAGCTATAGACTCAAAATTGTCTTTTCACCTAGGTACACGCGCTTAGCACCGTTTCTTCCTTGGGTCACCAAACTAGTCTCTCTCTTCTTGATTAACTTGCCACATCAGACTTTATGCCTATGTGGCAAGCTTAAGCACCTGTAGGAGCAAGTAAGTACAATAGTGTGCTTTACATGGCATTTTTGCATATGTGGAGGAAAGAGAGGCAAGGAAAAAGTGGAGAAGTGGGCTCTCATGCAAGAGCCAGCCTCTACTACATGGTGGAGCATTGGGAGAGGCACATGTATGGAGGTGCTCAGAAATCGGGAGACTCACGCCGATCGTAGCACCGCAGTTAAAATGATAATGGCAAGTCAAATCACGGGGCCCCACCTGTCCAGTAGTAACTCGCTGTCAAATCACACAGCCCTACGTTTGCAGCAACCTACTCCCTCATCTTCTCGCGTCTCTGTCGAATCGACTAGGCTGAACTGCCCCGCCGCCTACCGCGCAGGAAAAGCCCCGCCGTCGACTTTTAAATACAACTACTCCCTCCATCTAGGTGAGTAAGTCATCTTACAAAAACCAAATAATCCCAAAATACTAAGGCGCGGTGCATTAACTTCTACCTCGTTTCTTGTTTCTTCACATGTCAACCAATAAGAATCCAATGATATACTTTTTGTGACATAGTAACTCATATTTAGTTAGTCAAATGGATGACCTAGAACTACGTGCAGGCCCTATAAACCGAGACGCCTACAGATAAAAAACCAAGACGGAGAGGGTAGTTTAGCACGTATCTTTTTAGATCAATATATAGTCGGGATTCACCAAGGAGCAAAACCAAGTGGTAGGTTGCTCCTGTCGTGTTGGCGTAGCAACTCAAGCAGGGTCAGTACGCACACGAAATGGCAACACACTTAACAGGACCCCTTTGGCAGACATGTGGCTCATCCACCGTCTTGTTCCACGTGTGATGCACCAAATTACAGTTCGGAGCAGCGGTTGGAATTGGAGGCACCCCGGTCGTAGCGCCGAAGTAGTAGAAAATGAGCGATGAGGGGTCAAATCACAAAGCCCCACCTTTCCCGCATTAAGCTGGACGGACGAAGCAACCATCATTTCACTCTAGCGGGCAAGAGCATAAAGAAAAAAGAGAAAACAATGATGCATGCGACAGCTACCTAGGGCACCCTAGGGTAGGGGTCTCCACTACAGATCCTTTTTTTGAAAGCGCCTCCACTACAAATCGGCTTCTCCCTCGTCCTCTTGAAGAAAACCGATGATGAGTGCGGCGGTAGGGTTTGTAGGAGTACTACGGCGTGCGGGGCCACGTCGTAGTAAACGGATTCGAGTCGACGCCTTAAATATGTGTGGGCCGCTTGGTTTTACGAGAACGAGGCAACATTTTGGGTTCGGGGACTAGTGGAGATATAGTACATACAAAAAATTGTGGACGTAGGTTCGACCGAAAGGCAATGATGCATGGGCCCTGCATTTTGAGATACCCGGGGCCGTGTGAAATTTGCTACTCTACTCAAAACTAGTAAGGTACACATGTATTGAACGCATGAGATTTCGAAACCAAATTATGAATAAATACACACTATAGCATGTAAAGCTTTGAGTCATATATGCATAATGTAGATGTTCGTTTAGTTCTTATAGTTCATCTCATTCAAAATCAATTAGTTTTATAAAAATGTTAAGATTCATGGGGTTGTGCATTGTAAATCATAAAGTAAAAACAAATAATGGCAATTCATTTAGAAAAAAACAATCAATTATGATACAAAAGATTCTAGAACAAAGGAGAAGTGCTTGTGTTTTGAGGTTTGTGCATCATGCTTAAGTTCAACCATGGAGTCTTCTAAATTGTACATGTGGCAGATCTGGTGGAATGTTGATGATATCCAACGGCTAGTAGTGCTCGGATTTGCCCATCTCTGCACTATCGGGTTAGCTTCATCCAGCGACCATCTTTCAAAGTTATTGGCACACTATATAGTTCTTGTGCCATAGTTGCATGTTTTGGAAAAAAGTTGCTAGTGGGTTGTACTATCTATTTAGGAATAGAAGATGTATACACGGAAGTTGTAGGGAAAGAGATGACATGGAGCATCTCAATTGCTATGAGTAGGGATTGGAAAAGAGATGTCATTTGGTTCACATCATAGGAACTTTTCTATTGAATCTAGAGATGACATGTATCTCAATTCCTATGAGGAGGGATTAGTAAAGAGATGTGATTTGGTTCATATCATAGGAACTTTTCTATTGAATATATGCTAATGTTTATTTTCCTTTGAAATTAAGGGAGTATAGAAATCCATTCATATGAACCAAGTGGCTCTAAAGCTATAGAAATGATATCATGTTTATTTCCTTTGAAATGTAGAGTATATGAATCTATTCCTATGAACCAATTGTCTCTAACGGTCGGATGCCGATCTAACGGTTCTTACGGCGTTCGTCAGGAAAAGGCTTGTGGCGAACGTTTGTCGGATAATGATTTACGAACAAATGCATTGCATTGATACGTGCCCCTCTCTCTCTCACACACACGCACCCTCACGAGTCACGACTCTCTCGAGTCCTCTCGCAGACTCGCACGTCGCACCCACCATCTATCTGCAGGTAGACATCACGCACATATGTGCTCTTCACACCCTACCCTCAGAACTTCTAAAAAACAAAAGATGGCACACACATTTTATTTTAGCTCACACGTCACACACTTATACTATTACTCTTGCGGCGAACGTTCTTTGGGCATAGTATATTGTACTCTCACGAAGAGAAGCGGTGCACGCACGCACTAATTCTCTCACACCCACTCGCGGGTACACGTAGGAGCGCATGTTTTGAAGTTGGTATAACAAAATCACTCCACTATATATAAAAGCAGGAGCCTTAGCGCTTGCTTTACTAGGGTTCCTCTCGTTCACTCTCTCATGCTCTCCAGATCTAAGCAAGACATAGGTGGCCACACTCTCTCTCTCAGCTCACGGCTGGTCACAAATCCGGCCGGACAACCTCGACCGGGGCAGGGGTGTAGGTGCATCGTTCACGCTGTCGTCGGCGGCGAGGGAGGAGACCAACGGCTGCCCGCGCATCCTGATCGGCGACTGTGTCATTCTCTCCGAGAGAGCGCCGGCTCGGGAGGGCCTCCGACCCCTTCTTCCTCCCTGCGGTATTATGGCCAAGATGCAGCCTCCCGACGCCGTCTTTGCCACATGCCGACGACCCTCAGGTATATACTCCTTCAAAACCTGCCTAGCTCTACTGCCCCAGCTCTTCCCCCTTCGTGTGGATCCTTTTCTACTTCCGTCCTCTGTTCCAAAGCCACCTAGACTTGTACTATTATTAGAATTAAAGCTAGTTCATACAGTCGACTCAAAGCGTTGGTTCAAACAGGGAAGAAAGTGGGAAAGCTATAGCATGAATCTAGGACTTGGTTCTAAGAGGAAACGGGGGAAAGTAGTAATATCTGTCACTGTTTAAATAACCGTATTTCGTATTTGCGCAAACAGGGATGTCTGTCTCCATATTGTTTCGGGATGTCTGTCTTCGTATCGTTTCTATCCGCGCAATCAAAAGCACACACCTCAGTTTTAGTACAACTGCGCAAAATGAGATGGCTATCCCTCGTTGTCATCGTCTAACCTCCCGTCTTCAAGGTATCCCTTGTCACTTCGGGGTTGCCGGGTCATAACACGTAGTAGGTGACTATAACTTGCAATATCGAATCAAGAACACAAATATGTTAATGAAAACATAATAGGTTCAGATCTGAAATCATGGCACTCGGGCCCTAGTGACAAGCATTAAGCATAGCAAAGTCATAGCAGCATCAACCTTAGAACATAGTGGATACTAGGGATCAAACCCTAACAAAACTAACTCGATTACATGTTAAATATCATCCAACCCATCACGGTCCAGCAAGCCTACAACGGGATTACTCACGCACAGCGGTGAGCATGATGAAATTGGTGATGTAGGATGGTTAATGATGACGATGGTGATGGATTCCCCTCTCCGGAGCCCCGAACGGACTCCATGTCTGCCCTCCTGAGGAAGAGCAGGGCTTGGCAGCGGCTCCGTATTGTAAAACACGGTGAATCCTTCTCCCTGATTTTTTTCTCCCCGAACGTGAATATATGGAGTTGGAGTTGAGGTTGGTGGAGATCCAGGGGGCCCACAAGGTCGGGTGGCATGCCCTAGGGGGGTGGGCGTGCCCCCCACCCTTGTGGCCAGGGTGTGGGGCCCCTTCACTTGATTCTTTTGCCAATATTTTTTATTAATTCCAAAACTTATCTCCATGAAGTTTCAGGTCATTCCAAGAACTTTTTTATTTTGCACAAAATAACACCATGGCAATTCTGCTGAAAAAATGTTAGTCCGGGTTAATTCCATTCAAATCATGCAAGTTAGAGTCCAAAATAAGGGCAAAAGAGTTTGTAAAAGTAGATACGATGGAGACGTATCAAGGTATACTTGGCAAAAGACTTGGAAGTTGTAGATGTTGGAGACTGAATTGGGCCCAATATCTTGTGGATGAAGTTGATAAAAATTCAGAACATCACGGAAGAACTTTGAGCCAGGTGGTGAGAAACTACGACTCATATGATCAGCGAAAACCACGACTTCGCCGTCCTTTGGATCAAGTCTTATTTCTATCCCTAGGGCCCGCCAGTGAATGACTTCTTTGGCTGACAAGACGCCTACTTGAACATATTCGTTCAGAGCTTGTTCTGTCACAGTGGAGGCAACCCAATCGCATGAGCTGACTATCTTAGTCATTTTATCGTGAAAGGCCTAAAAGGGGAATGATGGCGGGTCAAATTTGAGATAATAAGCTGCCCGATGGTTATAAGAAGGTAAATATACTATGCAAGTTTGGTTCATATACAAACATGTTATTGTTAGAAAGGAAATAGTATGAACAAATCAAGAAAAGCACAGTTGGGTGATATTAACATAAGACGATGCAACTGATTTGAGTATTTCATGAATAAGTTGGCTGGTGTTGGGGGCGTTATAAAGTAATATTTTTGAGCCGCCCCTATAGTGGTGTTTATGCCGGGGTTTACGGATCTGAGGAAACTTTCACTAAGTGTTACACAAACAGGTTCGATGGATCTGTTCTATAATATCGTATTTACAGCAGATTTAGAAAAAGGAAATAATTGCTAAACCTAAGTATGACAGTGGAAGAACACATGAACTGGGTTTGAATCTTAGGGAGACAGGATGCATCTACAATTGGAAACGGATGCTAAAGTTCTACCGCACCAACTTTGTACTACCTCTTAGATTGAACTAAGCGTCGGTAGGAGAAAACCACAATGAACGTCGATGAACACTGACGAACAGAGGAAACCCTAATGCAGATGGGGAGTAGAGAAAGGGGAGTACCTAGCGAGGCAGATGATCAGCGGAGGAGCACCTCCGTTCTCTGGACACGATCAAGTTGATGCAGCGGCCTGGGTCGGAGTTGTTGAAGAAGGTCAACGACAGTGGTGGAGCTCTGGAAGCGTCGGATGTCGTGAGGAAGAAGAAGAGGCAAAGGCCAGGGTAAAAGTGAAAGGAGGTCCCCCTGTGCCTATTTATAAGGGGGTGATAAAATGGCATGTACAGGAATCAAGGAGGCAAAATGATTATGCTAACACTTCGGGCGCCTTGATTTTCGGGAGGTCCATTAAGATAAGGATCCGTTGAAGATATCCTGGGCCTTGTGCGGAGTGAATGTGCATGACATCATGGAGGGTTATGATGATTCTCTCTACATGATGTCATGGCGGATTACGGTGATCTGTATAAAATGCTAACACTGGAGCGGTCGGATGAGTTAAAAGAGTGAAGATTGATATGGACAAGTTCAAATCAACCTGGGGCCTAATGTTGGAGATATAACCCTGAGGTATGACCCGCCCACGAGGGGCCGGGTTATACCATTGTCGGCTTATTGTGAAGAAGGTCCAAGGGGTCCAAGAAGACTTGAAGATGGCGGTTCATAAGGCAAAGCTTATTGGAGGCCCAACACCTAGAGGTAGTTCAAGATCCGAAGGTGTGAGCCGTTCAAGGTTAACTTGCTTTGTAAGGCAAGTTTAGTTAGAAACCGAGCTCGGTCACATTGTGTGAGTTGGCCGGGACTTTGTAAGCCACCAGGCATCAACCTGTATATAAAGGTGAGACCCGGCGGCAGGTTAACTCAAGAAACAAGCAATCAAGAACTAGGTCAAGCGTATTCGCTCCCTTGTAATCGAAACTCAAGCAATACAACTAGAAGCAGGACGTAGGCTTTACCTCGTTGAGAGGGGCCGAACCTGAGTAAACTCCTTGTGTCCTTTGTCCCGTTCAACCCCTTTAAGCTAACCTAGTGCAATGGATCCACACCTAAGTCCTTTCACTAGGGCATCTACCGTGACAAATCCATGACAATCCCCAAGTCTGTTTATGATAGTCTCAACCTGGGTCCTTATGTTACTAATGAGATTAGGTTGAATATGGCTAATTCTACCTTTACCCAGGCAGTAGTATGAATTAAGCATGGAGTTATAGTTCACATAAATGATTGCCTTGTCATGATTGTTCTCGTGATAGTTGATATGCGTGAAGATCCTATTGCTCCAATAATTCTCGTTAGACCTTTTGTAAGGACTATCAAAGGTGTGATAAATGTGTTTGAGGGAAATGTAAGGTTTGACTTACCCACTAAAGATCCTTTTGTGAGACATTCCCCAGGAAAAAGGAAATGAAGACCTACACTGGAGAAGGTATTGTTGTCAATGCCAGAAGCTATGGTCTCGGTGTATTTGCACCACCATGATCTTCACTACCTGTGAGCTGATCGACTGAAAACAAGCGCTTCATGGGAGGCAACCCACACGAATAAAGTAAAAAAGTAAGTTCTTACTTTTGTTTCAATAAAATGAGTGTTGAAGTTCTAATTGAAGAAGTTGAGTTTGGAAGATTTTTTCTAATGAAGGATTTGTTTTGTGTGGGTAAATTATGCATTGTATTGATGTTTGAATGCCTGGATATTTGCCTATGTATTATGTTGGAACTAACCCCATAGGAAAATGAAGAAAAAGAGAAGTTTCGAAGGAAACAACACAAAAGACAGTCAAAGAGCATGGTGCCCCCATGTGTGGTTTTGGTAATTGATGGCATTCTCTATGTACTAATGGTTGCCTTGAGTTATATTCGTAGGATTTGTCCATAGGCTTTTCTTGAAGTCCATTTGTTGGTTTCAAGGAGTTCATGAGATGACCAAGGTGCTATTCAAGGAATTATCCAAAGATGGTCATGTAGAAGACATGATACAAAGTTGATCAAGACTAAGTTAAAGTGTGAATCAAGTTGATCAACACGCAAAGCGTAGAAGATGTACCGAAAGGGATCAAGTGATTCCATGGTGTGGTAAGCATTGTCCATTACGCTTTGTGTACTAACCCATGATCTACGTGGGAGTTCTATGTGGGGTTAGGCATGTTTCCATGGGCCTGCGTCAAGAGGAAGATCTCATACAACCCATGGAGGATGACATCAAGTGGTGATCGTCATCAAGATTGCGGTGTGCAAGTTCAAGTGGAGCATCACGAAGAGATCATGCTTGAAGCTTGTCGTCCATTGTGGTGAATATGGACTTGTGAAGATGTGTCGAAGAGTGGCTCACCCGTAGTGGAGTATGGGGGAGCAATCTACTAGTCCTCATATAGCCAACCAATCAAGAAAGGTGGTCCATCTTGATGAGGACAAGATCGTCATCATGTAGCTCAAGTGGATTATGTGCAAGGCAAAGGTTTGCCCTTGGTAAGTTTTCTATTTTACTGATCCCATGGTGTTAGTTGGGAGACCAGGTTATAGGATCGATTGCCATACTGTTAAGGGGGGCTCTCAAGTGAGTAGCTTGATCGTATCGTTCATACAGAGCTCAAACCATTGCATCCTTGGCATCATCTTTCTTGGTTCTTGTTTGGCTTCTCTCTTGTGAGATTTGGAGAGCTTATGGTCATCTTCATGAAAAGCTCGAGTTCATCGAAAACAGAGTTCACATGCAGCTTCTATGATGTTTTTGATGTTGGGGTTTTTGCCGGTTCTTCATTCATAGAGGTTTCACATCTCTATACCTTTGGCATTTTTCTATTGCCTCTTCTTACTATAACCAACAAGCTTGAGTTTGCTCAATTCGGAGCTCATTTGTGGAAGTTATGGCAGTTTTGGTTTTCTTGCATCCATCTATTTTACTTAGGCCTTTTGTTGCACTCTAGCGGTAGTACCGCTCTGGTCGGCGGTAGTACCACTTGTGCGGTACTTCCACGGTTCCAGTGTCGCGGACACTTCCGCTTATTCTTGGGCTTCTAGATACTTTATCACCTCAACGGTAGTAGAGCGTGGTAGTACCGCTTGCGCGGTACTTCTGGCCTTCTACTACCGCAGGAACCTCCGCTTATATTCTTGCTTCTGTATCCTTTTCCACTCAGTGGAAGTAGAGCGGTACTAGGGCGCGGTAGTACTGCTTAAGGCGGTACTACCGTCCTACTCACCACTACTACCGTAGTTCCTTTAGTACTACAACCTCGGTGGTAGTACCGCTAGGGCAAGCGGTAGTACCACTCTGGCAGAACTACCGCCTCGATGCTTTTTGCTATTGCACTGCTACTACTATAACTACCTCACTAAGCGGTAGTACCGCTCCTAAGAGCAGTAGTACCGCTTTTGTGCGGGTTGTGGACATAACGGTTGGATTTGGAGAGGCCTACAAAAGGGGAGAGAGAGTGGAGATCTAGATCCACATTTCCATCAATAACTTTCTCTTCTATGTGAGGGGAACCCCTTGGATCTAGATATTGGAGTTCTTGGTGTTCTCTTTCTTGTCCTTCCTCTCATTTTCCTGCATAGCTTTCATTGCTTTGGTGGGATTTTAGAGTGAGGGACTTGGGCACTTCGTGTGCCCTTGCCATTTGTTAGGGCATATTTCTCCCTTAGTGGTTTTGGTGATTGATGATAATGCTTTTGCGGACTAATCTTGTGCATTGAGCATTTTACACAATCTATCCCATGGCAGAAAGACATTTTGAACCCTTTGGATATTTATGAAGACGGTGTTTTTCTTGCGTTTCATTTTCGGTGGACTTGAGTCATAGGATCACCGTACTATTAAGAGGGGGTCCGCTTCGAAAAGGTTTGGGTGGAATGAACACATACATTATCACTGTAGGATTGAAAGTATGTCTAGAGGGGGGTGATTAGACTACTTGACCAAATAAATATCTTTCCTTTTCCCAATTTTAGTTGTGGGAAAATTTTAGCGATTATGACAAGTCAAGCAATCAACCTACACGTGCAATTCTAAGAGTATAGCAGCAGAATGTAAAACATTGCATATGAAGGTAAAGGGAGGGGTTTGGAGAAGGCAAACACAATGGAGTCACGAAGATTTTTGGTGTAGTTCCGATAGGTGGTGCTATCGTACGTCCATGTTGATGCAAACTTCAACCCAGGAAGGGTAACGGCTGCCCGAGTCCACGGAGGGCTCCACCCATGAAGGGTTCATGTAGAAGCAACCTTGTATATCCCACCATGGCCATCGCCCACGAAGGAATTGCCTCACTCGGGTAGATCTTCATGAAGTAGGCGATCTCCTTGCCCTTACCACTTCTTGGTTCAACTCCACATCATGTCGGAGGCTCCCAAGCGACACCTAGACAATCTAGGAGACACCACTCTCCAAAAGGTAATAGACAGTGTGTCGATGATGAACTCCTTGCTCTTGTGCTTCAAATGATAGTCTTCCCAACACTCAACTCCCTCTCACAGATTTGGCTATGGTGGAAGAAGGATTTGAGTGGAAAGCAACTTGGGGAGGGCTAGAAATCAAGGTTCAAATGTCTGGAATGGAATCTCTTGATCTCAACACATGAGTAGGTGGTTCTCTCTCAAAAATGAATGTTGGAAATGTAGGCACGTTCTGATGGCTCTCTCTTGGTCTCAACACATTAGTAGGTGGTTCTCTCTCAGAAAATGAATGGTGGAGGTGTATATATAGGCTTCACACAAAATCCAGCCGTTACACACTTTTGACCCATCTCGGTGGCACCGATTAGAAAACTCGATGGCACCAAACTGTACAAAAATATGAACGTTAGGAATCTGGGTGGGACCGACAGGAACAACTCGGTGGGACCAATGTGCTAGGGCTTAGGGTAAACCTCATCTCGGTGGCGCCAATTGCATCATCTCGGTGGGACCAAAATGAAGCAATAAGCAACCGAGAATTAGTGAGGCCAACTCGGTGAGACCGATTGCAACTTCCTGGTGAGACCGAAATGATTGCAACAAGTCATAGAGCATTGGCAAGGCCATCTCGGTGGGACCGAGATCTGTATCGGTGAGACCAAATTGTTAGGGTTTTGGCAGTGGCCAAGTCCATTTGAACTCGGTGGCTCCGATAGGGAAATATCGGCGGGGCCGAGTCAGAAATTAGGTTTTGGACATATTTGGATAGAGAGAGTGGTTGAGGGTTTTGGAGCAATATCACTAAGCACTTGAGAAATAAGATCATTAAGCAAGACCTCATCCCATTTTAATATTATTGGCTTTCTGATGGACTCAATGTGATTTTGGATCACTTAAACAAATGTGTAGAGTCTTGAATTTTTGCCAATCCTTGTCCTTAGCATTTTGAGGGGTCCACATCTATTTCATGCCATGCCAATCATTGAACATCCTGAACTATTTATCTTGAATGGACATTAGTTCAATGAGATATATGTTGTTATGAATTACCAAAAGCACTCGAGGATTAGTTGCACTTTCAATCTCCCCCTTTTTGGTAATGGATGAGAACATATAGATCAAAGCTTCGACAGATGATAAAATGAATGAAATACATCATCACTTTGAGAAGTGTGTGATACCAAGAGCTCCCCCTCAATTTGTGCATCATTAAGAATTTATGTTTGAATGCAAATGTACAATCGATTAGGATCATGGGTCATTCTTCCATGTCACATACATCTTGGTGGAGGACACAAAATGATATGAGTGAAATAGCACACACACATCACCAAAGACACAAGTGCATGATCATACACAATTAGTGATAGAGATAAGCATTAAGCACACATGAAGCATAGTATGATCAATCACATACCAAAAACATAGTATCTCATGCACATAACGATCAAAGTAGCACGAATCAAATGGAAACAGTAGCAAGAACTTGAGAAAAACCAACGAGCAAAAGCAAGACTCTCTCTCTCTCTATCTCAGCCTAATAATCTATGCAATTTCTCCCCCTTTGTCAACAAGTGCCAAAAAGTTTGAAAAGGTATAGAGCAATGCGTCTCTCTAGGCACAATCCTCGGTAGCTCCTGAAGGTGACTTCTGGCTGGTGGCTCCAATGTGCATAGATGGCGTTGAGATGAGTGCGCCGCAAATGCTTCAGCTGATGTTTGCTAGGCTGGTGGGGTAGATACTGGAGGTGGCAGTGGAGCAGTAGCAACAGGTGCAGAGTGAGTGGTCCTCGTATATGAAATTGGCACGACTGAAGATCTGGGTGCCCTAGGCACTATCTGAAACCTCCCAGTGGTAGGTCGCTCATCTCCACTGTCCTGTGTAGCGGCTTAGGCTGCCTCGATCCCTGAGCTTCTCCACAATAGTATGAACCTCTATGATCTTTACATCAAGATCATGAACCTTAGTCTCGACTATCCGTTCTAGGCTCTCCTGGTTCTTGGAAATGTTGGCCAAACTCTTCTCAATCCTCAGGGTTGCCTCTAGAAGATATGTCATCTGGTCATTCTTGGGCTTGAGGTTGGCTATGGGAGCATTGGGTGTTGTTGCCTCTTGAGCTGCTCTTGCTGCTGTAGCTGCCTAGATCTCTTCTTGAGCTTGTACATATGAGGGATGTGAAGGACCCATCACTATAGTGTTGTCCTCAAACTCAAGCTGAAGTGGAAGGTGCTAATGATAAAGTAGATAGGTGCTCGTTCCAACCTTGGAGTTGATAAGCATCTAAATATGTGGAGTATATCCACAAGATCTCTTCTGATGAACTACTGCCTCTTGATTGTCTCAACTATCAGACTCATGACTTTGAACTTCTGAGGGGTGTCAAACAAATGTAGCAAGTTGATGGAGTGGCCACAGATGATCTTGTCATCTCCGGACTTGGGCAATAAAGTGTGCCTCAAGATAGTAATTGTGCTTTTGGGGGGATAACTTTCTTTGGGACAATGCTCTAATATTGATAATCATCACACTTCTATTTACTTACAACTCAATGTGACTAATACATGATAACTCTATATGAATGCCTCTGGCAGTGTAGCACGACGTGCAATGATCTACCATAGCAAATATATAAAAACAGACAAGCCATGAAAATACCATGCTAGCTATCTTACGATCATGCAAAGCAATATGACAATAAACGCTCGAGTCATGTATATGATGATGATGGAAGTTGCATGGCAATATATCTTGGAATGGCTATGGAAATGCCATAATAGGTAGGTATGGTGGCTGTTTTGAGGAAAGGTATAAGAAGGGTTGAATGCACTGGCGAGAGTTGTGTGGTACTAGAGTGGCTGGCAAAATGGAAGGGTGAGAGTGCGTATAATCCATGAACTCAACATTAATCATAAAGAACCCACATACTTATTGCAAAAGTTTATTAGCCCTCGAAGCAAAGTACTACTACGCATGCTCCTAGGGGGGAGGTTGCTAGGAGTTAACCATCGTGCGCCCCCGACCTTCACGCAAAGGAAGACAATCAAGGATAAATTGTGCTCCAACTTCATCACATAATAGGAAGACTGTCGTGGAATTGTCACGACAGATGTCCTAGTGTGAGGACTTAGTCGTGAGGCATACACATCTATGTGGTAGCTTGATAGGGGTTGAGCGGAATTGAGAAACACAACACAAGACAAGGGTTTAGACAACTTCGGGCCCTGGGAAACATCATCCGGTAACAACCCTACATGTTGTTTGTGGCTAGGTCTCATTATCATCATGAGAGAGTCGCCGTAAACCGGCCCTCCTAGTTATGTCTAGCCCTAAGATTATTTTCCTCCCCTCTTGGGGTGCCCTGCCCCTCCTTATATATGTTGAAGGGGCGGGTTACATGACTAGTCCTAGTAGGATTAGGATTACTCTATTACAAGTGGATTCCTAGTCTTGCTTCCTTTGTAGGAGAATATTCCTTATGCCTTTCCTCTTAAGCCAGCCCACCAATCACATGAACCGGCCTTCTGGGCCTTGGGCCTTGTTATCCGTCTGACCTGCCCGCCAGGTTACCTATGAATCGCCAAGATGAGGCGGGTCACTCTTGAGTAGCCAAGCTCCGAGCGGGTCACCAGTGAGTTGCCACACTCCAGCCGGATCATACATCCGGCGGGTTACACCACGGGGTATATCCCTGACATTAGCCCCCAGTTTAATTTGGATTTATCCATGTTAAACTGATCTGCAACATAAACGCAAGAACAAATTTGACAAGTTGTGCTCCGAGTTAAATATTCTTGTAAGCCGGCACCTGATCATCATTAAGTCCTTATCATTTCCTTGTTGATATATATATGTCCATGATCTCATAGCAAATCTCCCTTAGCAGATATGTTTCAGCTTTGCCAATATAAAAAATCCAAATACTTCTTTTGAGAAATCCGGGTCAATAGGCTAGCTTCAGAATCAATTTGCTTGTAGAAGAAATATTGTAAATAAAGAATCCATTTGAGTCAGTTTTCAATGCACTGACTTGACAAAAATATTGGTCTTCAAATATTCAACTGATATTTAGCCGGCTTGAAAATTGCCGGGTTATAAAAACTGATAATTCTGGGTCATGATTGTTGTCAACGCCGGTTCATGATTGTTGCCAACGCCGGTTCATGACTATTGATGACGCCGGGTTATGATTGTTGCAGACACCGGGTCAATCTGGTTTGCTCAAAACTGAAAATTGGAAGATATTTCTCCCTTATATCCATATTACCTGTAGCCCCTGCTACATCTTAAGCTTGCGTTGGTTTTCCTTGAAGAGGAAAGGGTGATGCAGCAATAGTAGCTTAAGTATTTCCCTCAGTTTTTGAGAACCAAGGTATCAATCCAGTAGGAGGCTCCTCAAAAGTCCCACGCACCTACACAAACAAACAAAGAACTCGCAACCAACGCAATAAAGGGGTTGGCAATCCCTTCACGGCCACTTGCAAAAGTGAGATCTAATAGAGATAGTATGATAAGATAAATATATTTTTGGTATTTTAATATAGATGCAAAAAGTAAAGATGCAAATAAAAGTAGATTGGAAGCAAATTTGATAAG
Source organism: Triticum dicoccoides (assembly GCF_002162155.2). Classification (NCBI taxonomy): domain Eukaryota; kingdom Viridiplantae; phylum Streptophyta; class Magnoliopsida; order Poales; family Poaceae; genus Triticum; species Triticum dicoccoides. The sequence continues at coordinate 434,609,674 of NC_041387.1, forward strand.
AGATAGACCCCGGGGCCATAGGTTTCACTAGAGGCTTCTCTCAAGATAGCATAAGTATTACGGTGGGTGAACAAATTACTGTCGAGCAATTGATAGAAAAGCGAATAATTATGAGATTATCTAGGCATGATCATGTATATAGGCATCACGTCCGCAAAAAGTAGACCGACTCCTGCCTGCATCTACTACTATTACTCCACACATCGACCGACTCCTGCCTGCATCATAACGTCGGCGCTAATAACTATGGACCTGTAGGTCTGTGGTAAACTACTCACAACTCATCGGAGGGGCAAGGATGTTGATGTAGAAGCCCTCCATGGTCGATTCCCCCTCCAGCAGAGCGCCGACGTAGGCTCCAAGATGGGATCTCGCGGATACAGAAGGTTACAGTGGTGGAAATTGTGTTTCGTTGGCTCCCTGGATGTTTTCGGGGTACGTAGGTTTATATAGAAGGAAGAAGTACGTCGGTGGACGCCCGAGGGGCCCATGAGACAGGGGGGGGCGCCCTATAAGGGGAGGGGGGGCGCCCTTCTATCTCGTGGAGTCCTCAACCGCTTCTTGACTTGCACTCCAAGTCCTCTGGATCATGTACGTTCCAAAAATCACGCTCCCAAAGGTTTCATTCCGTTTGGACTCCGTTTGATATTCCTTTTCTTCGAAATACTAAAATAGGCAAAAATACAGCAATACGGGTTGGGACTCCGGTTAGTATGTTAGTCCCAAAAATGATATAAATGTGTAAAATAAAGCCCATAAACATCCAAAAGGGGTAATATAATAGCATGGAACAATCAAAAATTATAGATACGTTGGAGACGTATCAAGCATCCCCAAGCTTAATTCCTGCTCGTCCTCGAGTAGGTAAATGATAAAAAGAGAATTTTTGATGTGGAATGCTACCTAGCATAATTCTCATTGTAATTTTATTTATTGTGGCATGAATGTTCAAATCCAAATGATACAAAATAAAAGTTCACATTGACATAAGAAATAGTAATACTTCAAGCATACTAATCAAAGCATCTTAAAAGTGTGATGATCCAAATGATACAATGACGCCGACGGTGTACCAACAAAATAAAGGGGTTGTCAATCCCTTCACGGCGACTTGCGAAAGTGAGATCTGATAGAGATAGTATGATAAGATAAATATATTTTTGGTATTTTATAATATAGATGCAAAAAGTAAAGATGGAAATAAAAGTAGATTGAAAGCTTATATGATAAAAGATAGACCCGGGGCCATAGGTTTCACTAGTGGCTTCTCTCAAGATAGCATAAGTATTACAGTGGGTGAACAAATTACTGTCGAGCAATTGATAGAAAAGCGAATAATTATGAGATTATCTAGGCATGATCATGTATATAGGCATCACGTCCGCGACAAGTAGACCGACTCCTGCCTGCATCTACTACTATTACTCCACACATCGACCGCTATCCAACATGCATCTAGAGTATTAAGTTCATAAGAACAGAGTAACGCATTAAGAAAGATGACATGATGTAGAGGGATAAACTCAAGCAATATGATATAAACCCCATCTTTTTATCCTCGATGGCAACAATACAATACGTGCCTTGCAACCCTTTCTTTCACTGGGTAAGGACACCGCAAGATTGAACCCAAAGCTAAGCACTTCTCCCATGGCAAGAAAGATCAATCTAGTAGGCCAAACCAAACTGATAATTCAAAGAGACTTGCAAAGATAACTCAATCATACATAAAAGAATTCGGAGAAGATTCAAATATTTCTCATAGATAAACTTGATCATAAACCCACAATTCATTGGATCTCGACAAACACACTGCAAAAAGAGTTACATCAAATAGATCTCCACAAGAGAGGGGGAGAACATGGTATTGAGATCCAAAAAGAGAGAAGAAGCCATCTAGCTAATAACTATGGACCCGAAGGTCTGTGGTAAACTACTCACAACTCATCGGAGGGGCTATGGTGTTGATGTAGAAGCCCTCCGTGGTCGATCCCTCCTCCGGTGGGGCGCCGACGAAGGCTTCAAGATGGGATCTCACGGATACAGAAGGTTACGGTGGTGGAAATTGTTTTTCGTTGGCTCTCTGGATGTTTTCGGGGTACGTAGGTATATATAGGAGGAAGAAGTACGTCGGTGGCCGCTTGAGGGGCCCAGGAGACAGGGGGCGCGCCCAGGAGGGGTGGGCGCGCCCTCCTATCTCCTGGCCACCTCGATTGCTTCTTGACTTGCACTCCAAGTCCTCTAGATCATGTTCGTTCCAAAAATCACGCTCCCAAAGGTTTCATTCCATTTGGACTCCGTTTGATATTCCTTTTCTTCAAAATACTGAAATAGGCAAAAAAACAGCAATACGGGCTGGGCCTCCGGTTAGTAGGTTAGTCCCAAAAATGATATAGATGTGTAAAATAAAGCCCATAAACATCCAAAAGGGGTAATATAATAGCATGGAACAATCAAAAATTATAGATACGTTGGAGACGTATCACTCATCCACGCTGCCGAACTTAAAATTTCGTAGATCATAAATCTGGACCGATGAACACAAAGTTGATGCAGATCCTTCCAAACAGGTGTTTCTTCATCCGGAAAATTATGAACTTCTCGATCCCTGTGAGAGATCCCTCCAAGAACTCATCACCACCGTGTGCAGGCCCCACGGTGGGCGCCAACTATCGTGGAATTGTCATGGCAGATGTCCTAGTGTGAGGACTTAGTCGTGAGGCATACGTATCTATGTAGTAGCTTGAGAGGGGTTGAGCGAAATTGAGAAACGCAACACAAGACAAGGGTTTAGACAGCTTCGGGCCCCAGGAAACATCATTCGGTAACAACCCTACATGTTGTTTGTGGCTAGGTCTCATTATCATCACGAGAGAGTCACCGTAAATGAGCCCTCCTAGTTATGTCTAGCCCTAAGATTATTTTCCTCCCCTCTTGGGGTGCCCTGCCCCTCCTTATATATGTTGAAGGGCGGGTTACATGACTAGTCCTAATAAGATTAGGATTACTCTATTACAAGTGGTGTCCTAGTCTTGCTTCCTTTGTAGGAGAATATTCCTTATGCCTTTCCTCTTAAGCCGGCCCACCATCACATGAACCGGCCTTCTGGGCCTTGGGCCTTGTTATCCGTCTGACCTGCCCACCTGGTTACCTATGAATCGCCAAGATGAGGCAGGTCACTCTTGAGTCGCCAAGCTCCGGGCGGGTCACCAGTGAGTCGCCACACTCCAGCCGGGTCATACATCCGGCGGGTTACACCGCGGGGTATATCCCTGACAAAGACCATACGTGCATGCTACGGTAATCACAATACTTAACACACATGTTCTTACTATTCCACAATTTACTACTAGCATGACTCTAATATCACCATCTTTATATCTCAAAACAAATGCAAGGAATCAAACTTCTCATATATTCAATGATCTTTATGAAAGTTTTTATTATATCCCTCTTGAATACCCATCATATTAGGACTAAATTCATAACCCAAGCAAATTGCCAAACTATTTATAAGACTCTAAAAATGATATAAGTGAAGCATGAGAGTTCATCAATTTGTTTAAAATATAGCCACCACCATGCTCTAAAAGATATAAGTGAAGCACTAGAGCAACTACCTAGCTCAACAGATAAAAGTAAAGCTCGAAGAGTATTCTAATAAATTCACGATTAATGTGTGTCCCTCTCAAAAAGGTGTCTCCAACAATGATGATTGTGGCAAACTAAAAAAATAAATAAAGCAAAGACTCATACAATACACGACGTGCCAAGCAAAACACATATCATGTAGCGAATAAAAATATAGCCTCAAGTAATTTACTGATGGATTTTAGAGAAAATAGGGGATGCCATCCGGAGCATCCCCAAGCTTAGACACTTGGTTGTACTTGAATATTACCTTGGGGTGCCATGGGAATCTCCAAGCTTAGGCTCTTGCCACTCCTTATTCCTTAGCCCATTGAAACGTCATTCAAAACTTGAAAACTTCACAACACAAGACTCAACGGGAAACTCGTGAGATCCATTAGTATAATAAAGCAAATCACCACTTTATGTACTGTTGTAAACTCATTCCAATTTTATATTTGCATTATATATACTATATTATAACTTCACCATGATTCATACCCCCCTATACAACCCCATAGATTCATAAAAACAAGCAAGCAACACAATGAAAACAGAATCTGTCAAAAATAGAACAATTCGTAGTAATCTGGGTGATACGTCCATTTTGCATCATGTTTTCCTAATGTTATTATTAGTGTTTTATGCAATATAACACTTTGTGGAGTAATTATAATGCCTTTTCTCTCATAATATGTGTCGGATTTCGGGTTCCGGCAGACCCTCAAGGTTCGAAATCTGGGGTGCGCGCGGAGATCACACCTCCTGCCTACCCATGTCTCATCGCTTCGCAAGGATCTGAAACTACACGAAGAACAACACAAGGGACACGAGATTTATACTGGTTCAGGCCACCATCGTGGTGTAATACCCTACTCCAGTTTGTGGTGTGTGGATTGCCTCGGGGGCTGATGATGAACAGTACAAGGAAGGACAGCCTCGCGAGGGGCTGTTCTAGGCTGGTGCAATGAACTGCTTGGGTCAGTTTAATCGCCTCTCTCTCTCTCTCTTTGTTGCTGATCTCTCTCCCTCACCAGATGCCTCTACCCTGGGGGTGGCTAGCTCTATTTATAGAGGGAGGCCCTGGGCCTCTTCCCAAATATTGAGCGGAAGGGCGCCAACAATTGGCCATTTTGAAGGGGAACATCTAGTACACTTATCCTGACTAAAGTCGGTCCTCGCCTGCAAAAGACCCTGACGGTGATGCCGGCTTGGGCTCCACGATGACCTCCATCCTGCCGTCCCGCTGGTCTTGGTCTCGTTGCATCGAAATGGTTGCCTTTGCTTGATACTCTTGCCTATGCTTGCCCCCTTTGAACCAAAGGGGAAACAAGGACTCTGCGCAGGCCGGCGCCCGCTTGGCGCCCACCTGGCCTTGGTCGTCATGGCTTGCGTCATGGGCACCTCGTGAGGTGTTGGAAATATGCCCTAGAGGCAATAATAAAAGTATTATTATTATATTTCCTTGTTCATGATAATTGTCTTTTATTCATGCTATAACTGTATTATCCGGAAATCGTAATACACGTGTGAATACATAGACCACAATATGTCCCTAGTGAGCCTCTAGTTGACTAGCTCGTTGTGATCAACAGATAGTCATGGTTTCCTGGCTATGGACATTGGATGTCGTTGATAACGGGATCACATCATTAGGAGAATGATGTGATGGACAAGACCCAATCCTAAGACTAGCACAAAAGATCGTGTAGTTCATTTGCTAGAGCTTTGCCAATGTCAAGTATCTCTTCCTTCGACCATGAGAGCGTGTAACTCCTGGATACCGTAGGAGTGCTTTGGGTGTATCAAACGTCACAAGTAACTGGGTGACTATAAAGGTGCACTACAGGTATCTCCGAAAGTATCTATTGTTTTATGCGGATCGAGACTGGGATTTGTCACTCCGTGTAAACGGAGAGGTATATCTGGGCCCACTCGGTAGGACATCATCATATGCGCAATGTGACCAAGGAGTTGATCACGGGATGATGTGTTACGGAACGAGTAAAGTGACTTGCCGGTAACGAGATTGAACAAGGTATTGGATACCGACGATCGAATCTCGGGCAAGTAACATACCGATAGACAAAGGGAATTGAATACGGGATTGATTAAGTCCTTGACATCGTGGTTCATCCGATGAGATCATCGCGGAACATGTGGGAGCCATCATGGGTATCCAGATCCCGCTGTTGGTTATTGACCGGAGAACGTCTCGGTCATGTCTACATGTCTCCCGAACCCGTAGGGTCTACACACTTAAGGTTCGATGACGCTAGGGTTATAAAGGAAGTTTGTATGTGGTTACCGAATGTTGTTCGGAGTCCCGGATGAGATCCCGGACGTCACGAGGAGTTCCGGAATGGTCCGGAGGTAAAGATTTATATATGGGAAGTCCTATTTTGGCCACCGGAAAATGTTCGGGATTTTTCGGTATTGTACCGGGAAGGTTCTAGAAGGTTCCGGAGTGGGGCCCACCTGCATGGGGGGACCCACATGGACGTGGGTAGTGGGGGCAAGGCCCCACACCCCTGGTCAAGGCGCACCAAGATCCCCCCTTAGAAGGAATAAGATCATATCCCGAAGGGATAAGATCAAGATCCCTAAAAAGGGGGGATAACAATCGGTGGGGAAGGAAATAATGAGATTTCTTTCCTCCCACCTTGGCCAACGCTCCAATGGACTTGGAGGGCAAGAAACCAGCCCCTCCACCCCTATATATAGCGGGGAGGCGCATGGGAGCTATACACGAAGTTCTGGCACATCCCTACCTCTCTTCCTACTCCTCCTCTCCCATGGTGCTTGGCGAAGCCCTGCTGGATTGCCATGCTCCTCCACCACCACCACGCCGTTGTGCTGCTGTTGGATGGAGTCTTCCTCAACCTCTCCCTCTCTCCTTGCTGGATCAAGGCGTGGGAGACGTCATCGGGCTGTACGTGTGTTGAACGCGGAGGTGCCGTGCGTTCGGCACTTGATCATCGGTGATTTGAATCACGACGAGTACGACTCCATCAACCCCGTTCACTTGAACGCTTCCGCTTAGCGATCTACAAGGGTATGTAGATGCACTCTCTTTCTACTCGTTGCTGGTCTCTCCATAGATAGATCTTGGTGACACGTAGGAAAATTTTGAATTTCTGCTACGTTCCCCAATAGTGGCATCATGAGCTAGGTCTATTGCGTAGATTCTTTGCACGAGTAGAACACAAAGTAGTTGTGGGCGTTGATGTTGTTCAATATGCTTACCGTTACTAGTCCAATCTTGTTTCGACGGTATTGTGGGATGAAGCGGCCCGGACCGACCTTACACGTACTCTTACGTGAGACAGGTTCCACCGATTGACATGCACTTGGTGCATAAGGTGGCTAGCGGGTGCCAGTCTCTCCCACTTTAGTCGGAACGGATTCGATGAAAAGGGTCCTTATGAAGGGTAAATAGCAATTGGCATATCACGTTGTGGTCTTTGCGTAGGTAAGAAACGTTCTTGCTAGAAACCCATAGCAGCCACGTAAAACATGCAACAACAATTAGAGGACGTCTAACTTGTTTTTGCAGGGTATGCTATGTGATGTGATATGGCCAAGAAGAATGTGATGAATGATATGTGATGTATGAGATTGATCATGTTCTTGTAATAGGATTCACGACTTGCATGTCGATGAGTATGACAACCGGCAGGAGCCATAGGAGTTGTCTTTATTTATTGTATGACCTGCGTGTCATTGAAGAACGCCATGTAAACTACTTTACTTTATTGCTAAACGCGTTAGTCATAGAAGTAGAAGTAGTCGTTGGCGTGACAACTTCATGAAGACACGATGATGGAGATCATGATGATGGAGATCATGGTGTCGTGCCGGTGACGATGATGATCATGGAGCACCGAAGATGAAGATCAAAAGGAGCAAAATGATATTGGCCATATCATGTCACTATTTGATTGCATGTGATGTTTATCATGTTTATGCATCTTGTTTGCTTAGGACGACGGTAGTAAATAAGATGATCCCTTACAAAATTTCAAGAAGTGTTCTCCCCTAACTGTGCACCGTTGCTACAGTTCGTCGCTTCTAAGCACCACGTGATGATCGGGTGTGATGGATTCTTACGTTCACATACAACGGGTGTAAGACAGTTTTACACAGCGAAAACACTTAGGGTTAACTTGACGAGCCTAGCATGTGCAGACATGGCCTCGGAACACGGAGACCGAAAGGTCGAGCATGAGTCGTATGGTAGATACGATCAACATGAAGATGTTCACCGATGATGACTAGTCCGTCTCACGTGATGATCGGACACGGCCTAGTTGACTGGGATCATGTGATCACTTAGATGACCAGAGGGATGTCTATCTAAGTGGGAGTTCATAAGATGAACTTAATTATCCTGAACATAGTCAAAAGACCTTTTGCAAATTATGTCGTAAGCTCGCGCTTTAGTTCCACTGTTTAGATATGTTCCTAGAGAAAATATAGTTGAAAGTTGATAGTAGCGATTATGCGATCAGTAGAAAGCTTATGTCCTTAATGCACCGCTCAGTGTGCTGAACCCCAACGTCGTTTGTCGATGTTGCGAACATCGGACATACACGTTTTGATAACTACGTGATAGTTCAATTAAATGGTTTAAGTAGAGGCACCAAAGACGTTTTCGAAACGTCGCGGAACATATGAGATGTTTCGAGGGCTGAAATTGGGATTTCAGGCTCGTGCCCACGTCAAGAGGTATAAGACCTCCGACGATTTTCTTAGCCTGCAAACTAAGGGAGAAAAGCTCAATTGTTGAGCTTGTGCTCAGATTGTCTGAGCACAACAATCACTTGAATCGAGTGGGAGTTGATCCTCCAGATGAGATAGTGATGTTTCCCCAAAGTCATTGCCACCAAGCTGCTAGAGCTTCGTGATTAACTATAACATATCAGGGATAGATATGATGATCCTTGAAATATTCATGATGTTTGACACCGCGAAAGTAGAAATCAAGAAGGAGCATCAATTGTTGATGGTTGGTGAAACCACTAGTTTCAAGAAGGGCAAGGGAACAAAGGGATACTTCATGAAACGGCAATTCAGCTGCTGCTCTAGTGAAGAAACCCAAGGTTGAACCCAAACCCGAGACTAAGTGCTTCTGTAATAAGGGGAACAACCACTGGAGCAGCATTACCCTAGATACTTGGTAGATGAGAAGGCTGGCAAGGTCGATAGAAGTATATTGGATATACATTATGTTAATTTGTACTTTACTAGTACTCCTAGTAGCACCAGGATATTGGATACCGGTTCGGTTGCTAAGTGTTAGTAACTCGAAATAAAAGCTACGGAATAAACGGAGACTAGCTAAAGGTGAGCTGACGATATATGTTGGAAGTGTTTCCAAGGTTGATATGATCAAGCATTGCACGCTCCCTCTACCACCGAGATTGGTGTTTGCGTTGAGCATAGACATGATTGGATTATGTCTATCGCAATACGGTTATTCATTTAAGGAGAATAATGGTTACTCTATTTTTGAATAATACCTTCAATGGTCTTGCACCTAAAGGAATGGTTTATTGAATCTCGGTCGTAGTGATACACATTTTCATGCCAAAAGATATAAGATAGTAATGATAGTACCACTTACTTGTGGCACTGCCATGTAAGTCATAATGGTATAAAACGCATGAAGAAGCTCCATGTTGATGGATCTTTGGACTCACTCGTTTTTGAAAAGTTTGAGACATGCGAACCATGTCTATTGGTGTATATGCATGAAGAAACTCCATGCAAATGGATCGTTCGGACTCACTTGATTTTGAATCACTTGAGATATGCAAATCATACCACATGGGCAAGATGACTGAAAAGCCTCATTTTCAGTAAGATGGAACAAGATAGCAACTTGTTGGAAGTAACACATTTTGATGTGTGCAGTCGAATGAGTGCTGAGGCATATAGTGAATATCATTATGTTCTTACTTCACAGATGATTCGAGTAAATGTTGAGTATATTTACTTGATGAAACACAAGTCTGAATTATTGAATGGTTGAAGTAATTTCAGAGTGAAGTAGCAGATCATTGTGACAAGAGGATAAAATGTCTATGATATGATCATAGAGATGAATATCTGAGTTACGAGTTTTGGCACACAATTAAGACATTGTGGAAATTGTTTCGCAATTAATACCGCCTGGAACACCATAATGTGATGGTGTGTCCGAACATCATAGTTGCACCCTATTGGATATGGTGCGTACCATGATGTCTCTTATCGAATTACCACTATCGTTCATGGGTTAGGCATTAGAGACAACCACATTCACTTTAAATAGGGCACCACGTAATTCCGATGAGATGACACCGTATGAATTATGGTTTAGAGAAACCTAAGTTGTCGTTTCTTAAAAGTTTGGGGCTGCGACGCTTATATGAAAAAGTTTCAGGTTGATAAGCTCGAACCCAAAGCGGATAAAATGCATCTTCATAGGAAACCCAAAACAGTTGGGTATACCTCCTAATTCAGATCCGAAAGCAATATGGATTGTTTCTAGAATTGGGTCCTTTCTCGAGGAAAAGTTTCTCTCAAAAGAATTGAGTGGGAGGATGGTGGAGACTTGATGAGGTTATTGAACCGTCTCTTCAACTAGTGTGTGACAGGGCACAGGGAGTTGTTCCTGTGGCACCTACACCAATTGAAGTGGAAGCTTATGATATTGATCATGAAACTTCGGATCAAGTCACTCCCAAACCTCGTAGGATGACAAGGATGCGTACTACTTCAGAGTGGTACGTAATCCTGTCTTGAAGGTCATGTTGCTAGACAACAATGAACCTACGAGCTATGGAGAAGCGATGGTGGGCCCGGATTCTGATAAATGGCTTGAGGCCATAAAATCCGAGAGAGGATCCATGTATGAAAACAAAGTGTAGACTTTGGCAGAATGGCTCGATGGTCGTAAGGCTAATGAGTACAGATGGATTTCAAAAGGAAGACGGACAATGATGGTAAATGTCACCATTAAGAAAGCTCGACTTGTCGTTAAGATGTTTTCCGACAAGTTCAAGGAGTTGACTACGATGAGATTTTCTCACTCGTAGCGATGCTAAGAGTCTGTTGGAATTATATTTGCGATTACTGCATTATTTATGAAATCTTGCAGATAGGATGTCAAAACATTGTTTCCTCGATGATTTTCTTGAGGAAAGGTTGTATGTGATACAACCGGAAGGTTTTGTTAATCCCGAAAGATGCTAATAAGTATGCAAAGCTCCAGCAATCCTTCTAAGGACTGGAGTGAGCATCTCGGAGTTGGAATGTATGCTTTGATGATGATCAAAAATTTTGGGTTTGTACAAAGTTTATGAGAAACTTGTATTTCCAAAGAAGTGAGTGGGAGCACTATAGAATTTCTGATGAGTATATGTTGTTGACATATTGTTGATCAGAAATGACGTAGAATTTATGGAAAGCATATAGGGTTATTTTGAAAGTGTTTTTCAATGGAAAGCCTGGATTAAGCTACTTGAACATTGAGCATCAAGATCTATAAGGATAGATCAAAATGCTTAATAATACTTTCAAATGAGCACATACCTTGACATGATCTTGAAGGTATTCAAGATGGATCAGTCAAAGAAGAAGTTCTTGCCTGAGTTGTAAGGTACGAAGTTAAGACTTAAAGCTCGACCATGGCAGAATAGAGAGAAAGGACGAAGGTCGTCTCCTATGCTTAAGACATAGGCTCTACAGTATGCTATGCTGTGTACCGCACCTGATGTGTGCCTTGCCACATGTCTGGCAAGAGAGTACAAGGTGATCAAGAATGGATCACAGGATAGCGGTCAAAGTTATCCTTAGTAACTAGTGGACTAAGGAATTTTCTCGATTATGGAGGTGGTAAAAGAGTTCGTCGTAAAGGTTATGTCGATGCAAGCTTAACACCTATCCGGATAGCTCTAAGTAGAGATACCGGATACGTACAATGGGGCAACAATTTAGAATAGTTCCAAGTGGAACAGTTATTTGGAATGGCTCCAAATAGAACGTGGTAGCTACATCTAGGAGATGACATAGAGATTTGTAAAGCACACACGGATCTGAAAGGTTCAGACCCGTTGACTAAAACCTCTCTCACAAGCAACATGATCAAACATAAAACTCATTGAGTGTTAATCACATAGTGATGTGAACTAGACTACTAACTCTAGTAAACTCTTGGGTATTAGTCACATGGCGATGTGACCTGTGAGTGTTAATCACATGGCGATGTGAACTGGATTATTGACTCTAGTGCAAGTGGGAGACTGTTGGAAATATGCCCTAGAGGCAATAATAAAAGTATTATTATTATATTTCCTTGTTCATGATAATTGTCTTTTATTCATGCTATAACTGTATTATCCGGAAATCGTAATACACGTGTGAATACATAGACCACAATATGTCCCTAGTGAGCCTCTAGTTGACTAGCTCGTTGTGATCAACAGATAGTCATGGTTTCCTGGCTATGGACATTGGATGTCGTTGATAACGGGATCACATCATTAGGAGAATGATGTGATGGACAAGACCCAATCCTAAGACTAGCACAAAAGATCGTGTAGTTCATTTGCTAGAGCTTTGCCAATGTCAAGTATCTCTTCCTTCGACCATGAGAGCGTGTAAATCCTGGATACCGTAGGAGTGCTTTGGGTGTATCAAACGTCACAACGTAACTGGGTGACTATAAAGGTGCACTACAGGTATCTCCGAAAGTATCTATTGTTTTATGCGGATCGAGACTGGGATTTGTCACTCCGTGTAAACGGAGAGGTATCTCTGGGCCCACTCGGTAGGACATCATCATATGCGCAATGTGACCAAGGAGTTGATCACGGGATGATGTGTTACGGAACGAGTAAAGTGACTTGCCGGTAACGAGATTGAACAAGGTATTGGATACCGACGATCGAATCTCGGGCAAGTAACATACCGATAGACAAAGGGAATTGAATACGGGATTGATTAAGTCCTTGACATCGTGGTTCATCCGATGAGATCATCGCGGAACATGTGGGAGCCATCATGGGTATCCAGATCCCGCTGTTGGTTATTGACCGGAGAACGTCTCGGTCATGTCTACATGTCTCCCGAACCCGTAGGGTCTACACACTTAAGGTTCGATGACGCTAGGGTTATAAAGGAAGTTTGTATGTGGTTACCGAATGTTGTTCGGAGTCCCGGATGAGATCCCGGACGTCACGAGGAGTTCCGGAATGGTCCGGAGGTAAAGATTTATATATGGGAAGTCCTATTTTGGCCACCGGAAAATGTTCGGGATTTTTCGGTATTGTACCGGGAAGGTTCTAGAAGGTTCCGGAGTGGGGCCCACCTGCATGGGGGGACCCACATGGACGTGGGTAGTGGGGGCAAGGCCCCACACCCCTGGTCAAGGCGCACCAAGATCCCCCCTTAGAAGGAATAAGATCATATCCCGAAGGGATAAGATCAAGATCCCTAAAAAGGGGGGATAACAATCGGTGGGGAAGGAAATAATGAGATTTCTTTCCTCCCACCTTGGCCAACGCTCCAATGGACTTGGAGGGCAAGAAACCAGCCCCTCCACCCCTATATATAGTGGGGAGGCGCATGGGAGCTATACACGAAGTTCTGGCACAGCCCTACCTCTCTTCCTACTCCTCCTCTCCCATGGTGCTTGGCGAAGCCCTGCTGGATTGCCATGCTCCTCCACCACCACCACGCCGTTGTGCTACTGTTGGATGGAGTCTTCCTCAACCTCTCCCTCTCTCCTTGCTGGATCAAGGCGTGGGAGACGTCATCGGGCTGTACGTGTGTTGAACGCGGAGGTGCCGTGCGTTCGGCACTTGATCATCGGTGATTTGAATCACGACGAGTACGACTCCATCAACCCCGTTCACTTGAACGCTTCCGCTTAGCGATCTACAAGGGTATGTAGATGCACTCTCCATCTACTCGTAGCTGGTTTCTCCATAGATAGATCTTGGTGACGCGTAGGAAAATTTTGAATTTCTGCTACGTTACCCAACATGAGGTACCCGGCCTTGATCTCTCCGCCTCCTCGCGAGCCAGCCTGACGAGTCTGTGTCTAAGGAAGCTTCCTGTCGTCCGTCCCGCGAGGCTTGGCCCCTCACGAGGGTCTTGAGCAAGTGTTGATGAAGATGGGCCGTATTGGGCCACCCCTTGAGCCACGCCGCAGGACGCAGGCAGGCAAGTCTGGGTACCCCCGTCCCCAGAATGCCGACAATATGGATGGTTTACACAAAGAGGGAGATTTCTGACAACAGGAATTTTGGAGCTGAAACAGCTATGTCAGAGATACCTATTCCGATAGAGCCTCCCGGGGCTCCTGGTAGGGACCCTGCTAGAAACAACTCCCCATCACTTGCTGGGCTGCACCCTCCTGCCAGGCCACTGGTCCCTGCGGTCGAGGAACGCACCCCCGCAAGTGGGGAGGTGTCGTTAGTCCTTGTTGCCGAGCCCCGGGCTCCAACTTGGGCAAGGCACATAGTCCACTTCCTCCAAACCGGAGAACTTCCCGAGGAGCAGGAGGAAGCTGAAAGAGTTGCCCAGAGGGCCAGTATGTATCAGTTATCGATGACACTCTGTACATAGGAGGCCCAATGGTGTGAAATTGAAGTGCATCTGCCGGGAAGAAGGAAAGGAACTGCTGGCAGAGATACACAAAGGCATGTGCGGCTCCCACATTGGATCAAGGGCATTAGTTGGGAAAGTATTCCGACAAGGATCTATTGGCCCACAGCCCTCCAAGATGTGGTTGAGATAGTCAACAAGTGTGAAGCCTGCCAGTTCCATTCCAAGAATATCCATCTGCTTGCCTAAGCTCTTCAGACAATCCCTTTGTCATGGCTGTTTTCGGTATGGGGGCTCGATATCCTTGGCCCTTTCCCCCCGAGATGCCTAGGGTTTTGAATTCTTTTTCATTGCAATCGACAAGTTTACAAAGTGGTCGGAAGTAGATGTCATGAGGAAGGTGACCGCTCAGTCTGCTATCAAGTTCTTGAAAGGATTGGTGTGCTGTTTCAAGGTCCCTGCCCGGATCATCACCGACGACGACACCTAGTTCATGAGTCGCGCCTTCATGCAATATGTTCATGCCCTCGGAAGCAAGATATCATTTGCCTCTGTTGCACATCCCAAAAGCAATGGACAAGCTGAGAGGGCAAACACTGAAATGCTATACGAGAACATTTGATAAGCTGCAGAAGTACGGCAAGCGATGGATCGATGAGTTGCCGGTGGTTCTTTGGTCCCTCAGAACGACACCAAATCAAGCTACCGAGCCTACTCCCTTCTCCCTAGTATATGGGGAAGAAGTAGTTATCCCCACGGAACTCATTTATGGGTCCCCTCGCGTGCTTGCCTATGATGAAGTAGCGCAGGATCAGCACCGGTGTGACGATGATGTGCTACTCGAGGAGAACCGTCTCCGGGCTGCTCCTCGTGCTGCATGCTATCAACAAGCCCTGCGTCGCTATCACAACCGGTGGGTTCGTGCCCAGTGTTTTGAGGAAGGCGACCTTGTCCTTAGGCGCGTTCAGTCCGCCAAGGGTACAAACAAGTTGATGCCAAAGTGGGAAGGCGCTTGCCGGGTAGTACGAGTCACTAGACCTGGCGCAGTCCGTCTCGAGACCGGAGATGGCATTCAATTGCAAAACTCATGAAATATTGAGCATATCCGCAAGTTCTACCCGTAAGGCGTGGCTGTCGGGCCCTGCCCGACAGCCACCCTTTTGTATAGACCTTGCCTCAGTTGCATGTAACCCCTTGTACAAAGCAAGGCACAGACCCTGAGCAACAGAGAAATAAACAAAGCGCTAGGGTCCCCTGACAAGTTGCATGCATGCATAAGCATATCATGAGCATCGCATCTGCATGTAGATAAGATCGCATCTATCATCATTTTCATTTGAATAATCTACAGGCTCCTGCGGTGGATTCAGGTCCCAAGAGGAAATGAGGAGACAAGCCAGAACTGTGATCTCCGGCAAGCCAAACAAATAAGTTCTATCTCTTATCCATACGTGTACTATAAGTAAAAACTTGTGCATAAGAAAACCTCGTCGCTTTTTGAAACTTAGGTGCTCCCATCCTTTGACTCAAACATTGATTCGGTTAGGATGGTCACAGTAGCCTTTGATGAGGAAAGATTGGCGGGGGGCTGGTCCCTCATTACAATTTGTGCCCGGCAAGCCTAGCTCCCCGGCAGCCAAATAGAGGGTACCGGCAGGATAGCCTCCCAGGGGAAACTTGTTTATTTAGAATATAGAGGCATTCCACCTCTGCATGGCCATATACATGCACGAGTCCCCGACAAGGTTTATCTTTTTCATTGATATGCTTCAAACAAGTACAATCCTTACAGGACACAAACATGGATTCAAGAGATTACATTATTTGAACTAAAATTTGGCAAATGCCTACAGATTTAAGATTGAAAAAAGATAAGTGCCCCATAATTCCCTTTCTTGTCCCTCTCCTTCTAGGCACGACAATCGAAGGCGAGGAGGGCAAAAGGAGTGCCTGGGTAGAAGCCCAGCCTGACCCTGTTGGGCTCTAGGAGAGGTAGCCTGGCAGGGGCAGGAGGGCACCAACGAAGGCGACGATGGAGAGCATAGTGGAGGCGACCCGCCAACCGCCACTACCAGGGCTAGTAGGGCATGGCAGGGCTAACGGAGCTACAGCCCGAGAGGAAGCCTGCCGGGGTCCTGCTGGAAGGCTGCTGGAGGAGCGTGGGACACCACCTCCACCCCTGCTCCCAACTCCCCGACAAATCACCTTCCCGGGAAAGGGGTGCAGGTGTAGATGATGATGGTGCCCCCACCTGACGGTGATGGTCCGGCTGATGCTCAGTTGGAGTCAGAGTCGTCGCCCTCCCGGGCGGCGCCGTCATCATCGCCGTCACTGTCCTCCTCATTGCTATCGCTCGAGGAGGAGCTTTCGTCGTCGGTCGAGCTCTCCGCGCAACACCCTAAGCGAGCACCCGAGATCCCAAAGACTTTAACGGAAAGGAAACCTCCCTCCGTTAACTTAAAATGGAGGACGTGCCCTTCCGACAAGCTGTGGGCATGAGCAAAGGTCTTCCAACCTCGGCGGAAGTACATGACGTGAGGGGCAGGGAAGTCTACATCCACCTGTATGTTGTCGTTCCCGCAACCCCTCATGTGCAACCTCAATGCTCGTGGTTGTTCGAGCTCCATCAATATTGCAAATGGAGTAGGGAGGCGGAGGTGACCTTGCGGAGGCTTGTATAGCCTGATGAAGAACTCCCAAGGCTAGTCTCCGATGTGGTCCTCCAA
>NC_041387.1:434626887-434721565 GCF_002162155.2 Triticum dicoccoides
ACAGTGGGGGGGGGGGTCCGACGGGGGCACAATTAGGGCACCTCACTGTCCTCCTCCCCCTCGGGCGCCACGACGACCGTGATCTCGTCCTATCCCTCCCCCTCTCGCAGCGGGTTCCTCCCCCACATCGTTAGGAGGAGGAGGGATACATTGTCGATCAGAAGCTCTCGTCACCGCCACTGAAGCACCACCACGTCCACGACCTCTCGTAATGGCGAGCGAAGAAAGTTTGAGAAAGCGGAGAAGGGAAGTGTGTGAGCAGACACACCGCCCCTAACCCCTTTTATAGAGGGACAAGGCGGGGGCTGGCCTCCCACTCAGGAAATAGCCGCCCTGCTCCCCCACTATGGCCTCCCCGTGCCTTCGATAGCTCGGGGCGTCAGGGCCAACCCTCTACGCCAACCAGCGACGCCTAGTTTTTTGCCATGGCGCCCGTCCCCACGCCCTTCGCATCCACCACCTACCCTACCCAATGCATGGAGTACACGTGGCGGATGCACCTTGGGGTGAGGGGCAAGTGGGGTGGAAGTTTCCGCCCCGTGATCGTGGGGCATGGGCAGTCTATGAGCCACAATATGGTTTTCTCCGTAACGCTCGACACGACGCGTGGGAAAACCAGAAACTAGCCCGGGCTCAAGATAATGGAGAAGCAAAGAAGATCACAAAGGACGGAGCCACTTTGGCACTCTTACCTGTGCATTGGTTAGGGCCTACCCTGACAACGCTTAGTGGCACGTTCGTGCCAGGTCCGGGGGCTCCTGTCGGTGAAACAAACCCTGGGTCCGTTGCCCGGATTGTGCACAGGCCTAAAGACAAGATTACAACACCATGATCAACCCAAACATGATGGATAAATTCCCTTGAATGATCCAAGTGCAGGACAGAAGGCCAAGATGAGCCATGGGAGCAAGATATCGCTAAGGAAAGAACCTCCCTTGCCGGGTAGGCGAGCCTGGCAAGGTTGAGTGCGCCCCAGAAGCAAGCTTCCAGATCGTCTCGGCAGGCCTGCCGGGGCTAGCGAAGGCAAGCCACGCCACCGCTCCATCTCACAAGCGACCCAAGTCATCAA
The DNA here is from genome assembly GCF_002162155.2 of Triticum dicoccoides. NCBI lineage: Eukaryota > Viridiplantae > Streptophyta > Magnoliopsida > Poales > Poaceae > Triticum > Triticum dicoccoides. Next base: position 434,627,957 of record NC_041387.1, read on the forward strand.
TCAGTGCGGTCTCAAGCTCCAAAGTGACTAAGTGGCCGATTCTTGCCACATGGCAGCCACTTCCTACAGCAAACATCTCCATATGACACCCGTCCTGAGACGTGTCAAGCAAGAAGGTGCAAAGCTGGCAGAACAACCCGACAAGGGTTGCCGGGCACACGGTGATGTGACACTAGACGATGCATTTAATGTGCTCTGTCAGCCTGTAGAGTTAGTTGTGATAGCACTGTTCGCTATCTAATCAGTACGTAAAGACTGATTTGCCACTGTGGTGACCCCTTAATCTATAAAAGGAGGCCCATGATAACCATAGAAAGGATTCAGACCTTTGTACACTCATACACGCGTAGCCGTTCTCGTCCCGAGGAAACCCTGCCGGGCAAGAGCGCTGCGTTTTCCACCACAGTCCACCATCAATCCACCAAAGCAGGACTAGGGTTTTACGCCTCGCGGCGGCCCGAACCTGGGTAAAAACTGCCCATGTGATCTCTGTCGTGCTGTCCCATGCTGCTCCGCTCTTTGTGCAACGTGCCATCCCCCTGCCAAACCAGAAAGGGGCTCACAGCCTCATAGGTGGCCGTAGTTTCCCACGACATCTTCGGCACGCCAGGTAGGGGGATCACTTGCGCGAACCCGAAAGCGTGAGCAGTGCGTCATTTTCATCGCCATTTTCATCATTGATACATCCATTTTGTATCATGCTTTTATATCGATATTTATTGCATTATGGGCTGTTACTACACATTATGTCACAATACTTATGCCTTTTCTCTCTTATTTTATAAGGTTTACACGAAGAGGGACAATGCCGGCAGCTGGAATTCTGTGCTGGAAAAGGAGCAAATATTAGAGACCTATTCTGCACAACTCCAAAAGTCCTGAAACTCCACGAAAGTCAGTTTTGGTATATATTAAAAATATTGGGCGAAGAAAGCACCAGAGGGGGGCCACCCACCAGCCACGAGGGTGGAGGGTGCACCCCCTGCCTCATGGGCCACCTGGCAGGCCCCCGACGTCCATCTTTTGCTATATGGTGTCTTTTGCCTTGGAAAAAATGATAAGGCAGCTTTCAGGATGAAGCGCCGCCGTCTCGAGGCGGAACCTGGGCAGGACCAATCTAGGGCTCCGGCGGAGCTATTCTGCTGGGGAAACATCCCTCCGGGAGGGGGAAATCGTCGCCATTGTCATCACCATCGATCCTCTCATTGATAAGGGGTCAATCTCCATCAACATCTTCACCAGCACCATCTCCTGTCAAATCCTAGTTCATCTCTTATATCTGATCTTTGTCTCAAAACCTCAGATTGGTACCTCTGGGTCGCTAGTAGTGTTGATTACTCCTAGTAGTTGATGCTAGTTGGTTTATTCGGTATCTTCCATGCTAGGTGGGATATTCTCACGATGAGTGGACTCCGCTCATCATTCATGAGAAAACGGCGGGTAACCGGGATGCCCAGTCCCATGCTCAAATCAAATCAAAATAAATGCAAACAAAAATCCCCCAGGACTGTTGTTAGTTGGACGACACCCGTTGTTTCGGACAAGCCATGGATTGATGTTTGTTGGTGGTGGGGGAGTATAAACTTTACCATTCTGTTTGGGAACCGCCTATAATGTGTGTAGCATGGAAGATATCGAGATCTCTTGGTTGTTATGTTGACAATGAAAGTATACCGCTCAAAATATTATTTATCTCTGTTTCAAAACTCGAGCTCTGGCACCTCTGCAAATCCCTGCTTCCCTCTGTGAAGGGCCTGTCTATTTACTTTTATGTTGAGTCATCATCCTCTTATTTAAAAGCACCAGTTGGAGAGCATCATTGTCATTTGCATGCATTTCTATTAATTTACATTGAATCTGTGACTGGATCTCTTTTACCATGAATTACCATGTTTAGTCAGTCCTTGATATTCAGGGGTGCTCTGCATTTATGTTTTGTGGTCTCATAGAGGGCTAGCGAGATACCATCTTGTTATATCATATTATGATTGTTTTGAGGAAGTGTTGTCCGAGATTTAGTTCATAATCTTTGCTGAAAAATTGAATGTTGGCTTTACATATTTGGAACAACAAGATCAAACAGAGTTTGTAAAAGTTTTTCTTTATCACTTTCAGTTTGTCAACTGAATTTCTTGAGGACAAGCAAAGGTTTAAGCTTGGGGGAGTTGATACGTCTCCAATGTATCTACTTTTCCAAACACTTTTGTCCTTGTTTTGGACTCTAACTTGCATGATTTGAATGGAACTAACCCGGACTGACGCTGTTTTTAGCAGAACTGCTGATAACCCACAAGTATAGGGGATCGCAACAGTTTTCGAGGATAGAGTATTCAACCCAAATTTATTGATTCGACACAAGGGGAGCCAAAGAATATTCTCAAGTATTAGCAGCTGAGTTGTCAATTCAACCACACCTGGAAACTTAGTATCTGTAGCAAAGTGTTTAGTAGCAAAGTAATATGGTAGTGGTGGTAACGGTAACAAAAGTAAAGACAGTAAAAGTAGTGTTTTTGGTATTTTGTAGTGATTGTAACAGCAACAACGAAAAAGTAAATAAGCGTAAACCAGTATATGGAAAACTCGTAGGCACCGGATTAGTGATGGATAATTATGCCGGATGTGGTTCATCATGTATCAGTCATAACATAGGGCGACACAGAACTAGCTCCAGTTCATCAATGTAATGTAGGCATGTATTTCGTATATAGTCATATGTGCTTATGGAAAAGAACTTGCATGGCATCTTTTGTCCTACCCTCCCGTGGCAGCGGGGTCCTATTGGAAACTAAGGGATATTAAGGCCTCCTTTTAATAGAGAACCAGAACAAAGCATTAGCACATAGTGAATACATGAAGTCCTCAAACTATGGTCATCACCGGGAGTGGTCCCGATTATTGTCACTTCGGGGTTGCCGGATCATAACACATAGTAGGTGACTATAGACTTGCAAGATAGGATCTAGAACACATGTATATCCATGAAAAGACAATAGGTTCAGATCTGAAATCATGGCACTCGGGCCCTAGTGACAAGCATTAAGCATAGCAAAGTCATAGCAACATCAATCTCAGAACATAATGGATACTAGGGATCAAACCCTAACAAAACTAACTCGATTACATGATGAATCTCATCCAACCCATCACCGTCCAGCAAGCCTACGATGCAATTACTCACGCACGGCGGTGAGCATCATGAAATTGGTGATGGAGGATGGTTGATGATGACGACGGTGATGAATCCCCCTCTCCGGAGCCCCGAACGGACTCCAGATCAGCCCTCCCGAGAGAGATTAGGGCTTGGCGGCAACTTCGTATCGTAAAACGCGATGATTTCTTCTCTCTGATTTTTTTCTCCCCGAAAGCCAATATATGGAGTTGGAGTTGGCGTCGGAGGGCCACCAGGGGGCCCACGAGGTTGGGGGGCGCACCCAGGGGGGGCACCCTCGTGAGCAGGGTGTGGGCCCGCTAGTCTTCATCTTTTGCAAGGATTTTTCTTTGTTTTTTCTAAGGTGTTTTGTGGAGTTTCAGGACATTCCGAGAATTTTTATTTTCTGCACAAAAACAACACCATGGCAGTTCTGCTGAAAACAACGGCAGTCCATGTTAGTTCCATTCAAATCATACAAGTTAGAGTCCAAAACAAGGGCAAAAGTGTTTGGAAAAGTAGATACGACGGAGACGTATCAACTCCCCCAAGCTTAAACCCTTGCTTGTCCTCAAGAAATTCAGTTGACAAACTGAAAGAGAAAAAGAAAAACTTTTACAAACTCTGTTTGCTCTTGTTGTTGTAAACATGAAAAGCCAGCATTCAAGTCTCAGCAATTATTATGAACTAACCATACTCACAATGACACGTAGGTCTCACAATTGCTCATATCAATAGCATAATCAGCTAGCGAGCCATAATAGCAAAACTTGGATGACAACACTTTCTCAAAATAATCATAACATGATATAACAAAATGGTATCTCGCTAGCCCTCTCTAAGACCGCAAAACATAAATGCAGAGCACCTTTAAAGATCAAGGACTGACTAAACATTGTAATTCATGGTAAAAGAGATCCAATCAAGTCATACCCAATATAAACCAATAAATAATGAATGCAAAAGACAGTGTGCTCTCCAGCGGGTGGTTTTTAATAAGAAGGGTGATGACTCAACATAAAAGTAAATAGATAGACCCTTCGCAGAGGGAAGCAGGGATTTGTAGAGGTGCCAGAGCTCAGTTTTGAAATAGAGATAAATTATATTTTGAGCGGCATACTTTCATTGTCAACATAACAACTAAAAGACGATGATATCTTCCATGCTAAACAGATTATAGGCGGTTCCTAAACAGAATGGCAAAGTTTATACTCCCCTTCCTCCACAAGCATCAATCCATGGCTTGCTCGAAACAATGAGTGCCTCCAACATTCAACGGGTCCCAAGGGGAGTTTTGTTTGCAGTTATTTTAATTTAGTTTGCACAAAGCATGGGACTGGGCATCCCGGATACCAGCCTTTTTCTCGTGAATGAGGAGCGGAGTCCACTCCTCTTGGGAATAACCCGCCTAACATGGAAGATAAGGGCAACTCTAGTTGACATATGAGCTATTCGAGCATGCAAAACAGAATGTTTATTTGAAGGTTTAGAGTTTGGCACATACAAATTTACTTGGAACGGCAGGTAAATACTGCATATAGGTAGGTATAGTGGACTCATATGGAATAACTTTGGGGTTTAAGGAGTTTGGATGCACAAGCAGTATTCCCGCTTAGTACATGTGAAGGCTAGCAAAAGACTAGGAAGCGACCAACTGAGAGCGACAACAGTCGTAAACATGCATTAAAATTAATTCACACCGAGTACAAGCATGAGTAAGATATAATCCACCATGAACATAAATATCGTGAAGGCTATGTTGATTTGATTCAACTACATGCGTGAACATGTGCCAAGTCGAGTCACTCAATACATTTAAAGGAGGATACCAACTCATCATACCACATCATAATCATTCTAATAGCATGTTGGCATGCAAGGTAAACCATTATAACTCATAGCTAATCAAGCATGGCACAAGCAACTATAATCTCTAAATGTCATTGCAAATATGTTTACTTCATAATAGCTGAATCAAGAACGATGAATCATCATATTTACAAAAACAAGAGAGGTCGAGTTCATACCAGCTTTTCTCTTCCCAATAAGTCCATCATATATCTTCATCATTGCCTTTCACTTGCACGACCAAACGGTGTGTATAATAATAAGAGTGCACGTTCATTGGACTAAGCTGGAATCTGCAAGCATTCAACTCAAGAGAGAAGACAAGTAATATGGGCTCTAAGTTTAAATAAACAATCATGCATATAAGAGCCACTAAGCATTTTCAATATGGTCTTCTCGACCCCCAAAGAAAGGAAACGAAATAAAAACTATTTACACGGGAAAGCTCCCAACAAGTAAAAGAAGAATGGGAAATATTTTTGGGTTTTCTTTTTAATTCTACTACAAGCATGGAAAGTAAACTAACTAATTTTTTTGTTTTTTAAGGTTTAACAAACACACAAGAAGAAAGCAGGAAAAAGAAATTTAAACTAACATGGATATTACAATGAAAAAGTATGAGCACCGACATCTAACAATGAGTGTGTGTGAACATAAATGTAATGTCGGTGGGAAATACGTACTCCCCCAAGCTTAGGCTTTTGGCCTAAGTTGGTCTATTGCCAGGGATAGCCTGGCGGATATCCGTAGGTGAAGCTGGGGTCGTACTGTGACGCAGAAGACTCTGACTGCCACTGGCTAGCAGCCTCCTCTGGATCCCAAGAATAAACAGATAGTCGTGGAGGCTCATCTTGTGGCTCCGGCTCTGGGGCTGGTGCAGGGTTCTGATAGGTTTGAACAGCCGACCATGGAACAATGTGAGGTTCTGCAAACAAGTTAAACAAAGAAGGAGCAGGCAAGGTAATAGTCTCAGGGTGATGTTTATCAAAGTATAATTTATATTTGGGCTCCCCATCGCGACTCTTAACAAGGAAATCATGCGCTATCATACTCTTGTAATCTAAATAAGCGTGGGGCAGTGCCGTTTCTTCTTTCTCCTCATGCCTAATAGGCATTTCAAAATGTTCAGCAAGGCGTGAAGCATAAATGCCTCCAAAGATGGGGCCCTTAGTATGGTTAAGACTTAACCGTCTAGCAACAATTCCACCCATACTAACAGAGTTATCGCGGTATAAACCGTGGAGCAAAATACTAATATCAGGAATACTAAGGTTCCCACAGTTCCCGCGTCCAATCAAGCAACGAGTAGCAAATAGGGCAAAGTAGCGTAAAACAGGATAATGAATGCTAGTGATCCTTGCATCAGAAACCTTCCTGGTTTCTCCCACCGTGATGGTGTTAACAAAAGCTTCTAATTCATTAAAGTGGGGTTCATCTAAGGTGCCCTCAAAGGGTATTCTGCAAACCTCGTAGAATTCTGCTAATGTCATCTCTTTAACAACGTCATATAAATGAAACTCTACTGTTGGAGGTGATTTCTTAGGGAAAAAGTAGAAGTTTTGCACAAAAGTATTTGTGAGTAAGAGATACTGATGACGTTGGTCGTGGAGGAAGTTGGTGAGGCCAGCATTCTCAATCAATAAATAGACATCTTCATAAATCCCAACTTTCCTCAAGAAGTCATCGGAAGGCCATTCACAAGGCCGGACCTCCGCGGTGCGAGGTAAATTAAATTTGGGCTTCTCCTCTTCTTCCTTTTGTTTTTCCTTAGAGCTTCGGCTCGACGAGCCCCTCAAAAGTCTCTTCATTATTTCTGAAACAATCTGAAATTTTTAGTAACTTCAAATAAAAGTGAACCAACTTCAATAAAATTGATAGCAACAACTCCCACAAGTGCCTAGGGCCTATATAAAGCATTGGAACTACTTGGAACCATATAAATTTGTCATACAAGCTCAAGAACATGGTCACCTATGCAGCACAAATTTGCAAAGAACAAAGCACTAGAACAAAAACTAATTGGACCAATGGAGGAGTCACATACCAAGGAACAATCTCCCCAAACAGTTCTGCGAGAGGTGCTTTGAGCAAGGAGATCAAAAATCACAGCAACGGGGGCTGGAACTCGTGCTTGAGTTGGTTTTTTGTGTTTGCGTGAGGCAGAGGAAGAAGATGGGTGCAGGAATAAGTGGAGGAGGGCCACCGTGGGCCCACGAGGTAGGGGGGCGTGCCCAGGGGGGTAGGGCGCGCCCTCCACCCTCGTGGCCAGGTGGCAGCTCCCCCCATGGTAATTTTTGCACAGTAAATTCTCAAATATTCCCAGAAAAATCATATTAAATTGGCATGGCATTCTGAGGACTTTTATTTTCAGGATATTTTTATATTGCACGGATAAGTCAGGAAACAAACAGAAAAATAATATTTTACTTTATTTGTACTAAATAACAGAAAATATAAAGAGGGTACAGAAAGTTGTGCTTCTAGTTTCATCCATCTCGTGATCATCAAAATGAACCCACTAACAAGGTTGATCAAGTCTTGTTAACAAACTCATTCCGAATAATCCTGGAACCGGAGAAATTTCGAATAACACTAAGTTACCTCAACGGGGATATGAAAATCCCCAACAATAAGAATATCATACTTTTTCTTGACAGTAGGGAGAGGAAATTCGAAACCTCCAAATATAATCGATGGAACTTTTCCAATAGAGTTGATACTATAAACTTGAGGTTGTTTCCTCGAAAAGTGTACCTTGTGCTCATTGCCATTAACATGAAAAGTGACATTGCCTTTGGTGCAATCAATAACTGCCCCTGCAGTATTAAGGAAAGGTCTTCCAAGAATAATAGACATACTATCATCCTCGGGAATATCAAGAATAACAAAGTCCGTTAAAATAGTAATGTTCGCAACTACAACAGGCACATCCTCACAAATACCGACAGGTATAGCAGTTGATTTATCAGCCATTTGCAAAGATATTTCAGTAGGTGTCAACTTATTCAAGTCAAGTCTACGATATAAAGAGAGAGGCATGACACTAACACCGGCTCCAAGATCACATAGAGCAGTCTTAACATAATTTCTTTTAATGGAGCATGGTATAGTCGGCATTCCAGGATCTCCAAGTTTCTTTGGTATTCCACCCTTAAAAGTGTAATTAGCAAGCATGGTGGAAATTTCAGCTTCAGGTATCTTTCTTTTATTGGTAATAATATCCTTCATATACTTAGCATAAGGATCTGTTTTGAGCATATCAGTTAATCGCATACGCAAAAAGATGGGTCTAATCATTTCAGCAAAGCGCTCAAAATCCTCATCATCCTTTTTCTTGGATGGTTTCGGAGGAAAAGGCATGGGTTTCTGAAACCATGGTTCCCTTTCTTTACCATGTTTCCTAGCAACAAAATCTCTTTTATCATATCGTTGATTCTTTGATTGTGGGTTATCAAGATCAACAACAGGTTCAACTTCTAAATCATTATCATTACTAGGTTGAGCATCAACATGAACATTATCATTAACATTATCGCTAGATTCATGTTCGTCACCTGATTGTGTTTCAGCATCAGAAACAGAGATATCATTTGGATTCTCAGGTGGTTCAGCGATAGGTTCACTAGAAGTTTGCAAGGTCCTATCATTTTTCTTTTTCTTCCTTTTAGAGGAACTAGGTATATCAATATTGTTTCTCTGAGAATCTTGCTCGATTCTCTTAGGGTGGACTTTAGGATACAAAGGTTCCTGAGTCATTCTACTAGTTCTAGTAGCCACTCTAATAGCATAATCATTTTTCTTACTATTCATTTCATCAAGCACTTCTTTCTGAGCTTTAAGTACTTGTTCTACTTGAGTGGTAACCATAGAAGCATGCTTGCTAACAAGTTTAAGTTCACCTCTAATATCAGCCATATAATCACCCAAGCGTTTAATCATAAAGGTGTTATGTTGTAATTGTCTACCAAAATAAGCATTAAAGTCATCTTGCTTAAACATAAAGTCATCAAACTCATCCAAGCATTGACTAGCAATTTTAGTAGGAGGGACTTCAGCTTTATCATATCTATAGAGAGAATTTACCTTTACTACCTGTGTCGGGATATCGGGAGGTTCTTCATTAAATAGGTAATTGAGATCATATACTTCTTCAACAGGCGGTAAATTAAGACCATGTATTTCTTCAATAGGAGGTAAATTCTTAACATCTTCGGCTTTAATACCTTTTTCTTCCATAGATTTCTTTGCCTCTTGCATATCTTCAGGACTGAGAAATAGAACACCTCTCTTCTTTGGAGTTGGTTTAGGAATAGGTTCAGTAATTAGCTCAGGAACTGGCTCAGGAGGTAGCTCGGGAGGTGCCCAATTATTTTCATTTGCCAACATATTATTCAAAATAATTTCAGCGTCATCCGGTGTTCTTTCCCTGAAAAGAGAACCAGCACAACTATCCAGGTAATCTCTGGAAGCATCAGTTAGTCCATTATAAAAGATATCAAATATTTCAGGTTTCTTAAGAGGATGATCAGGCAAAGCATTAAGTAACTTGAGAAGCCTCCCCCAAGCTTGTGGGAGACTCTCTTCTTCAATTTGCACAAAATTGTATAATTCCCGCAAAGCAGCTTGTTTCTTATGAGCAGGGAAATATTTAGCAGAGAAGTAATAAATCATATCCTGGGGACTTTGCACACAACCAGGATCAAGAGAGTTATACCATATCTTAGCATCACCCTTTAATGAGAACAAAAATATCTTAAGTAAATAAAGGTAGTGCGATCTCTCATTATTAGTAAACAGGGAAGCTATATCATTTAACTTAGTAAGATGTGCCACAATAGTTTTAGATTCATAGCCATAAAAAGGATCAGATTCAACCAAAGTAATTATATCTGGATCAACAGAAAAATCATAATAGTCCTTATCAGGAACACAGATAGGTGAAGTAGCAAAAGCAGGGTCGGGTCTCATTCTATCCCTAAGAGATTCTTTACTCCATTTAACTAGCAACCTCTTAAGTTCATATCTATCCTGGCAAGAAAAAATAGTTGCAGAAGATTCTGCATCAAAAAGATAACCCTCAGGGATAGCAGGCATAGGTTCATCATCACTAACATCATCATGTTCAGGTTCAATAATTTCTCTTTCTCTAGACCTAGTAATTTGCTCATCAAGATATTCACCAAGTGGTACTGTAGTATCAAGCATAGAAGTAGTTTCATCACAAGTATCATGCATAGCAGAAGTGGCATCATCAATAACATGCGACATATCAGAATCAATAGCAGTAGTAGGTTTAGGTGTCGCAAACTTACTCATAACAGAAGGAGAATCTAGTGCAAGGCTAGATGGCAATCCCTTACATCCCCTCGTAGTTGAGGGCAAAATAGTAGTTCGATCATCTTTCAAGTTCTTCATAGTGTCCAGCAGATAAAAATCCCAAGTGAGTCAAAGAATAGAGCTATGCTCCCCGGTAACGGCGCCAGAAAATAGTCTTGATAACCCACAAGTATAGGGGATCGCAACAGTTTTCGAGGGTAAAGTATTCAACCCAAATTTATTGATTCAACACAAGGGGAGCCAACGAATATTCTCAAGTATTAGCAGTTCAGTTGTCAATTCAACCACACCTGGAAACTTAGTATCTGCAGCAAAGTGTTTAGTAGCAAACTAATATGATAGTGGTGGTAACGGTAACAAAAGTAAAGACAGTAAAAGTAATGTTTTTGGTATTTTGTAGTGATTGTAACAGCATCAACGAAAAAGTAAATAAGCGTAAACCAGTATATGGAAAACTCGTAGGTACTGGATTAGCGATGGATAATTATGCCGGATGTGGTTCATCATGTAGCAGTCATAACATAGGGCGACACAGAACTAGCTCCAGTTCATCAATGTAATGTAGGCATGTATTCCGTATTAGTCATACGTGCTTATGGAAAAGAACTTGCATGACATCTTTTGTCCTACCCTCCCGTGGCAGCGGGGTCCTATTGGAAACTAAGGGATATTAAGGCCTCCTTTTAATAGAGAACCGGAACAAAGCATTAGCACATAGTGAATACATGAAGTCCTCAAACTATGGTCATCACCGGGAGTGGTCCCGATTATTGTCACTTCGGGGTTGCCGGATCATAACACATAGTAGGTGACTATAGACTTGCAAGATAGGATCTAGAACACATGTATATTCATGAAAACATAATAGGTTCAGATCTGAAATCATGGCACTTGGGCCCTAGTGACAAGCATTAAGCATAGCAAAGTCATAGCAACATCAATCTCGGAACATAATGGATACTAGGGATCAAACCCTAACAAAACTAACTCGATTACATGATAAATCTCATCCAACCCATCACCGTCCAGCAAGCCTACGATGCAATTACTCACGCACGGTGGTGAGCATCATGAAATTGGTGATGGAGGATGGTTGATGATGACGACGACAACGAATTCCCCCTCTCCGGAGCCCCGAACGGACTCCAGATCAGCCCTCCCGAGAGAGATTAGGGCTTGGCGACGGCTCCATATCGTAAAATGCGATGATTTCTTCTCTTTGATTTTTTTCTCCCCGAAAGCCAATATATGGAGTTGGAGTTGGCGTCGGAGGGCCACCAGGGGGCCCACGAGGTAGGGGGGCGCGCCCAGGGGGGTGCCCCCCACCCTCGTGAGCAGGGTGTGGCCCCCCTGGTCTTCATCTTTTGCAAGGATTTTTCTTTATTTTTTCTAAGGTGTTTCATGGAGTTTCAGGACATTCCGAGAATTTTTATTTTCTGCACAAAAACAACACCATGGCAGTTCTGCTGAAAACAGTGTCAGTCCGGGTTAGTTCCATTCAAATCATACAAGTTAGAGTCCAAAACAAGGGCAAAAGTGGTTGGAGAAGTAGATACGACGGAGACGTATCAACTGCCATGGTGTTATTCTTATGCAGAAATAGAAGTTCTCGGAATGACCTGAAAAATCCATGGAACAACCTTTTCGAATTAATAAAAAATACTGGCGAAAGAATCAACATTAGGGGGCCCACACCCTATCCATGAGGGCGTAGGCCCCCCCTAGGGCGCACCCCCTGCCTCGTGGGCCCCCTGGGACTCCACCGACCTCAACCCTAACTCCATATGTTCACTTTCAGGGAGAAAAAAATCAGAGGGAAAGATCCATCATGTTTTATGATACGGAGCCGCCGCCGAGCCCTAATCTTCCTCGGGAGGGCTGATATGGAGTCCGTTCGGGGCTCCAGTGAGGGGAATCCATCGCCATCGTTGTCATCAACCATCCTCCATCACCAACTTCATGATGCTCACTGCCGATCGTGAGTAATCCCATCGTAGGCTTGCTGGACGGTGATGGGTTGGATGAGGTTTACCATGTAATCGAGTTAGTTTTGTTAGGGTTTGATCCCTAGTATCCATTATGTTCTAAGATTGATGTTGTTATGACTTTGCTATGCTTAATGCTTGTCACTAGGGCCCGTGTGCCATGATTTCATATCTGAACCTATTATGTTTTCATGAATATATGTGAGTTCTTGATCCTATCTTGCAAGTCAATAGTCACCTATTATGTGTTATGACCCGGCAACCCCGAAGTGAAAATAGTCGGGACCACTCCCGGCGATGACCGTAGTTTGAGGAGTTCATGTATTCACTACGTGTTAATGCTTTGGTCCGGTACTCTATTAAAAGGAGGCCTTAATATCCCTTAGTTTCCAATAGGACCCCGCTGCCACAGGAGGGTAGGACAAAAGATGTCATGCAAGTTCTTTTCCATAAGCACGGATGACTATATTCGCAATACATGCCTTCATTACATTGATGAATTGGAGCTAGTTCCGTGTCACCCTATGTTATAACTGTTGCATGAGGAATCACATTCGACAAAATTATCCATCATTGATCCATTGCCTACGAGCTTTTCACATATTGATCTTTGCTTAGTTACTTCTCCGTTGCCACTACTACGATTACTACAAAACTGCTACTGTTACTTTTGCCACCGTTACCGTTACTTCCATACTACTTTGCTACTAAATACTTTGCTGTAGATATTAGGTCTTTCAGGTGTGGTTGAATTGACAACTCAACTGCTAGTACTTGAGAATATTCTTTGGCTCCCCTTGTGTCGAATCAATAAATTTGGGTTGAATACTCTACCCTCGAAAACTATTGCGATCCCCTATACTTGTGGGTTATCAATGATCATATGTTATGAGTCCTGTACTCTCAAATTTTGGGGGATGTTGCCCTTTGCTGTCTATGGTGTTGTAAGCTGGTGGCGTGAATAAATTACACAGAGTGCTGCGCTTTGTATTGGGATTGTTGCCCTTATTGCATATGGCCTGGTAAGCCGGCAATACATATAAGTATCACAGGTATGATATTTATTTTGTTATAATTATATGAGGTTTTGATAAACCGATGTTGGTTATGGAGGTTACTGTCACCAGTGGCTTGTTATATGGGGCTTATTTTTTACCCGCCTTGGGGTAAACCGCCAAGGCATTTGTGCTCTGTTTGTATGCAGGTTTTAAGACAATGTGCTTAGGCAAAATTGGTAATGAGTATGAGCATAAACATTGGATCATCATAGAATATCAAAACAGCACATCAAATGCCATGCAGATCAATGGCATGATAGATAATTGTTTGAAAGCTAGCCTTTTACAAGGCAACAGATGGCCCAAAAGAATAATTGTTTTTGCAAAGTATGTCAGCTGGCAAATGTTAAGCTGGCCTGTGGCTTAACGGTCTTGGCCGTGACGAGTTGAGGGTTGTGGGTCATCCAGCACCGGTTCATCCTCCTCCTCTTCACCCATTGGATGGAAGTCAGAGGTTGCCCAGTTGATCCCGGTCAAAGCTTTGAAGACAACTTCATCAAGTGTTGACGGGTCAATGTTAGGAGCAAAAGTGTGCTTATGGATTGGAGGAGTGAGGTCCTGTGAATCATGGATCAGCGCCTTGACCTTCTTGTTGTCAGCATCATAAACCGGCTGGTAATGTGACAGATTGGTATCTTTAGCTAGCTTACTTGCTAGAGGATGCATTTCCCTTTATATTGAAGCAAAGTCCTCTGCGCTGAAGGGAGACCCGTCCTCGTTCACGTTGGGGCAGCCGTTAGCCAAATCTGCCGGCTCAAGATCTGCTTGCCATGCTTTAGCCCGGGTTAGTCGGTGAGTGCACCAGCTCTTGCAACTGATTTCTTAAGTTCCTCGATCCGCAGGGGCAGCACAGATATCTTATCCAATGTGTCCTTGATGAGGGTTGGCGGTTGTTTCTTATGCGCAGTTGTGCAAATGGCTCATTGTGCGCCAATATATAATTGCTCTACAAGGGTGTAGGCAGCTTTTAGCTTCTTGCACATATCTGAGCTGAGGTGGGCGATCCTGGAGCCTGTATCCATAAATAAATCTATAAGCCGGATGAAAGATTCTTGCAATGCGTTGGTAGTTGAAAGGATCGAGAAGAGGTGTCTAGAGGGGGGGGGGTGATTAGACACTAAGTGAGAAAAAGTGCAGTTTTTAAATTCTTTAAGTTGAAATGGAGTTTTGGCACAAGTTTAACAATCACAATACATATCAATCAAGCATGCAAAGAGTATATGAGCAGAGGAAAGTAAAGCATGCAACTTGCAAGAATGTAAAGGGATGGAATTGGAGTGTGCAAACGCAATTTGGAGACATGGAGATTTTTGAGATGTGGTTCTGATAGGTGGTGCCATCGTACATCCACGTTGATGGAGACTTCAACCCACGAAGGGTAACGGCTGCGCGAGTCCATGGAGGGCTCCACCCACGAAGGGTCCATGAAGAAGCAACCTTGTCTATCCCACCATGGCCGTCGCCCACGAAGGACTTGCCTCACTAGGGTAGATCTTCATGAAGTAGGCGATCTCCTTGACTCCTTGGTTCAACTCCACAATCTTGTCGGAGGCTCCCAAGTGACACCTAGCCAATCTAGGAGACACCACTCTCCAAGAAGTAACAAATGGTGTGTTGATGATGAACTCCTTGCTCTTGTGCTTCAAATGATAGTCTCCCCAACACTCAACTCTCTCTCACAGGATTTGGATTTGGTGGAAAGAAGATTTGAGTGGAAAGCAACTTGGGGAAGGCTAGAGATCAAGAGTCATATGGTAGGAATGGAATATCTTGGTCTCAACACATGAGTAGGTGGTTCTCTCTCAGAAAATGTATGCTGGAAGTGTAGGCACGTTCTGATGGCTCTCACCACGAATGAAGAGTGAGTGGAGGGGTATATATAGCCTCCACACAAAATCTAACCGTTACACACAACTTACCAATCGCGGTGGGACCGAATCCTGAAACTCGGTCGGACCGATTTAGCAAATAATGTGACCGTTAGGAATTTCGATGGGACCGACATGCAACTCGGTGGGACCGATATGGTTGGGGTTAGGGCATAACGTAATCTAGGTGAGACCGATTACACAAACTCGATGAGACCGATTTTGGTAATAAGCTAACCAGAGAGTTGGTCACGCAAACTCGGTGGGACCGATTCGCTCATCTCGGTTGGACCGAAATGTTACGAAGAGGAACAGAGAGTTTGCATTGTAATCTTGGTAGGACTGATTACGAAAACTTGGTGAGACCGATTTTACTAATGGACATACACAAAGAGATTACAATCCCATCTCGGTGAGACCGAGATCCTTACCTGTGAGACCGATTTTCCTAGGGTTTGTGGCAGTGGCTATGACATCTGAACTCAGTGGCGCCGGATAGGAATAATCGGTGGGGCCGAGTTGGACTTTTGGTTTGGGTCATATGTGGATGTGAGAAGGTAGTTGAGGGCTTTGGAGCATATCACTAAGCACTTTGAGCAAGAGCCTCATTAAGCAACACCTCATCCCCTCTTGATAGTATTGGCTTTTCCTATAGACTCAATGTGATCTTGGATCACTAAAATAGAAAATGTAGAGTCTTGTGCTTGGAGCTTGAGCCAATCCTTTGTCCTTAGCATCTTGAAGGGGTTCCACATCCTATAGTCCATGCCACTTCATTGCTGAACTTAACTGAAACATACTAGGTAAAAGTGTTAGTCCAACAAGAGATATGTTGACATAAATTACCAAAATCACCTAGGGAGCACTTGTGCTTTCAGTAGTATCAGCTTAAGATGAAGTTACTTACCGAAGATGGCAACAGTCATGGCATTGACTTGATGTTTTAAACCGGCGAGATCTTCAGCCACCGACTTAAGAGCTGTTTCGACATCTTCCGCCCTTTTCAACAGAGCTGATTTCTTTGTCTCCCAGCCTACTTGGTCAGCCTTGAAGTCTTTCTTCAGCTTTTCTATCTCTGCCAAGGAAGAGCACTTGTGTATCCAAAATGACAATCATGAAACTCAACATAGAATTTATCAAAGGATATGTTTGAATGGTTTCACGCTTCCTTGTCTTCAACCACCATTGTGTAGAGACTTGGTGATGTAGATATCGCTCAAGATGTGAGTGAGTTGCAATCTCATAGATTTAGATTCATCCAAGTACCTACACGGGTTAGGTAACATGCAAGGTGCAAATATATCCAAGACATAAGATAGTCATCATAAGAGAAATATCAAGGAATAGTCATAGGCTCATGCCTTGCATGTATCAAATGGAGTTCCTACTCCAAGTTTGAAGCATCAATGATGTTCAATTCACCTCTTAACCTGCAATACACTTTCTCATCAAGTGGTTTAGTGAATATATCCACTAATTGCTTTTCTGTGCAAACATGCTTAAGATTAATGTCCCCTTTGGCAACATGATCTCGAATGAAATGATGACGAACTTCAACATGCTTAGTTCGAGAATGTTGCACGGGATTGTGAGCAATATTGATAGCACTTTCATTGTCACAAAGTAATGGAACATGTTTCACATATATCCCATAATCTTTAAGAGTTTGGGTCATCCAAAGTAATGGAGCACAACATGAACCAGCGGCAATGTATTCCGCTCCAGTGGTGGATAAGGATACCGAATTTTGTTTCTTGGAAGACCAAGACACAAGAGATCTACCAATAAATTGACAAGTACCCGAAGTGGACTTTCTATCAACCTTGTCACCGGCATAGTCCGAGTCGGAGTAGCCAACAAGATTAAAAGAGGCCCTCTTTGGATACCAAATGCCAAAGTTTGGTGTATGGATTAAGTATGTCACTATCCTTTTCACGGCCTTAAGATGACATTCTTTAGGATCCGCTTGATATCGTGCACACATGCACACACTTAGCATAATATCGGGACATGAAGCACATAGATATAACAATGAACCAATCATAGAGCGATAAACCTTTTGATCAACCGGTTCACCATCTTTGGTCAAATCAAGATGTCCACTAGTAGGCATGGGTGTAGTCATACCTTTGCATTCTTGCATATTGAACTTCTTGAATAAGTCCTTGGTGTACTTCGTTTGAGAGACAAAGGTACCTTCCTTGGTTTGCTTGATTTGCAAACCGAGAAAGAATTTGAGTTCACTCATCATCGACATCTCAAACTTCTCCGACATTAGCTTTCCAAACTTTTCACTAAAGTGAGGGTTAGTTGAACCAAATATAATATCATCAACATAGATTTGGCACACAAATAGTTCTCCATTAACCCTTTTAGTAAAAAGAGTAGAATCAATTTTTCCAATTTCAAAGCCTTTTTCAATAAGGAACTTGGTCAAGCATTTGTACCACACTCTAGGAGCTTGTTTAAGACCATAAAGAGCTTTGTGAAGTTTGTAAACATGATTAGGTTTCTTAGGATTAACAAAACCGGGAGGTTGCTTAACACAAACTTCCTCCTCTATTTCACCATTTAGAAAAGCACTTTTAATGTCCATTTGGTACAAGGTGATATCATGGTGATTAGCATAGGCAAGTAAGATGTGAATGGACTCAAGTCTAGCAACAGGAGCATAAGTCTCACCATAGTCCATACCTTCGACTTGAGTGTAGCCTTGGGCGACGAGACGTGCTTTGTTGCGAACTACTTGTCCATCTTCATCTTGCTTGTTGTGAAACACCCATTTGGTACCGATGATGTTGTGGTCGTTATCAGGCTTCTCAACCAATGTTCAAACTTGATTTCTCTCAAAGTTGTGTAGCTCTTCATGCATGGCATTTATCCAATCCGGATCTTCCAAAGCTTCTTCAACCTTCATAGGTTCAATGCTAGAGATGAATGAATAGTGTTCACAAAAGTTAGCTAAACGAGTTTTAGAGCAAGTGATTCTCCCGGTTTGGATATCATTGTAGATTTGCTCGACGGGATGGTCTTTAGCAATTCTTGCTCGAACTCGTGAAAGCTTTTGCTTGGATCTTGGTTGAATATCTTCTTCATCATCTTCTTCTTGTCCTTCTTCATTGTTGACGCTGTCGTTCTCTTGTCGTGGTGGAGAAGGAGGTTGTTGGCGATCATCTTGGTGCACTTCCTCATTTTCTTCATCTTGGTGTGTCCCACTTGTGGATGCTTCTGTGTCAACTCTCGGTTCACCTTGTCATGGGGTAGAAGCTTCCACTTGGATGGACGAGGTACTCTCCTTCACCTCCGTTGGACGAATCTTGCCAATAGACAAGTCTTGGATTGCTTCCGAGGGGTCTTTGTCTCCTACATCAATTGGCAATTGCTCTACTTGCAAGCCGTTAGATTCATCAAACTTCACATCTACTGTCTCTTCAACTTTTCGGGTGAAATTGTTGTAGACACGGTAAGTGTGAGAGTTTGAGCCATAACCAAGTAGAAAACCTTCATGAGACTTAGGAGCAAATTTAGAACGACGATGCTTATCAAGAATGTAGCACTTTGAGCCGAATACTCGAAATTATCCAACTTGTGGTTTGTTACCAGTGAGGAGCTCGTATGCCGTCTTGCCGAGCAACTTGTGAAGATACAAGTGATTTGTTGCGTGGCAAGCCGTCTCAAACGCTTCCGCCCAAAAGTGCTTCGACGTCTTGTACTCATAAAGCATCGTTCTTGCCATTTTGATGAGCATTCGGTTCTTCCTCTCAACAACTCCATTTTGTTGAGGTGTGTACGTAGCCGAGAACTCATGTGAAATCCCTTCTTCGTCAAGAAAGGTGTCCACATTTGCGTTCTTGAACTCTGTACCGTTGTCGCTGCGAACCTTCTTGATCTTCACTTCAAATTGATTTTGGGCCTTCCTGCGAAGTTTTTGAAGATCTTTTGGACCTGTGATTTATCATCTAGAAAGAACACCCACGTAAATCTTGAAAAATCATCAACTATAACTAGACCAAAAGAATTTCCGTCGAGACTTTTGTAGGCGTTGGGACCAAAAAGATCCATGTGAAGTACCTCAAGTGGCGTCCTTGTGGTCATGATGTTCTTCAGGGGACGCCTTCCTCCAACCTGTTTACCTGCTTGACAAGTGCTGCAAAGTCTATCCTTATCAAATATGACATTGTTAACGCCAAGGATATGATTTCCTTTAATAAGCTTGTCAAGGTTTCGCATGCCAACATGACCTAATCGTCTATGCCATAACTAGCCTTTAGAGGATTTAGTGATGAAGCAAGTTCTAGGTTGAGCCTTTTTAGTGAAATCAACAATGTATAGATCACGTCTACGTATACCGGTAAAGACCATTTTATGATTATCTCTACGAAACACTTGGCAATCTACTTCAATAAATAGGACATTGAAACCGAAATCAGCAAGTCTAGATACTAAAAGTAAATTGTAGCCAAGATAATCAACGAGCATGACATTTTGTATGGAGCTATCATGTGATATGGCCACCTTACCGAGGCCAACCACCTTACCCTTTGAGTTGTCACCGAAAGTGACATACTTTCGAGGACCGTCATTTTTAGCAAGCTCACGAAACATATCTTTATCTTCGGTCATGTGATCGGTACATCCACTATCAAGAACCCATTCCTTTCCTCCTGCCATATATCTCCGAAGATTTGCCATAAGACCAAAGTGTCTCATTGCATCATCAAGATCAAAGTCACTATTATCATCTTCATCATAGTATCCATGTTCAACATCGTCATGTGGTGGATCAAATCCTAGAGAGGGTGATTCGTTAGAGTGAGTTTGACAATGATCTTCTTTATGAATTTTAATGGCTTCGGAAATGATAACACTAATAATTCCGACATCTCCTTTGGCACGCATAAGGTTTGTAAGCTCAAACAAGCAATCACCAAACATAGGATCATTGGAGTTCATCTTACTCAAGGCAATAGACTTATGGAGAATTTCATCTAGATTTTTCAAGGGATAATTTGGAAAACGTTCCTCAAGAAATTTCCATATAGTGTAGGCACACTTAAGAGTAGGTAAACATCCAATCAAGTTTCGAGGCAAGCCTCTAGTGATAAGATTAACAGTTCTAAGATTGCGAATCATGTCAATTGACTCATCAAGGGTAGGATGCATAGGATCAACATGAGGTGCACAAGGGCTAGAAATGTACTTGTTCAAATGATATTCATTTAAAATCACAAGCATCTCATTTTTCCACTCATGAAAATACTCTCCATCAAGTATAGGCACTCTATGTCGAAGACTCCCCAATGTAGACTCATCCATCTTCCTCCAATGGTGTTTAAAGCAAAGCAATGGAGACCAAAGCTCTGATACCAATTGAAAGGATCGAGAAGAGGTGTCTAGAGGGGGGGGGTGATTAGACACTAAGTGAGAAAAGGTGCAGTTTTTAAATTCTTTAAGTTGAAGTGGAGTTTTGGCACAAGTTTAACAATCACAATACATATCAATCAAGCATGCAAAGAGTATATGAGCAGCAGAAAGTAAAGTATGCAACTTGCAAGAATGTAAAGGGATGGGATTGGAGTGTGCAAATTCAATTTGGAGACATGAAGATTTTTGAGACGTGGTTCCGATAGGTGGTGCTATCGTACATCCACGTTGATGGAGACTTCAACCCACGAAGGTTAACGACTGCGCGAGTCCACGGAGGGCTCCACCCACGAAGGGTCCACGAAGAAGCAACCTTGTCTATCCCACCATGGTCGTCGCCCACGAAGGACTTGCCCCACTAGGGTAGATCTTCACGAAGTAGGCGATCTCCTTGCCCTTACAAACTCCTTGGTTCAACTCCACAATCTTGTCGGGGGATCCCAAGTGACACCTAGCCAATCTAGGAGACACCACTCTCCAAGAAGTAACAAATGGTGTGTTGATGATGAACTCCTTGCTCTTGTGCTTCAAATGATAGTCTCCCCAACACTCAACTCTCTCTCATAGGATTTGGATTTGGTGGAAAGAAGATTTGAGTGGAAAGCAACTTGGGAAGGCTAGAGATCAAGATTCATATGGTAGGAATGGAATATCTTGGTCTCAACACATGAGTAGGTGGTTCTCTCTCAGAAAATGTATGCTGGAAGTCTAGGCACGTTCTGATGGCTCTCATCACGAATGAAGAGTGGGTGGAGGGGTATATATAGCCTCCACACAAAATCTAACCGTTACACACAACTTACCAATCGCGGTGGGACCGAATCCTGAAACTCGATCGGACCGATTAAGCAAATAATGTGACCGTTAGGACTTTCGATGGGACCGACATGCAACTCGGTGGGACCGATATGGTTGGGGTTAGGGCATAACGTAATCTAGGTGAGACCGATTACACAAACTCGATGAGACCGATTTTGGTAATAAGCTAACCAGAGAGTTGGTCACGCAAACTCGGTGGGACTGATTCGCTCATCTCGGTTGGACCGAAATGTTACGAAGAGGAACAGAGAGTTTGCATTATAATCTTGGTAGGACTGATTACGAAAACTTGGTGAGACCGATTTTACTAATGGACATACACAAAGAGATTACAATCTCATCTCGGTGAGACCGAGATCCCTATCTGTGGGACCGATTTTCCTAGGGTTTGTGGCAGTGGCTATGACATCTGAACTCGGTGGCGCCGGATAGGAATAATCGGTGGGGCCGAGTTGGACTTTTGGTTTGGGTCATATGTGGATGTGAGAAGGTAGTTGAGGGCTTTGGAGCATATCACTAAGCACTTTGAGCAAGAGCCTCATTAAGCAACACCTCATCCCCTCTTGATAGTATTGGCTTTTCCTATAGACTCAATGTGATCTTGGATCACTAACATAGAAAATGTAGTGTCTTGTGCTTGGAGCTTGAGCCAATCCTTTGTCCTTAGCATCTTGAAGGGGTACCACATCCTCTAGTCCATGCCACTTCATTGCTGAACTTAACTGAAACATACTAGGTAAAAGTGTTAGTCCAACAAGAGATATGTTGACATAAATTACCAAAATCACCCATGGAGCACTTGTGCTTTCAGTAGTATCAGCTTAAGATGAAGTTACTTACCGAAGATGGCAATAGTCATGGCATTGACTTGATGTTTTAAACCGGCGAGCTCTTCGGCCAACGACTTAAGAGCTGTTTCGGCATCTTCCGCCCTTTTCAACAGAGCTGATTTCTTTGTCTCCCAGCCTACTTGGTCAGCCTTGAAGTCTTTCTTCAGCTTTTCTATCTCTGCCAAGGTGGTGGTTAATTCTGGTTTAGCCTTGGAGGTTTCAGATTGCTGAGACTTGATGTTTTCTTGAAAATCAGCAACTTGGGAGTCTTTGACAGCGAGTTCAGCCTACAAGATATAAACAATAGCCGGGTTAAATTCATCTTATTTAAAAGTCTCAAGCACAATACACGTATTTTACTTGCCACTTGGGGGCTAATGCATATTGCTCTTTTTTAAGACAGTTTTATGATGACCCACTTAAGGTACGGTGGCTATAGCCGGTTCATGGGGGCTATATGCTTGAATTTTATGGACACACATGATAATGAGACCTGACGTATCTTGACGGATTAAGCCAGCCCTTGGGGGATACATGTGCAAAGTTGAAATATTATCATTGAAGTCCCGATTTATCTTGAAAGTATAAACCAGCCCTTGGGGGCTACTTGATTTGATCTACAAAGCTATGCTAAGTCTACATCACATTCTATTCTATCATGTCCAGTAAACTTGGCGGCTAATGGAGGTGTATTCATATGAAGAGAGTTGTAGTGTCTACCTCAAAGTGATCCTTCATCAAATTTACTAAGCCGGCTTCAAAGTCACGGCTTGTGTACAGGCGGTTCAAGTACCCAGAGTGGATCTCTTGGGCACTGAAGTGGGCATAGCTCTCCAGATTGGCTGACCATTTCCCTTTGTCAGCAATAGAAATTTCTTCTTTAGCGTTGTGCTTTGATAAAATAGTGGGGTTGCCTGGCTCTGTATAACCATGCCCACTAATGACAACATCATCAACCTTTTCTTCAGCGGGCTTGATAGGGCTTGGCATTTTAGTGGGGTTTGGAGGATTGGTGGTAGCCGGATCAACATTCATCTGGCCCATGTCAATGTTGTGATCAACCAGTGGCGGTTCATCGACGGTGGCTTCAGGGGCTTGATGGGAGGTCTCTGCTGACTGCTGCTCCAGAGTTTTTGTCACCTTCATTTTCTTGTTGGGCTTCGCCATAGCCGTGAGAATGAAACACAAGATGAGGTTAGTACAACAATTGAGTATATAATTGGAAGCAAAGACTTGACAGTCTTACCCAGGTACCGGTTTGAAGGCCGGGACGTGAGTCCCCTTGAGTCGCTAGAGGAGGAATGAGACATTCCCTGATAATTTGAATCGGAAGGATTAAGAGATTGTCGAAAAAACTGGCCCTGGGATAAGTTAAGTCGGAGTTTGTTGAGACCTTTGGATGATGCTTGCGAGGAGCTGGACTATTCAGTAAGCCGGAGGAAAGGATCCTGCTTACGCTATTCCGGGTTGTGCGGCGAGCTTCATGTTGCTGCTTCTTCAAAATAAAGTGGGGATCCAAATAAGCCAAAGGATGAGAAAACCTTACTTTCCGGCTTGCTTGGCGAGTTTTATGTTTTGGCACATATTTTGAGCCGGAGGAATGAACAATTACCTCTTCGTCACCCGCATGGTTGGCTTCTGCTTCCTCGTGATAACAGTCATTGTCAATGATATGTACAAAAAAATGAGCCAAGCAAGTCAAGTTCTACCTCCGAGTCATCATCATCACCAGCATCATCCAAGCTTAACTCAAAGGGATTGGTCTTCTTCTTGGCAGGCCTTTTGGTGGCCTTGGTCTTGGTCCGGGTCGGCTTGGCCGGCTTATCTTGCGTCTTCTTCTTCCAAAATGGAGAATCGGCCTGTTGAGGTCAGATGATCATAAGTGGACAGTATTAATGAAAACATGATTTAGATTGGAAGCAGGGTGTGCAACACTGATACGTTTCCAACGTATCTATAATTTATGAAGCATTCATGCTATTATATTATCTATTTTGGATGTTTACGGGCTTTATTATACACTTTTATATTATTTTTGGGACTAACCTATTAACCGGAGGCCCAGCCCATATTGATGTTTTCTTGCCTATTTCAGTGTTCCGAAGAAAATGAATATCAAATGGAGTCCAAATGGAATGAAACCTTCGGAAAAGTTATTTTTGGAACAGAAGCAATCCCGGGAACTTGGAGTGCAAGCCAGGGAAGCGTCGAGGAAGCCACGAGATAGGGGGGCGCGCCCACCCCCTGGGCGCGCCCCCACCCTCGTGGGCCCCTCGAGGCTCCCCCGACCGACTTCTTTCGCCTATATATTCCCATATACCCTAAAAACATCGAAGAACACAATAGATCGGGAGTTCCACCGCTGCAAGCCTCTGTAGCCACCAAAAACCTCTCGAGAGCCCGTTCCGGCACCCTGCCAGAGGGGGAATCCCTCACCGGTGGCCATCTTCATCATCTCGGTGCTCTCCATGACGAGGAGGGAGTAGTTCACCCTTGGGGCTAAGGGTATGTACCAGTAGCTATGTGTTTGATCTCTCTCTCTCTCTCTCTCGTGTTCTCTCTATGGCACGATCTTGATGTATCGCGAGCTTTGCCATTATAGTTGGATCTTATGATGTTTCTCCCCCCTCTACTCTCTTGTAATGGATTGAGTTTTCCCTTTGAAGTTATCTTGTCGGATTGAGTCTTTAATGATTTGAGAACACTTGATGTATGTCTTGTCGTGCTTATCTGTGGTGACAATGGGATATCACGTGATCCACTTGATGTATGTTTTGGTGATCAACTTGCAGGTTCCGCCCATGAACCTATGCATAGGGGTTGGCACACGTTTTTGTGTTGACTCTCCGGTAGAAACTTTGGGGAACTTTTTGAAGTACTTTGTGTTGGTTGAATAGATGAATCTAAGATTGTGTGATGCATATCATATAATCATGCCCATGGATACTTGAGGTGACAATGGAGTATCTAGGTGACATTAGGGTTTTGGTTGATTTGTGTCTTAAGGTGTTATTCTAGTATGAACTCTGATAGATTGAACGGAAATAATAGCTTCATGTTATTTTACTGCAGACTCTTGAATAGATAGAACAGAAAGGATAACTTTGAGGTGGTTTCGTACCCTACCATAATCTCTTCGTTTGTTCTCCGCTATTAGTGACTTTGGAGTGACTCTTTGTTGCATGTTGAGGGATAGTTATATCATCAGATTATGTTATTATTGTTGAGAGAACTTGCACTAGTGAAAGTATGAACCTTAGGCCTTGTTTCCTACCATTGAAATACCGGTTACGCTCACTTTTCTCATTAGTTACCTTGCTGTTTTTATATTTTCAGATTACAAATACTCATATCTACCATCCATATTGCACTTGTATCACCATCTCTTCGCCGAACTAGTGCACCTATACAATTTACCATTGTATTGGGTGTGTTGGGGACACAAGAGACTCTTTGTTATTTGGTTGCAGGGTTGCTTGAAAGAGACCATCTTCATCCTATGCCTCCCACAGATTGATAAACCTTAGGTCATCCACTTGAGAGAAATTTTCTAGTGTCCTACAAACCTCTGCACTTGGAGGCCCAACAACGTCTACAAGAAGAAGGTTGTGTAGTAGACATCAAGCTCTTTTCTGGCGCCGTTGCCGGGGAGGTGAGTTCTTGAAGGTATATCTTTAGATCTTGCAATCGAATCTTTGTGTTTCTTGTTTTATCACTAGTTTAGTCTATAAAAGGAACTACAAAAAAATGAATTTGA
The DNA here is from genome assembly GCF_002162155.2 of Triticum dicoccoides. Lineage (NCBI taxonomy): Eukaryota > Viridiplantae > Streptophyta > Magnoliopsida > Poales > Poaceae > Triticum > Triticum dicoccoides. Next base: position 434,654,031 of record NC_041387.1, read on the forward strand.
GTTTGTCTCATAAGCTTCATCTTTTTAATATCTTTCGTGTATGATGAAAAGGAAAATTGTGCTCAAGTGCTAGAAGAAGAATTAAATAGAATGCTTAGCATGAAATATGTGAATGATGAGCATGATTGCAATGTTGTTAGTATGAATTCCTTGAATATCCATGATGCTAATAATATGCAAAGCCACAAGCTTGGGGATGCTATGTTTGATGAAGATGATATTTTTTGTCCCCCAAGTTTTGATGAGCAAATTTATTATGATAAAAGCATGCCTCCTATTTATGATGATTATATTGATGAAAGTGGGTTTGGAAGAGTGTCAACTTTAGGAAATAGTGATCCCACTATTTTGGAGGATGTTGAATCTTATTGTTATGAACATGAAAGTGGATTTGAAAGAGTGTCAACTTTATTTAGTGATGATTCCACTATTTCGGAAGAGGTTCCAATTGATTATGAGAACAAAGTTGCTATCTATGATGATTATTGTGATGACTTGTATGCTATTAGGAATAATGATAACCATGAAACTTGTCATCATGATTTTAGTTTTCAATTGGATTATGACTCACATGATAATTATTTTATTGAGTTTACTCCCACTATTCCGAATAAGAAGGATTTTGCTTATGTGGAGAGTAGTAAATTTTCTATGCTTGTAGATCATGAAAAGAATGCTTTAGGTGCTGGTTATATTGTTGAATTCATTCATGATGCTACTGAAAATTATTATGAGGGAGGAACATATGCTTGTAGGAATTGCAATAATGTCAAGTCTCCTCTCTATGTGCTTCAAGTTTTGAACTTATGCTTGTTTTGCCTTCCTATGCTAGTTGATTATTGTTCCATAAGTTGTTTGCACAGAAAATCCCTATGCATAGGAAGAGTGTTAGACTTAAATGTGCTAGTCATATGCTTCATGATGCTCCCGTTATGTTTCAATTCTTATCTTTGATGTGAGCACCATTGTCATCATCATGCCTAGCTAGAAAGGCATTAAAGAAAATCACTTGTTGGGAGACAACCCAATATTTACCCTTACCATTTTTGTGTGTTCACATGATTATGCTATTGTAGTAATCATATTTTATCGCTTTTGTTTCAATAAAGTGCCAAGTAAGACCTTTAGGATAGCTTACGGTGATAGTTGTGTTGATCCTGCTGAAAATCAGAAACTTTTGCACCCAGTAAATTAGTTTTGTTAATTCGCAGAAATGTGTTTCTGATCTGATTCTTTTTTCTATGTATTGGTACACGAATTTCTTAGGACTTCCTAATTTGGTCGGATTGTTGGAGTTCCATAAGTACACATTTGATACAGATTACTATAGACTGTTCTGTTTTTGACAGATTCTGTTTTCTATGTGTTGTTTGCTTATTTTGATGAATCTATGAGTAGTATCGGAGGGTATTGTTGGATGTTGGGTTCCGGCAGACCCTTAAGGTTCAAACTCTGGGGTGCGTGCAAAGATCTTCCCCCTACCTATCTGTCGATGTCAAAATCGACGGATCTCGGGTAGGGGGTCCCGATCTGTGCGTCTAAGGCTAATGGTAACAGGAGGCAAGGGACACGATGTTTTACCCAGGTTCGAGCCCTCTCGATGGAGGTAAAACCCTACTTCCTGCTTGATTGATCTTGATGATATGAGTATTACAAGAGTTGAGCTACCACGGGATCGTAGAGGCTAAACCCTAGAAGCTAGCCTATGATGATTATGATTGTCCCTCTATGGACTAAACCCTCCGGTTTATATAGACATCGGAGGGGCTAGGGTTTGCACAGAGTCGGTTACAAAGAAGGAAATCTAATATCCGGATCGCCAAGCTTGTCTTCCACGCAAAGGAGAGTCCCATCCGGACACAGGACGGAATCTTGAGTCTTGTATCTTCACGGACCATCAGTCCGGCCAAAGTATATAGTCTGGCTGTCCGGATACCCCCTAATCCAGGACTCCCTCAGTAGCCCCTGAACCAGGCTTCAATGACAATGAGTCCGGCGCATAGATTGTCTTCGGCATTGCAAGGCAGGTTCCATCTCCGAATACTCCGAAGCAGATTAAGGATTGTGTCCAGCTCTGTGAGATAATTTCCGCACACCACCGTAGAGAGCATGACACTTCACAAATCTGATCTGCTGACAACAATTTTTTACAGTGTGCCCTTACACCGTGGCCTGGCCCAGCATGAACCGGTTTTTCCCGGCCTGCCTTGATACGCGTTGCGAGGCAGTTTTATTAGACGCCTTGCCAAAACAGAGATCGTGTTCCTCTTATTGCGGGATCTTCCGTCAATACGGGCACGTGCAACCCCACGACGCCTATTGGTACGACTCCGTGTTTTTAGGTAAGTCCCAAGCGGTTACGCTGAGGACGCTTGATATTCACCCCCTTTATAGAGGGGCCGAGGCCTATCCCTCTTTTCTACCACGCTTGCGCCTTTCCGCATCTCGAGTTCCAACACCAAAAGCCCAAGCTTAAGCACTTTGGATCTTCAATCATGTCTGGATCCAACCTTCAAGGCCGGTGGGTGGCCTCCTCTGTCAGAGAGGAGTACATTGCGAAGCTTAGGGAGGTCAGATATCTGACTGCCGACATCAAGCACATGCTTCCTGCTCCAGGGCAAGTCATCCCTACTCCCGAGCCCAACGAGAGCGTCGTATTTGTTTCTCACTTCCTCCGCGGCTTAGGCTTCACCCTTGATCCCTTTGTGAGAGGGCTCATGTTCTATTACGGGCTAGATTTTCATGATCTGGCTCCGGACGCCATCCTTCACATCTCGTCGTTCATCATCGTGTGTGAAGCCTTCCTCCACATCACCCCGCACTTCGGCTTATGGCTCAAGACCTTCACTGTGAAGCCGAAGATGATTGAGGAGCAACACGCGGAGTGTGGAGGTGCTGTAATAAGCAGGAATGCCGACGCCCCATGGCCAGAGGGCTTCTTCCCGGAGGTGTCGGATCTATGGCAGCGGAGGTGGTTTTACGTCATGGCTCCCAGAGGCACAAAGTGGGTGGCTGCCCTCGACTTTCGTTCGGGCCCTCCGCCTCAACTGGCGTCATGGGCCAATGTGGGACTGGATTGGGGGCCGGCCAATGATGTACCAACATCGGAGAGCCGCATTCGGGAGCTTCTTGAGAGGGACATTAGCCTTGCCAGCGTAATTCAGGTAATGCTGGTCCGACGGATCTTGCCGTGCAAACGCCGGCCTCTCCGGATGTGGGAGTTTAATCCGGAGGGTCCGTGGACTATTATGCACTTCTTCGGCATGACGCTCGAAGGGATGTGTAAGTTATTCTTCGGACCACAAGTAAAGTGTCCGGACACCACCGAGGATGCGGGCCTGAGCTGCAACTGCCCAGATACCCGAGTAAGTAACCCAGAAACCGAACACTTCGTTTATATTTATCATAAGATTATTCTGAAAACCATCCGCGGCCAGGAATGGCTCAGCAAGGCGGAGAGAATCAGGTGTCCGGCACCACTTCCCGAAGGCTCGCCTAGTCCTCCTATAGCCAAGATGCTTAGTCGTGTGCTAAGTCAAGTGCCCTCGGGGAAAGACGAAGGGAAGAACAGAGAAGCAGAACTTCACACATTGCACATCCAAACCGGGGGAATTACTACCTCCACGAAGGAGGATAGTCGGGGAGGGGAATCTAGGGTCTCCTTCCCTCGCGGGAAGAAGAGGGCCGCCTCCGAAGACTTGGAGAAGGAGGTGCCCAGACAAGGGAAGAAAACTTCACAAGGGGGCCCTGCCCCGACGGGTGTCCTCACCGCGCCATGCCCGCCAACGGGCCAGCCCTCAGCCGAGCTGTAAGTTAATCGTAAATACAAAGCTACTGCTTCCTCCTCTGAGAACAATAATCAGGATCCATCCTTTGCAGTCCGGCTAGTAGCTCTTCTCGACAGAGTTTGTCTTCGAGGGATCTCCTTCCGGAGATGATGGAGAGCGAAACCCCACCAGCCTCTCCGCCTCATGGGGCGGGTGACCCCGAGGTGTCGTCACGGTGGAGTCCAGATTTGCCGAGGCCAGAAGCTAGTACTTCGGCCGCCCTTAGCCCGAAGCGTTCGGCTCCCACGGGGGGTGATAAGAAGGGTCCGACATAGTTCGGCGACCGACCGGATATGCTGACGGGCCTTCTGGAGCAAGCTGCTCTCTCGGAGGATCACCATTCATTAATGAGCACGGTGCTTGAGAAGATTTCATCCGCCACAAGCGGGTTGAATGAAGCTTTTACGAGCCTGCTCAGAGGCTTTGCAATATGTAATGAAATACGTAATTTTTGATTGTGGCGCACGCGCTAGGTGTGCTCCATATGGATAGTAGCCCCTGAGACTCTGGTTGCCAGTCCGAGGTTGCAAACGGAGGATCACATTGTTGAGTAATGATCGCAATGTATTCATGTGCAGGTGGCTAAGGGCCCGGCAGCCGACCGGTTTGTTGAAGTTGCTGAACTGAGGCGGCAAATTGAAGTTGTGGATGCCGATATCACACGTGTGAACGAGCGGCTTAATGAGTCACAAAGTATGTGCTCTAGCTTCCTTATTTTTTCTAGGAAATATTAAGAAGAGCATAATGTCAATGTAATATGCTTGGACTGTAGGCGGAGCTGCTGCTGTGGAGGCCCTAAGGGCGGAACTTGCCCTGGCCAAGGAATAAGCCTGGGCTAGCAATGCGGCTTCCCTAAAGGCGGCCGAAGAGTTGAGAGCCGAATAGGCTGCTCATCACCGAAGCGAAGATAAAATAGCCGAGATGGTTGTGGAGCTAAAAAACGCCGCCAACCGATATGAGCTCCTTGAAAAAGAGAATCAGGCTAATACGGCTGACCTGAAGAAGGCCCTTGATGCGGCCAAGGAGACGCGTTCGGAAATTAGGGATGCGCGGGAGGAGCTTCGACAGGCTGGAGAAATCATGGCTAGAAACCCCTATTTATTGCAGATGAAGTTCTTAGATCCAAAGTACGCTCCTCTGGATCGATGCTAGAGCCCTGCAGACGCGTATGCGGATCTGGCGAAGAGTACGGCTGATGCGGCCAAGTTTTTCGAGGATCAAAAAGATAATGAAGTAGAAAAGTTGTTCTGGTCGCAATTCAGCGCTCCAACGTGTCCGTTGCCACTAAGTGAGAGGATGGCTGATGTGGCCGAGCTCCATAGGTTGTCCGGTCTTGCAATGAGGTCTGTGATAGACCATCTATGGCCGAAGGGGCCGAAGCCGGACAATTATTTTGGTTTAGTGCAATAATTCCTTGGTGCCGTATCGCAAATCGATGCCATGAAAAGGTCGGCATGCATAGAGGGTGCATGGATGGCTCTTGCCCGTGTTAAAGCATATTGAACAGATATGGAGGCCACCTTTATTGCGACCCAGAATCCAGCGGGAAGCCAGGATCCAGCCAAGCACTATTTGGAGCAGGTAACAGAAGGTGCTCGTTTAATAGAGGCTCAGTGCTCGAAGAATGTCATGTTCGAGTGACAAATCGTCTCATTGTAAAAACAATTTTATGTTAATTATGGAGGCTATGTTTATACTTTTTGCCCGGAAGTGTTATTGTGCCTCCTGTGCGGCCGTTTGACGTATGTATGTAATTTGAAAGTTAGCAGTCGTTGGCTTCAGCCCCCACGCACACAATGCGGGGGTGTTCGCAAGAATATGCGTAATCACACTTGATCCAACGTCTTGGTCCATTAAGGAGGTGATCGCACGTCGAACTAGGCAACCAGACTATATAGCTTTAACACTTTCACTTAGCCATAGGAGTTTGATGGTGGGGTTACTATGTAGCCCCTGGTACCTTTGAGTGCATCCGAATACGGGCGCGTGTGTACATGACCGGGAAATGGTCCTTCATTAATGCGGAGGGATCCTAAAGATTCCAATGAGTCCTCGAGTGGTTGACCAGTCTCTCGCTATATCATGACAGTCAGTTTTCGGCTTTCTCTACTGAGGTGCTCATCCGGAATAACTAGGGCACAATCACAGTAGTTCTCCTTTGGCCGCCTTAGCCGATTAGAACGGAACATAAGGCGGCAGACCCAGGAGCCGGGCAAACCCAACATTTGACCAAAGACATGATTCAGAGCTGATGCATATAAGGCCAAACTCGCGACGCCGAACACTCCCGAAGGTATTCGGACTTTAGAACATATACTAGGCTGAATAATGCCCTTTATTATGTACCCTGTATTGCCAGGTACATGCATTAGTCTGTCATGGTGAAATGCCAATAACGGCAGTATCCTCTGTGGGTGTAGTACCCATGGGATGTGTAAGCAACAAGAGATAATAAAGAAGGTTTACACAGGGGCTTAATCTAAAGAGAAACCTTTGAGCAGGGCCCTACTGCACGTCTGCGCCTTTGTCTCCATTGTGCCGTGTCCTGGGAGGGTATCGCACGAATGGTGTCTGTAAAAAGGAAAACTCATGTAGAAGAGTATGACGTAAGCGTGCGAAGAGTTGGCTATTATCAATGGATAGTAGAAGTGTAAGACATTGGCCTATTAATAAGGTCAAGCCAAAAGGTGGGCTTTATTGGATATCTATAGCCCCTGGTGTCCTCTATGGGATTACATGTATAGCGCCCAACTCAGGTTTATCTAGGCTGCCAGACTTGTCTAACCGTGTCCGTGGTCTTAACGACCGATCATGCGTTCTGATATTAGAGGCCGCTTAGTGTCCGGCTGCTAGAGTCGTCGCGTACTCTTCCGCATGTAAGGAACGCTCTGTATTTCTGTTAACGGTGATGACGCCACGTGGACTGGACATCTTGAGTTTAAGGTAGGCATAGTGCGGTACTGTGTTGAAGCGGGCGAAGGCCGTTCTCCCGAGCAATGCATGATAACCACTTTGGAGAGGGGCGATGGTGAAGAGTAGTTCTTCACTTCTGAAGTTGTCTAGGGAACCGAATGTCACCCCTAGTACGAGGGAGCCCCTGTAGCGGGCTTCAACGCCTAGTATCACCCCTTCAAAGGTGGTGTTACTTTGGCTGATTCTGGATGGGTCTATCCCCATCCTGCGGACAGTGTCCTGGTATATTAGATTGAGACTACTGCCGCCGTCCATGAGGACGTGAGTGAGATGGTATCCGTCGATTATTGGGTCGAGCACCAAGGCGGCTGATCCTCCGTGCCGCATACTAGTTGGGTAGTCCCTATGATCGAAGGTGATCGGGCAGGCCGACCAGTGGTTAAGTTTGGGGGCGACGGGCTCTACAGAGTATGTGTCTCTGAGCGTGCGTTTGCGCCTTCCCTTGGGTTTGTGAGTCACGTGGATCATGTTTACTGTTTTTACCTCTGGTGGGATTTTTTTCTATCCCCAGTGTTCGGCTGGCGAGGTTCATCCTCGTCTTCACTTGGTGTTTCCCTTCCCTTGTGTTCGGCATTTAACTTGCCGGCCTGCTTAAAGACCCAGCATTCTCTGTGAGTGTGGTTCGCAGGTTTTTCGGGGGTGCCATGAATTTGGCACAGTCTGTCCAGGACTTTGTTCAGGCCGGGCGGTCCCTCTTTGCTGCCTTTAAATGGCTTCTTTTGTTGACCGGGTCGAGGGCCCCTGAATCCGGCATTGAGCGTTGTGTTGTCTGGACTTTCTTCCTTGTTTCGACGTTTGTTTTTATTGCGTCGTGGCTTCCCGTTGCCATCCCTGATTTCGGATGTGCCTGGGTCGCTGGTGCCTCTACGGGCCAACCAGCTGTCTTCACCTGCGCAAAAGCGGGTCATAAGGCTTGTTAAGGCTGCCATTGTCCTTGGCTTTTCTTGGCTGAGGTGTCTGGCGAGCCACTCATCCCGGATACTGTGCTTGAAGGCCTCTAGGGCTTCGGCATTCGGACAATCGACAATTTGATTCTTCTTAGTGAGGAATCTATTCCAAAGCTTGCGGGCGGACTCTCCGGGATGTTGAATTATGTGACTTAAATCGTCAGCGTCCGGAGGTCGGACATAGGTTCCTTGAAAAATGGCCCTGAAAGCATCCTCGAGTTCCCCCCAACTTCCGATTGAGTTTTCGGGGAGGCTTTTCAACCAGTGCTGAGCTGGTCCCTTCAACTTGAGGGGAAGGTATTTGATGGCATGGAGGTCGTCCCCACAAGCCATGTGGATGTGAAGGATAAAATCCTCAATCCAGACCCCGGGGTCTGTCGTTCCGTCATATGCCTCTATGTTCACGGGTTTGAAACCCTGTGGAAATTCGTGGTCCAGTACCTCTACGGTGAAGCATAGAGGGTGAGCGTCCCCTCTGTATCTGGACATGTTGTGGCATGCTGTCGACAGTTGTTGTGTCCGGTGCTGATTCTGAACTGGTACTCGATCAGCCTGATCGTTTTGGTGACCATAATCCTGCACCGGAGCATGCCCGCTATATCCATAGATGGACCTTGTCGCGCCGGCCTTTTCATCCAGGAGCTCACATAAATCATGTGCGACATCAGTAGCTGCTCTATTGCGGTTATGAAGTGGTTGGTCCGGCCTACTGGCCGTATTGTTCTTCGGTGGAACGGCCTCATCGTCGAATTCTGGCAGCAGCTTGCGCTTTGTATAGCTCTTTGTGTGGCGATCGTCGCCATATTTTTCTTCAATGTCCAGCACTTTATTCCATCTATGATTGAGCGTTTCCTGTGCGGCCTTAAGCCTTTGCTTCTGCTTCTTTAGACTTCTCGCAGTGGCCATAAGCCTTCTGTGGAGGTTATCTCGTTCCAAACGTGTTTCCGGGATGATGAATGCATCATCGTCCTGACTGTGCTCCTCTCCCGGGGCAGGTTGATGAGTTCGGCCCTCGGGATCACCGTGATCGGGCGTCTGCTCCGGGCTGTGTTCGGCGTGGCCTGGCTCATCCTGCTCCATTGCTGGGTCCATATGGTCATTGTTGCCTTTGGAGTTGATTGGGGTGTCAATCTTTCTAGCGCTGTTGTCGCTGTTTTTACTGTGGCTGGACTTAGAGCGGCGTCTGCGCCGTTGTTTTGGCTTTTGTCTGGGGGTTTTATCCTCTGTTTTTTCGCCACCGTCCTCCTTAGGCGTGTCCACCATGTATATATCATATGAGGAGGTAGCAGTCCAGCGCCCCGTGGGCGGTGGTTCAGGATCGTCCCCTGCACCGACGTCCATACCGTTGGTGTTATCGGAGTCGAAGTCAAGTATGTCTGTTATGTCGTCGACAATTGCTATGAAGTGGGTGATGGGTGGGGAACAAATTTCTTCATCGCCTTCTTCCCGCTCAAGCCGTACATAGTTCGGCCAACCATCTCCTGACAAAGAGAGAGACCTTAATGAATTCAGCATGTCGCCGAGGGGCAAGTGCTAGAAGATATCCGCGGCGGCGAATTCCATTACTGGAGCCCAACCAGAATCGGCAGGCTCGGGGGCGCGCGGCCTGGAACCTACAGCTAGACACAAGTCTGGGGGTCCAGAGACACAGGCTTCCTTGGGGTGAGGTCTGTGTTCGGCTCTACCGCTGATGAGTGTGCGGCCTCCGGGGCGGGGTCCATCCACCCGTCCTCGGACGACGCAATCTGCCCCAGATTTAGGTCCGGAGCTCCTGCAGGTGCGATATCCTGAGTATTGCCCGACAATAGGTCTAGGCCGTGCTCGTCGTGACTGTTCGGCGCTCCTGGCGTAGGCCCGAATCCGTCGAAGATCAAACCTCCACGGATATCGTCCATGTAGTTCAAGTTTCCAAACCTGACCTGCTGGCCACGGGCGTAGCTGTCGATCTGCTCCAGATGGCCAAGCGAATTGGCCCGTAGTGCGAAGCCGCCGAGCACGAAGATCTGTCCAGGGAGAAAAGTCTCACCCTGGACCGCGTTGTTGTTGATGATTGAAGGAGCCATCGAGCCTTGCAGCGACGACACAGAGGAACTCTCAATGAAAGCACCAATGTCGGTGTCAAAACCGGCAGATCTCGGGTAGGGGGTCCCGATCTGTGCGTCTAAGACTAATGGTAACAGGAGGCAAGGGACACGATGTTTTACCAGGTTCGGGCCCTCTCGATGGAGGTAAAACCCTACTTCCTGCTTGATTGATCTTGATGATATGAGTATTACAAGAGTTGATCTACCACGAGATTGTAGAGGCTAAACCCTAGAAGCTAGCCTATGATGATTATGATTGTCCCTATATGGACTAAACCCTCCGGTTTATATAGACACCCGAGGAGGCTAGGGTTTACACAGAGTCGGTTACAAAGAAGGAAATCTAATATCCGGATCGCCAAGCTTGTCTTCCACGCAAAGGAGAGTCCCATCCGGACACGGGACGAAGTCTTGAGTCTTGTATCTTCACGGTCCATCAGTCCGGCCAAAGTATATAGTCCGGCTGTCCGGATACCCCCTAATCCAGGAGTCCCTCACTATCCGCGTCAGATCGCCTTGCGAGAATCTAGGATAAGACGATGAACAACACGAGGGACACAAGATTTATACTGGTTCGGGCCACCATTGTGGTGTAATACCCTACTCTAGTGTGTGGTGTGGTGGATTGCCTCAGGGGCTGATGATGAAAAGTACAAAGGATGAACAGCCTCGTGAGAGGTGTTCTTGAGCTGGTGCGATGAACTACTTGGATGAGTTCGAACACCTATGGATCTGATGAGAACTCTCCCCTCTCTACTGTGGTGGCTAGTCCTATTTATAGGGGACCTAGTCCTCTTCCAAAATATTGAGCAGGAAGGGCGCCAACAACGGCCATTTTGAAGGGGAACATCTAGTACAAGTTATCCTCACTAAAGTTGGTCTTCGGTTGCCAAAGGCACTGGTGATGACGCCGTCTTGGGCTCCACGGTGACCTCCATCCTGCTGCTCTGCTGGTCTTGGTCTCCTTGCACTGAAATGGCAACCTTCGCCTGATGCCTCGGTACTCCACGCCTGTGCTTGCCCCCTTTGCACCAAAGAGGAAACAATGACGCTGCACAGGCCGGCGCCCGCCTAGTCTCGATCGTCACGGCTTGCGTCACGAGCACCTCGCGAGGTACCCCTGCCTTGATCTCTCCGCCTCCTCGCGAGCCTGCCTGGCGAGGCCGCTCTTAAGGAAGCCTCATGTCGTCCGCCCCGCAAGGCTTGGCCCCTCGCGAGGGGCTTGAGTCTTGCGTTGATGAACATGGGCCGTACTGGGCCACCACTCAAGCCACGCCGCAGGCCACAAGCAGGCAAGTCTGGGGACCCCCATTCCCAGAATGCCGACAGTAGCCCCTGGGCCCAAGGCGCGCTCGGACTTGGCTTAGCAGAGAAGCGAAGGGCCAAGTGCGAAGTGCCGTGGGCCCCATCAGCCTGCGGCCTTGGGTGCCGCGTGGCGGTTGATTGGACGTGGGCGCCTCCGCTTCCCCATGCTGCCTCGGCAACTGCTCGACTTGATAAGTCCCTGCATGCAAAAATGAGTCATAATTACCTGTGATCGTGGAGGCCGACAGTTGGCCTCCTCTGGACTATAAGTACAGACGGGCGAGAGCCCCCGCAGTCCATCCCTTCCTGCTTCTCTCTTTCTTCCTCGCCCTTGCTTCACTTTGCGCCAATGGCGTCGATCCGCCGGTTTTCAGCGGAAGAGAAGGGGAAGGCCCACCGAGAGGGTCCCGACCCGCTTCCACCGAAGAAGCGGCCGGTCCCCGGCTGCCGCGACGTGGTTGCGTGGCAGGAGATGTCGAGGCCCTAGTAAAAGCGGCCGCCGCCTGGGTTTCCACTGCCCTTGTACGTCCGGGCCGATGGCCCTGGAGAAGGAGACGCCGAGCGGCACCGCCTGCACCGCCGGCGGCGCTGACGAGTCACGGCGGTGTGTGTCGTCGCCCCTGGGGTCCATGCCGAGGGCTCTTATCGCGAGCTTGTGCTTCACGCTGCTATGCCTCCACGCTCTTGGATTCGCCTTCCTCCCTCCTTCGCCTTCGAGATGCCGTCGAGGGGGCCTCTGGAGCTCTGGCTGCAGCACCCTCGCGACCAGAGCGGAGGTCGAGGTTGTCGCTCCGGGCAAGGTCTACATGACCCGGGGCTAGGGCGAGATCGCCCCGGTCTGCCAGACAGGGGGCACCCTCGTAATTCATCTTGAATACGACGGCGCCTCCTTGATGTTCTTCAAGGTCTTTGACGCGGATGGACGCCGACTGGAGTGTTGCCCCAAGGAAGGTGGCCGGGGCATCGAAGTGGCGAGGGCCAGGCCTACCAACAGCTTCCCCAGCAGCTCCTCTGGTAGCAGCGGGCAAGCCGGAGGGTCCAACGACTCTCCCGAGCTTCACGTGACTCCGGAGACGAGCGACGACACCTACGAGCCCCCGAGCTCGCGTCACGCTCAGAGTGGGGCAGCTGCATCGGGCCGCCGACGCCGCTGATCTGGATGAGGTTGGTGCCGGCGCTTGATGGCCCACTGTTGATGATGGCGTCTCCTATGGAGGCGCGCATAGTTAGCGTTCCTTAGGATTGGCACCTTTTGTTCCCTGCAAGGAATCGAAGAAACACCCCGCGGGGGTATGTAAGGCGTCTGCCAAGTCTTTTGTGAATATTATCCTTATTATGCAGCGATGCGAGATGCTTGTCCTGTCTCAGCTCGGCTCCCCCTTTCTATCCTCACGAGGGCTTGGTGCTCTACGCTGACAAGTCCCGGTCCCCAGGCAGGCTTCAGCCATCGCTGGTATGCCAGGTCGCGATGCCATGGTCAAGGCCAGGAGGTGAGCGGCCCAAGGTCCAGTAAGAGCCCCCGAGGCACGATGCTCAGGAGGTCCCCTTTAGCGCTCAAGCAGCCTCCGCTGGGAAAGAAAGGAAGGCAACGTCACCGTGACAGAGCCGCACTAGGCGAGGGTTTAGTGTCACGTTGATTTAGCTTTTCCAGGGGCGTGACTTATCTCATGAGCTTGGAGTTGTTCTTCGGCGAGGTGCCGGGCCTACGCGCCGGCAGCGGGGGTGTCGCTGGGCCAGGTCCTCATGAGCTTCTCCCCTCTTCCCCACACTTTCCTTCATGCTCTACGTCCTCAGGTCCTGGCCCTTGAGCAAGCTCAGCCGCCGCTGGTATGACAGGTCGCGATGCCGTGGGTCAAGGCCAGGGGTGAGGGCTGGAGAGCCAGTAAGAGCCCCTGAGTCGCGATGCTCAGGCGCCCCCTTTTAACACACGAGCAGATCGCACGGGAGAGAGAGAGAGAGAGAGAGAGAGAGAGAGAGAGAGAGAGAGAGAGAGAGAGAGAGAGAGAGCTCACGACGCCCCCCACACTACTCCTTAGGCGGATCCTGTACACCAGCACGAGGAGAACAAGGACTGCCATTATGGTTGCCAGCCAGCCATTGGTTGCTCAGAGGGAGTGATTGAGGCACTGAGGGCCTGGTGAGGTAGCGCTTTGTGGGGCTGCCGCGTCCAGAGCTCGACCACTCAGATTTGTCGATGTTGCAGGGACGGACCCATGCGCAAGCGTCGTGCCAGAGCGAGCGGCTCCAAATGTAGGTGTCAATCGAGCAGGCGATTATCTCAAGCAGGTTAAGCCTGAATAAGCAAATCAACCTAGATAGATGCAGAGAAGGGCACGCGCCGCTGGGTCAGGCCCGAGCGGCTTGCGGATGTTGCAGCCCGAGGGGCGCCCCCAACAAGGTAAGCTGAAGACATAAGCAACACGGATACATGCCGTGGGGATACACCCACGCGACCTGGGAATGATGCATCCCTGAGGGCGCTCCTAGCTGAAACGAAACTTGAGAGAAGTCACATGATACCATTGCAGGGCGAGTGTCGGAGTAGCTGACGGTGCGTGGTGAAGAAGCCAATCCTCACGAGCCCTCGGGGCTCTGAGCCTCGGGAGGCTCAGGAGGTTCGGGCAGCTCGGCGAGGTCCACCTCCATTCCCTCCAGGAGCGCATGGTGCTTGGCCACTTGAGCTTCCAGAATGCTTCTCATCAGGCCCTGATGGGCAACAGCCGCGTTCGGCAGGCTGAAGGGCATGCGAACATAGATGTGTGGTGGACCCTCGCAACGCCCCACGCGCGAAGGCCAGAAGCACTCCTGAGACGCAACTCGATTGTGCCCTGGGTAGTCGATGCAGACGTGCAGCCCGCCATCCACGCCTGGATGGGGAGCTACACTGGGCAGGCGGCGGTTGCCGCGCATGACTCTCGATTCCTGCAACTCCTGAGCAACCTTGGTGACGAACTTCTGAGGGTTGGGCCCTCCTTGCCTTATGCTTTCCTGAGGGAAACATGCCGCAAAGCACGCCTCCAAGTGGTGCCCGAGCGCCTCCGTCGTGATCTTGGCAAAGTCAGTGGCTCCCCAGGAGAGAGCCCCCGAGCCTTGCCCGAGGAGGGCGCTGTCGGATTTCGGGTTCCGGCAGACCCTTGAGGTTCGAACTCTGGGGTGCGCGCGGAGATCACTCCCCCTACCGGCTCACGTCTCGTCGCCTCGCAAGAGATCTAGGCTACACGAAGAACAACACAAGGGACACGAGGTTTATACTAGTTCGGGCCACCATTGTGGTGTAATACCTTACTCTAGTTTGTGGTGTGGTGGATTGTCTCAGGGGCTGATGATGAACATTACAAAGGGGAACAGCCTCGCGAGGAGTTGTTCTTGATTTGGTGCGATGAACTGCTTGGGTGAGTTCAGTCGCCTCTCTCTAGTCTATGTGTGTTCTTGAGGTAGATGCTCGATGCCTCTATTCTGTGGTGCCTAGTCCTATTTATAGAGCAAGGCCCTGGTCCTCTTCCCAAATAATGAGCGGGAAGGGCGCCAACAATTGGCCATTTTGAAGGGGAACATATAGTACACTTATCCTGACTAAAGTTGGTCCTCGCCTGCTAAAGACTCAGACGATGACGCCTTCCTGGGTTCCACGATGACCTCCATCCTGCCGTCCTGCTGGTCTTGGTCTTGTTGCACCGAAACGGTAACCTTTGCCTGATGCCTTGGCCTGTGCTTGCCCCCTTTGCACCGAAGGGGAAACAAGGACACTGCCCAGGCCGGCGCCCGCCTAGCGCCCACCTGGCTTCGATCGTCATGGCTTGCGTCACGGGCACCTCGTGAGGTACCCCGCCTTGATCTCTCCGCTTCCTCGCGAGCCAACCTGATGAGGTTGTGCCTGAGGAAGCTTCCTGTCGTCTGCCTCGCGAGGGTTGGCCCCTCGCGAGGGTCTTGAGCTTGTGTTAACGAAGATGGGCCGTACTGGGCCACTCCCTGAGCCACGCTGCAGGCCGCAGGCAGGCAAGTCTGGGTACCCCTGTTCCCAGGCCGCAGGTAGGCAAGTCTGGTGCCTCGCTTCCCGGGGAAAGTGATCGGTCCTTGCCTGCCTCGAGGCCCGGTGCCTCTGCCCATTCTGCCATGAAATCTGCAAGTGCGGCCCCCTTGATGACTCTGGTCGTGCTGAACTCTAACTGAAATGCTTGCAATTTGATGTTCCATTCAGCGGCTCTTCCAGCTGAGTTGGGGCTCCTGAGTACCCTTTCCAGGGGGTACGCTGAGACGACCTTGATGGGGTGGCCTTGGAAGTAGTGCCGCAGCTTGCGCGAGGCTACCAATAACACGAGGAGGAGTTTTGGAGGCATGGGGTACCGCGCCCTTGCGTCCCGTAGCACCGTGCTGACGAAGTACACGGGGTGCTCGACGAGGTTGAGGGTGCTGGCGCAGCTTGCGCCCTCCAGAGGTTGGGGCGCCTCCTGAGACAAGGGAGCCCCCAGCGCCTGGTTGCTTGGAGAGGCCTCCTCTACTCCTGGTGCGTTTCCCTGCTGCGGCTGATCCTTTGCAGGCGCGGTCTTCATGAGGCTGTCTTGGCTTTGCTTCGCTTCGGCCCGGATGGTCGCAGCTGCCTTGGTCTGACGCTCCTCTCTAACCGCCACCAGGGCTGCACTGGCGGAGTAGGGGGTGGCCGCAAGGTAGAGCACCAGGGGCTCCTGAGGGCATGGGCTACCATCACCGGAGGGCTGGTAAGGTACCTCTTGATATCTTGGAACGCCTTGTCGGCCTCTTCAGTCCATTCAAAGAGGCCCTTCTTCTTCATCAGCTTGAAGAAGGGCAGTGCTCGTTCTACCAGCTTGGAGATGAAGCGTCCCAGCGCAGTTACACGCCCAGTGAGCTTCTGCATTTCTCTGAGGGTCTTTGGCGGGCTCATATCTTCGACTGCCTTGACCTTCTCCGGTTTGGCCTCGATGCCCTTGTGGGACACGAGGAAACCCAGAAGCTTGCCCGAGGGGACTCCAAATACGCACTTTTCTGGGTTGAGCCTCAGGTCCACTTTATTGAGGCTTGTGAAGGTTTCCTCCAAGTCCCGTATCAGGGTTTTTGCCTCCCGAGACTTCACCACAATGTCGTCGATGTAAACCTCAGTGTTCCTCCCGAGCTGTCGGCCCAAGGCGATGTGCATCAGTCGCTGAAAGGTCGCACCTGCGTTGCACAACCCAAATGTCATGCATGTATAGCAGTACACTCCACATGGGATCCGGAAAGCCGTTTTTTCCATGTCTTCTACCGCCATCTTGATCTGGTGATAGCCCAAGAAGGCATCCAGAAAGCACAACAGGTCACACTCAGCGGTGGAGTCGACGATCTGGTCGATGCGGGGGAGTGGAAATGGATCATGCGTGCAGGCTTTGTTGAGGTTGGTGAAGTCGACACACATGTGTTCCTTTCCTCCCTTCTTCGGCACAACGACCGGGTTAGCCAGCCAGTCTGGGTAGCGGACCTCACGAATAACCCCTGCTGCCTCTAGCTTGCGGGTCTCTTGGACGATGAAAGCTTGTTTCTCAGTGGACCGCCGCCTCGCCTTCTGCTTCACGGGGCGCACGTTGGGGCACACGTTGAGGTGATGCTCAATCACACCCCTCGGGACCCCTGCTAGCTGATCAGGTTCCCAGGCGAACACCTTCTTGTTTGCGCGCAGGAACTTTACCAAGGCCTCCTCCTGCTTGGGTTCGAGGTTGGCACCTATGGTGAAGGTGGCGCCAGCGGGTCCGTCCTCGTCGACCGGCACCTGCTTGGTTTCTGCCTTGTCTTGGGTGAATAGCTGCTTCTTCTTAGCCGGTGCAGCCCCCTTGGGCTCGAGGGCGTCAGCGCTGGCGGGCTGCACCACCGCGGCCGTCTTGAGAGCGAGTTTGAGCACTTGTAGTGCATCCCTTGTGTCTCCTGACACGGTAAGGACGCCGCTGCTCCCGGGCATCTTCATGAGGTTGTACGCAGGGTGAGTTGCTGCCATGAATCGGGCCAAGGCCGGGTAGCCGAGGATGGCGTTGTAGGGGAGGCCGATGGGGGCGATGTCGAAGTCGATCAACTCTGTACAGAAGTTGTCGTAGGCAATGTTCAAGAAATCGTTAACTGGTAAATGCTCTATCGGTTTAGGAGTAGAAACTAATCGGTTAATCAGCCTATTAACTGGATTAATCGGTCGACCATTAATCATTAGATTGAATAGGAACTTGCTAACATATATCTAGATTTTTTAATGTATTATACCATACTCTCATGCTCCCAGCTATGTAGTACACCAAAACATGTTTCCATACACATATGAAAAGCATAGAGAGGAGGTAAAATTATTAATCATAGCTATTACCAAGTGAGATGGGGCTGGAAGGGGTTACGGGCCAAAAAATTGGGCTTTGTTTGCCCACCCGTTATTGGCCCTGCAGGGACTAATCGGCCTAACAGCTGATTGATCGGTCTAACTGACCAATTAATCGGCCTGACAAGTTAACGCGACAAATAGGTGCTATTCGATTCGGCCACGCTATGAGTAGCGACTAACTGGCCCGTTAACTGATTAATCGGGTGAATTCTTGAACAGTGGTCGTAGGTGCCGAAGGTCATCAGGAGGCGGATCTGTCCCAAGGAGGCGGTGGAGCCGACTCCGACACCAGAGAAAGGCCTGCTGGGCTGGAGCCGCTCTAGTGGCACATGGAGGAGGTTAAAGGCCTCCACGGAGAGCACGTTGAGGCCGGCACTGCCATCAATAAGGGTCCTGGTGACAGCCACTTGGCAGATGGTGGGGGTGCACAGCATCGGGAGCGCACCCGAACCGGCGGGGTTGGACGGGAGATCGTCCGAGTTGAAGGTCAGATCGGCTTCGGGGGCCACCCAGCCCAGGGGGGCTTCTCGGCGCTGGGAGGCCGTGCCGATCTGGCAGGTGAATGGCTTGACATGGCGGCTCGAAGGTGGCACCTGGGAGCCGCCCAGGAGAGCTGCGACAACCAGGGGCGCTAGCACGGCGTAGTGGGCGAGGAAGAGGTCGTGCAGCTCCCCCTAGGAGGTCACAGAAGCCGTAGGTAGGTGGAGCAGCCACATGCGCGGAGCGCCGGTGAGGGCCAAGGGGAACCAGTTGGCCATCACCCTGTCGTCGCCCCGGGCCTTGAGGATGGCCTCCTCGTATGCCAGCAAGAAAACCAGCGGGTCCGTCGCGCCGTTGTAGCGCGGTGGCATCTCGGGCTTGAACTTGCACAGCCACTGCACCTGTCGTAAGGCAGGGGCCAAGGCTCGGAGCCCCTTGGCCCCAGTGCCGGCATTGGCTACCGGAGCAGGCAGCATGTTGTCCGCCATGAGGGCGAAACGTGACATCGGCGGAGAGCGGGTCATCAGCAGGGAGAACTTCGGTGCACCCCCTACCTGGCGCGCCAAATGTCAGATTTCGGGTTCCGACAGACCCTTGAGGTTTGAACTCTGGGGTGCGCGCGGAGATCACTCCCCCTACCGGCTCACGTCTCGTCGCCTCGCAAGAGATCTAGGCTAAACGAAGGACAACACAAGGTACACGAGGTTTATACTAGTTCGGGCCACCATTGTGGTGTAATACCCTACTCTAGTTTGTGGTGTGGTGGATTGCCTTAGGGGCTGATGATGAACAGTACAAAGGGGGACAGCCTCGCGAGGAGCTATTCTTGAGCTGGTGCGATGAACTGCTTGGGTGAGTTCAGTCGCCCCTCTCTAGTCTAGGCGTGTTCTTGAGGTAGATGCTCGATGCCTCTACTCTATGGTGGCTAGTCCTATTTATAGAGCAAGGCCCTGGTCCTCTTCCCAAATAATGAGCGGGAAGGGCGCCAACAATTGGCCATTTTGAAGGGGAACATCTAGTACACTTATCCTGACTAAAGTTGGTCCTCGCCTGCTAAAGATCTGACGATGACGCCTTCCTGGGCTCCACGATGACCTCCATCCCGCCGTCCTGCTGGTCTTGGTCTTGTTGCACCGAAATGGTAACCTTTGCCTGATGCCTTGGCCAGTGCTTGCCCCCTTTGCACCGAAAGGGAAACGAGGACACTGCCCAGGCCGGCACCCGCCTGGCTTCGATCATCATGGCTTGCGTCACGGGCACCTCGTGAGGTACCCCGCCTTGATCTCTCTGCCTCCTCGCGAGCCAACCTGACGAGGTTGTGCCTGAGGAAGCTTCTTGTCGTCCGCCCCGCGAGGCTTGGCCCCTCGCGAGGGTCTTGAGCTTGTGTTGACGAAGATGGGCCGTACTAGGCACTCCCTGAACCACGCTGCAGGCCGCAGGCAAGCAAGTCTGGGTACCCCCGTTCCTAGAACGCCAATAGGCGCCGGGCGCGTCTTCCTATGCGACGGAGGGTGGCGCCCCTTGGATGGGCACATGTCCTTATGTGGCGCCTCTGGAGGTGCCTGCCTCCTAAGGCCTTGAGTCAGGTGTGTCTTCTTCTTCTTGGGGGCTGCTTTAGGAAGGTTTCCACTCTTGCTGTCTGGGTCCTCAATTGACGCGGCTTGGAAGGCGCGCTCAAGAGAGCACACCGCATCCTTCTCTTCACAGGGGACCGTGATGACTCCGCCACTTCCTGGCATCTTGAGGACATTGTAGCCATGGTGAATTACTGCCATAAACTTGGCTAGGGCGGGATACCCGAGGATGGCATTGTATGGCAGGCGAATGTGGGTGACATCGAAGTCAATAAGCTCGGTATGGTAGTTCTTGCGCTGTCCAAAGGTGACAGGGAGGCGGACCTGCCCTATCGGGACAGTGGAACCATCAGTGACTCCTGAGAAAGGCTTGGTTGGTTGAAGCTGATCATATGGCACTTGGAGGTTGTTGAATGTCTTGATGGATAGGATGTTGAGCCCTGCCCCGCCGTTGATGAGGGTCCTCGTGACTTGCACATTGCTGATGACTGGGGAACAGAGCATCGGGAGGACACCGGCTGTTGCCGCGCATTTGAGCTAATCCGCTGAGCTGAACGTGACGGCGCACGCAGACCACCTGAGGGGGCGCGTGGCCTCAAGCTTGGGAAGGACTGCATTCACCTCACGAGCAAACTGCTTGAAGGTGCGCTGAGAGGCTGGGGCCTGGGCACCGCCCAAGATGCAAGCGATTGCACGCGGCTCCTGGAAGCCCCCAGCCCCCTTGTCCTAATGATGGCCATCATTCCTTCTTGGCGGCGGTGGCAGAGGAGGAAGTCCTGCGTTGCCTTGTGGGCGATCCTCACGGGGTTGATCCCTCCAAGCCCCCTCGCGAGGCTGGTCCTGCCAGCGGTCCTCGCGAGGCCGGTCATGCCACCCGTCCTCCACCTCTTCCTCTGCCTCGGCCGTAGCCCCGATAGTTGCGCTCGGGGCATCGGCCGACACGGCCTTCTCACACGGCCCTGAGCTCTTGGCATTCGTTGGTGTTGTGGGTATGGAGATCGTGGTACACATAGTACCGGCTTCCCTTGGATGACTCCGGCTGGTCCCTGTCGCGCTTCATGTCCGGCTCTGCTGCGAGCACAGCTGCTCCATTGCGCTTCACATCCTTGGCTTTGGCCTTCTTCTCTTCTGGGTCTACTGCTAGGAGCTCGAGAAGGGAGGGGCGTCCCTCCTCAGCCCTTCCGCACTTGGTCGCCAGGTTGAACAACTCCAATGACGTGCACAAATCTTCGTGGATTGCGAGCTCCTCCTTCATCCTAACGTCGCGGATGCCATCAGAGAATGCCGAGATGATGGCCTCCTCGGTCACCTTGGGAATCTTGAGGCGAGTGTTGTTGAAGCGCTGGATGTACTTCTGCAAGGTCTCTCCGGGTTGCTGCTTGATGTGGCGCAGGTCAACCACGGCCGGCGGACGGTCGCGAGTGCCCTGAAAGTTGGTGATGAAGCGAGTGTGCATATCGTCCCGGGAGGAGATCGTGCCAGGGGGAAGGTTCAGGAGCCAGGTGCGGGCACCATCCTTGAGTGCCATGGGAAACCAGTTTGCCATGAACTTTTCGTCCCCGTTGGCGGCTTCGATGCCTAGCTCGCAGGGCTGTAGGAACTCCGCGGGGTTGGAAGTGCCGTCGTAGCAAGGGGGAAGGTCAGGTTTGAACTTGCCCGGCCAGGCAACACTGCGTAGCTCGGTGGTGAAGGCGCGGCAGCCTGCGGTGGCCACCGGAGCTCTCTGCTGATGCATGGCTTGCTCCTGGGGATTCCCGCGCGCCGCTGCCTGGAGCAGTGTTGGGTCTTGACGTGCTGGCGCAGGGATGCGGTCATGGCATACCGATGCCGGGAGCACGCGAGCACCTTCTTGGGGATGAGGGATTTCTTGTCAGCTCCTTTCTTGTCATGCGGGCGCCGGACGCGGTGGATCTCGTCCTGGGGCCGCGCGCCTTGGAGCCAGGGCGCCTTCTTGGGGAGGAGGTGGCGGAGGCACCTCCTGGGCTGCACCACCCATGCAGGACGGAGGGTGAGGCAGCGAGAGGGACGGCGGAGGGGACCCCCCTGCGGCGCTGACGAGCTCGGTGATGCGAGCGAGCCACTCCTCGTAGAGGTCATCGACGGGACAGTAGTGCATGAGCTCACATGCCCGGAGCAACGCGGCGTGCGTGTCCGTGGGGGTGCGATGGGCGTGGGACGACAAACCAGCTGGAGTCAGCGACGGGGTGGCGGTGCGGCCTTCCCACCGCACTGAAGGATGCAACAACGAGGCCTGTTGCTCGTTCCCCACCGGGCCGGTGGCAGCGTTGACGGCAGGCGACGGGGAACAACGGGGACACCTACCGACGGGAGCCGTCTGGGCGACGCGGGCGGCGAGAGCAGCTCGACGCTCGGCACGAGCTCGGCGAGCGTCAGCCATGGACACGACGGGTGATCGAACGCGGAACAGCAGAAGAAAGATTTCGGCGCACCCCTACCTGGTGCGCCAAATGTCGGATGTTGGGTTCTGGCAGACCCTTAAGGTTCAAACTCTAGGGTGCGCGCGAAGATCTTCCCCCTACCTATCCGCATCAGATCGCCTCGCAAGAATCTATTGCTTATTTTGATGAATCTATGAGTAGTATCGGAGGGTATGAACCATAGATAAGTTGGGAGTACAGTAGATATTACACCAATATGAATTTAGAATGAGTTCATTACAGTACCTAAGTGGTGGTTTTATTTTCTTATACTAACAAAGCTTACGAGTTTTCTGTTGAGTTTTGTGTTGTGAAGTTTTCAAGTTTTGGGTAAGGATTCGATGGACTATGGAATAAGGAGTGGCAAGAGCCTAAGCTTGGGGATGCCCGAGGCACCCCCAAGGTAATATTCAAGGACAACCAAGAGCCTAAGCTTGGGGATGCCCCGGAAGGCATCCCCTCTTTTGTGTTCGTTCATCGGTAACTTTACTTGGAGCTATATTTTTATTCACCACATGATATGTGTTTTGCTTGGAGTGTCATTTTCTTTTGTTAGTATTTGCTTGCTGTTATTTAGAATAATATTTTGCATCTATATTTTCAATAAAAATTTCAAGGATAGCTTTACCATGCTTATTTTGCTAGTATACATGTTGCTATTTGAAAACAGAAAGTTTACAGCTGTTGCAAAAATTCCCTAGAAAAGTAAGAATGTGATAACTTGTTGAAACCTTTTGCATAATAAGATCTGACAAATTTAATACAGTGGGAGTTTTCTCTCATAATTTTTGGAGTTAGGGAAGTATTGATACTCTTGCATTCTTTACAAACTATACTGTTTTGGCAGATTGCTGTTATGTTTGTATTGTTTGCATATGTTTGCTTGTTTAATGATTCTATTTGAGGATAGGAGTATTAAATATGAAGAGACATTTAGTATGCAATGTTGAATAATAATTCTAGTGATTTGTTACAGTAGAAAATGATAAGGTTTTGCATTGGTTTATACTAACTTATCTCATGAGTTCTTGTTGAGCTTTATGTGGATGAAGTTTTTGAGAAATAGAGAAACCATGATATGAGAGCAATTAAGGAGACACAAAATCTCAAGCTTGGGGATGCCCAAGGCACCCCAATATAATATTCCAAGAAGTCTCAAGCATCTAAACTTGGGGATGCCCCAGTAGGCATCCCACCTTTCTTCTTCAACAACTATCGGTTAGTATCGGTTGAGCCTAAGTTTTTGCTTCTTCACTTGATGTTTGCTATTCTTAGATGTCATTTTATTTTGTTTTGCTTGCTGTTTGAATACAATACCAAGATCTGAAATTCTTTAATGAGAGAGAGTCTTCACATAGTTACATAATTATTTAGCTACTCATTGATTTTCACTTATATCTTGTTGGAGTAGTTTGTCATTTACTCGTGTGCTTCACGTATATCCTATGAGTAAATGGTTGAATGAGTTGAATGTCATAAATCTGAAATTATATATGTTTCATTTGCTTATCCCATGGGGAGTATTTACTTCAAATCTAAGAAGTAGAGGTTGTAAATTTATTAAATGTTAGTAAGCATTGTATTGGTCATTTGAACAATTCATGAAAGAATATTGAAGGAAGAGAGATTTCACATATAAATATACTATCCTAGACATCTTTTATAATTGTGAGCACTCATTAAGTATGACATGCTAAAGAATTGATGTTGGACAAGGAAGATGACGTAATGGGTTATGTTTTCTCACATCTTAGTTAAAGTATATTGTCATGGATCATTCAAACATCTTAAGCTTGCCTTTCCCCCTCTTGCTAGCCAAATTCCTTACACCAAGTAGAGATACTACTTGTGCTTCCAAATATCCTTAAACCCAGTTTTGACATGAGAGTCCACCATACCTACCTATGGATTGAGTAAGATCCTTCAAGTAAGTTGTCATCTGTGCATGCAATAAAAATTGCTCTCTAAATATGTATGATCTATTAGTGTGAAGAAAATAAGCTTTATATGATCTTGTTATGGAAGCAATAAAAGCGACAGACAGCATAATAAAGGTCCATATACAAGTGGCAATATAAAGTGATGTTCTTTTACATTAAGATTTTGTGCATCCAACCATAAAAGTGCATGACAACCTCTGCCTCCCTTTGCGAAGGGCCTATCTTTTACTTTATGTCTTTTACTTTATGCAAGAGTCAAGGTGATCTTCACCTTTCCCTTTTTCATTTTATCCTTTGGCAAGCACCTCGTGTTGGAAAGATCCTGATATATATATCCAATTGGATGTAAGTTAGCATGAATTATTATTGTTGACATCACCCAAAGGTGAATACGTTGGGAGGCAACACTATAAGCCCCTATCTTTCTCAGTGTCCGATTAAAACTCCATAACCATTAGTATTGCATGAGTGTTAGCAATTGTAGAAGACTATATGATAGTTGAGTATGTGGAGTTTGCTAAATCAAAGCTCTGACATAGACCCTTCCCAAAAATAAGATGAATTATAATTGTTGGATGACTAAGAATGAAGTTTGCTAGTTTTCAAGAAAGTTTATGGTCTATGCTTTAACATGTGAATAGCTTGTTACTTGATCTTGAGAAGTTTTATGAGATGAAATACTGTTATGACATATAATCATGCTAGAAAAGGTGATTGAAATTATCATTAATCAAACTTGTGCACCTACTAGCATTCACACTTCATAAATTCTTTCTTTTATCATTTACCTGCTCGAGGATGAGTAGGAATTAAGCTTGGGGATGCTGATACGTCTCCAATGTATCTATAATTTATGAAGCATTCATGCTATTATATTATCTATTTTGGATGTTTACGGGCTTTATTATACACTTTTATATTATTTTTGGGACTAACCAATTAATCGGAGGCCCAGCCCATATTGCTGTTTTCTTGCCTATTTTAGTGTTTCGAAGAAAAGGAATATCAAACGGAGTCCAAACGGAATGAGACCTTCAGAAAAGTTATCTTTGGAACAGAAGCAATCCCGGGAACTTGGAGTGCAAGCCAGGGAAGCATCAAGGAAGCCACGAGATAGGGGGGCGCGCCCACCCACCCTGGGCACGCACTCCACCCTCGTGGGCCCCTCGAGGCTCCCCCGACCGACTTCTTTCGCCTATATATTCCCATATAGCCTAAAAACATCAAATACACGATAGATCGGGAGTTTCGTCGCCGCAAGCCTCTGTAGCCACCAAAAACCTCTCGGGAGCCCGTTCTGGCACCCTGCCGGAGGGGGAATCCCTCATCGGTGGCCATCTTCATCATCCCGGTGCTCTCCATGACGAGGAGGGAGTAGTTCACCCTCGGGGCTGAGGGTATGTACCAGTAGTATGTGTTTGATCTCTCTCTCTTGTGTTCTCTCTATGGCATGATCTTGATGTATCGCGATCTTTGCTATTATAGTTGGATCTTATGATGTTTCTCCCCCCACTACTCTCTTGTAATGGATTGAGTTTTTCCCTTTGAAGTTATCTTGTCGGATTGAGTCTTTAATGATTTGAGAACACTTGATGTATGTCTTGCCGTGCTTATCTGTG
This sequence comes from Triticum dicoccoides, assembly GCF_002162155.2. Lineage (NCBI taxonomy): Eukaryota > Viridiplantae > Streptophyta > Magnoliopsida > Poales > Poaceae > Triticum > Triticum dicoccoides. Next base: position 434,679,567 of record NC_041387.1, read on the forward strand.
GTGATAATGGGATATCACGTGATCCACTTGATGTATGTTTTGGTGATCAACTTGCGGGTTCCGCCCATGAACCTATGCATAGGGGTTGGCACACGTTTTCGTCTTGACTCTCTGGTAGAAACTTTGGGGCACTCTTTGAAGTACTTTTTGTTGGTTGAATAGATGAATCTGAGATTGTGTGATGCATATCGTATAATCATGGCCACGGATACTTGAGGTGACAATGGAGTATCTAGGTGACATTAGGGTTTTGGTTGATTTGTGTCTTAAGGTGTTATTCTAGTATGAACTCTTTGATAGATTGAACGGAAAGAGTAGCTTCATGTTATTTTACTACGGACTCTTGAATAGATAGAACATAAAGGATAACTTTGAGGTGGTTTCATACCCTAACATAATCTCTTCGTTTGTTCTCTGCTATTAGTGACTTTGGAGTGACTCTTTGTTGCATGTTGAGGGATAGTTATATGACCCAATTATGTTATTATTGTTGAGAGAACTTGCGCTAGTGAAAGTATGAACCTTAGGCCTTGTTTCCTACCATTGCAATACCGTTTACGCTCACTTTTATCATTAGTTACTTTGCTGTTTTTATATTTTCATATTACAAATACTCATATCTACCATCCATATTGCAATTGTATCACCATCTCTTTGCCGAACTAGTGCACCTATACAATTTACCATTGTATTGGGTGTGTTGGGGAAACAAGAGACTCTTTGTTATTTGGTTGCAGGGTTGCTTGAGAGAGACCATCTTCATCCTATGCCTCCCATGGATTGATAAACCTTAGGTCATCCACTTGAGGGAAATTTGCTAGTGTCCTACAAACCTCTGCACTTGGAGGCCCAACAACTACTACAAGAAGAAGGTTGTGTAGTAGACATCAAACACTTACAACTGATGGCTTGTTGAAAGTGCAGTAAGGGCTAAGCCCAGTTTTACTGCATTCTGCCTAGGTTTCATTCAATAAAGCTTTGGTGGCTTTGGTGATTTCTGTATCAGATAGTTGAATTTTGCGGTGGCGTTGGGATCTTTCAAGTCATCGGTGTACTCGCACATTAAGCCGGGGCGACGGCTTAAGGGCAAGACCCTCCAGGAGACCCAGCGGTGAACAAGGTCGATGTCGGTTAAGCCGTTAGCCATAAAGTCTTTGAGCTTTGAAAAAGTGGGCACCTACTTGGCCTGTTCCTTTGTACTGATTCGCGGTGGGAGTGGATGTGTGTTGCTAATCCGGTGGTCACAATAACCCGGCAGAGGATTCTCGTCTGTTGGAGATGTGATTTGGCAATAGAACCAAGTCTGGTTCCAATCTTTGGGATGACTGGGTGGCTTGGCATAGGGGAAACTAGCTTCTTTCCACTTTTGAAGTGAAACTCCGCCAAAGTTCCAAAGTGGGCCCGTCAGTAAACTTTGTCTGAAGGTTTAAGTAATAAAACTCTCTGAATAGTTCAATAGTGGGCTTTTCTTGAAGATAAGCTTCATAGAAGACTTGGAAGTTGCAAATGTTGGAGATAGAATTAGGCCCGATGTCTTGAGGATGAAGTTGGAAGAAGTGCAGCATGTCCAGAAAGAATTTTGAACCGGGCGGGGTAAACCCCCAGATCATATGGTCAGTAAAAACAATTACTTCTCCTTCCTTGGGCTCAAGAGGATTTTCGAGGCCTGGGACTCTCCAGTGGATGTCATTCTTCTTGGCCAAAGCACCGGTTAGAACGAAATTGTTCAGATCTTCCTTGGTGATCTGGGATGGTACCCAGTTGCATGCAGTGAATGTCTTAGTCATTGTTGATGATCTGAAAAGAAATTTTTGCCGGTTTAAGATTATGTTTTTAAGTCGGCCGTTGGTTCAAGGGTAAGAATGATAAAGCATGTAGTGTGTTAAGCCGGAGGATAGCGTTGGAGTTATACAAAGCAAACCATTGGCGGCTTAAGAGGGGACTAATGGTACCTGGCGGGTTATGGTTTATAAGTTAAGCCGCCCAAGATCTATGAGTGGAAAATTACTAAGTGTTCGAAAAATAGCTTTCACAGATTGATGCTATAATTTTGGATATACGACAGTTCAAATAATGAAAGAAATTCTAAACATAAGTTGCGGCAGCAAAGCAGTTCATGTGCTTAAATGGGATCTCTCACGGAGAGTAGGCGTTTAAATATCAAAGTTCTAAGGCTAACGCCGTGCAAGATGTGCATTAAACTTACAGGAAACAAGGAAGAGCAAAGAAGAGCAGAGATGAACCCGACGAACTCGCACAAACCCTAATTGGATCTATGGTGTGGGAAGAAGAAAAGCATATTGGGGTTGTTGAACAGCGGAGGCGTGCGGACGAACTCTGGCACGTTCAGGTTGATGCAGCGGCCGAGGTTGAGGCAGTGGCGAAGGCCGACGATGGTGGCGGAGCTCGATCACTGGAGATGCCATGAGAAAGAAGATGAAGACGAGGAGCCAAGGGGGGAAAGTGAAAGGGACCCCTGGCCCTATTTATAAGGCAGAAGGATAGTGGCATGCACGGGAATCGAGGAGGCTGAAAATTGGATATGTGACAGCACAGACACCTTGATTTTTGGATGTTCATTAAAATGACAACATATTAAGATTTGGGCCTCGTGTGGTATTAATGTGAGATGACATCATGGCGGGTTACCACAATTCTAGGGGATGACGTCACAGTGGGTTATAAGGTCCCATAAGGACAGATGAGGAAGGATTTTTTCTAAGTGTTGAAGATTGATATGAACAAGTTCACATCAATGTGGGGCCTAATGTTGGGGATATGACTATTGGGTATGACCCGCCCAGGAGGGGCCGGGTCATGCCACTAGCAGTTCATAATGAAGAGACCCAAGAAGATGATGAAGATGGAAGTTCATGAAGCAAGCTTACAAGTCCCAAGACCCGGAAGAGACTTGAGGCCCACAGGTGTAAACCATTGTATGTTTAACTTGTATGTTAAGGAAAGTGTAGTTCTGTCATGGAGCCGGACACGTTGTGTATGAGCCGGCCGGAACTCTATAAGGTCGGGCATCAGCCTGTGTATATAAAGGGGTGACCCGGCGGCGGGTTAGGGTGAGAGACAACAAGTCGAGAACTAGGTCCAGCGTATTCGCTCCTTGGTAATCGAAACCCAAGCAATACAACCTAAAGCAGGAGTAGGCCTTTACCTCGTTGCGAGGGGCCGAACTTGGGTAAACTCTTTGTGTCCCTTGTCCCGTTTTAACCCCTTCAAGCTAACCTCGTAGCGATGGCTCCACACCTAAGTCCTCATGCTAGGGCATCTGCCGTGACAAGTCCATGACAGTTCCCGATGCCCCCCGAGTGCTACTTTATGGTAGAGCGGCAGGGCAGGTTGTGACCACCTAGGAGACATGTGGGCGTGGCCCTGGTCGGCGTCTGTTGTTACTTCAAAATAACACGCTTAACGAGATGTTGGTATTTGATCTGAGTCTGGCCACTGGCCTATATGCACTAACCAACTACGCAGGAACATTTATGGGCACTCGACATCATGGTATCAGTCGAAGCCTTCTTGATGTCAGCGACTGAGCGGTGCATGCTGGATTGGACTGGAACGCCTGCTCTTGTATTAGGGAGGCTAGGTCTGCTTACCGGCCGCGTATGCAATGTGCAGGTGTGCAATGGGCGATGTGCCCAGACCCCTGCGAGCATAGGATTTAGACCGGCGTGCTGACCTCTCTATTGTGCCTAGATAGGGCTGTGACGTGTTGATCTTCCGAGGCCGGGCATGACCCAGGAAAGTGTGTCTGGCCAGAGGTGTCGGATTACGGGTTCCGGCAGACCCTTGAGGTTCGAACTCTGGGGTGCGCACGGAGATCACTCCCCCTATCTACTCACGTCAAGTCGCCACGCAAGAGATCTAAACTACACGAAGAACAACACAAGGGACACAAGGTTTATACTAGTTCCGGCCACCATTGTGGTGTAATACCCTACTCTAGTTTGTGGTGTGGTGGATTGCCTCAGGGGCTGATGATGAACAATACAAGGGAAGAATAGCTTCGCGAGGGGTGTTCTTGTGGTGGTGTTGTCCCTTTGCAGGGGTCGATTCGAGATGCCTATCTGCTCTGTCTAGATGCTGGATCCTTTCTACCCGATGCCTTCCTACTATGGTGGCTAGTCCTATTTATAGAGCAAGGCCCTGGTCCTCCTCCCAAATATTGAGCGGGTAGGGTGCCAACAATTGGCCATTTTGAAGGGGAACATCTAGTACACTTATCCTGACTAAAGTTGGTCCTCGTCTGCCAAAGGCTCTGACGATGACGCCTTCCTGGGCTCCACGATGACCTCCGCCCGGCCGTTCTGCTGGTCTTGGTCTTGTTGCACCGAAATGGTATCCTTTGCCTGATACCTTGGCCTGCGCTTGCCCCCTTTGCACCAAAGGGGAAACAAGGACATTGCCCAGGCCGACGCCCGCCTGGTCTCAATCGTCATGGCTTGTGTCACGGGCACCTCGTGAGGTACCCTGCCTTGATCTCTCCGCCTCCTCACGAGCCAGCCTAGCAAGGCTGTGCCTGAGGAAGCTTCCTGTCGTCCGCCCCGCGAGGCTTGGCCCCTCGCGAGGGTCTTGAGTTTGTGTTGATGAAGATGGGCCGCGGTGGCCCCCGTACTTGAGCCACGCCGCAGGCCGCTGGCAGGCAAGTCTGGGTACCCCCATTCCCAGAACGCCGACAGTAGCCCCCGAGCCCAAGGCGCGCCCGAACTTGGCTTAGCGGAGAAGCGAAGGGGCAAGTGCGAAGCGCCACGGGCCCCAACAGCCCGCGGCCTTGGGCGCCGCGTGGCGGTTGATCGGACGTGGGCGTCTCCGCTTCCCCACGACATCTCGGTATACGCCCGGCTAGGCGGACCCGTGGCTGCACACAGTCATCCCCCTCTCGTCGCCTGCGTGCTTCTTGCCCTTCATCTTTCCTTAGGCTCCTACCACCGCCGCCGATTCAACTCGGACTCCCCCTCCTTCCCATCGTCATGGCGCCAATGAAGGAGAAAAGGGGGAAAAGGCCCGCGTCCTCATCCAGCTCGCCACCGGCGGTGGCCCCTGCCGTTGAGCGGTCCACCATACTCAATCTCGAAGCCTTGAACAAGGTAAGCTCTGCCCTTGCCACTACCTTCAACGAATGCGGCAGGACCACGGTCTGGCCTACATCCCACGCCTCCATGGATAGGGTCGTCACAGAGGTCCAGTTCTTCGCCGATGCCCTGTGGGCGGGTCTGGTTCCCCCCTTTTCCGCTTTCTTCAATGCGGTGCTCTCCCATTATCAGATCCACATGATGCACCTCGGGACTGAGTCCATTACCCTTTTGGCTGTCTTCGCCTTTGTTTGTGAGGCAATGGCGGACTTTCCTCCCTCCGTTGCCCTGATGCGCCATTTCTTTTCTTTGCGTCTGATCGACCCTACTCAATGCTCGGGGTGTGTGAGTTTCTTCGCTGTGCCGGAGACGGCCGCCTCAGGGATCGATTTCGGCCTTCCTGGTTCCGTGGCCAGATTCAGAGAGCGGTGGCTATACGTGGATGTTGGAGTACCCAGCCCCTTGCTCTCGCACCCAACCTCGCCCGCTGTTCCTAACTCGGGTTTGGACCATGAGACGCTTGTGAGCCCCCGGCTTGCCTTCGTCTGGCGCCACTTCTAGAGTCTGAGGGCGCTCGGTGTTACTGTGCCCAAGGTGGTGAAGGAGTTCCTCCAGCGTCGCATTGCCCCTCTCCAGCGACACTCTCGCTGGATGTGGGACTATGCAGGGCATAGGGACCGCATGCGGCTTCAGGAGGAGGACCTGGCGCTTGAAGCACTGAGGACAGTGCTCAAGGTCCTGACTGGCGATCCTTCCCCAGGCAGCCTTTGACACGATGGTGCCCTCTTGTATCTCTGCTCGGGCAGGGCCGTTTCGTGAGGCAGATGCCTAGCTTTGACGATTGGGGGCTACGACCAATCGGCCTTAGGGGGCGCTGCGAGAACCCCATCGCCGTGATTGCCTTCCCGGTTGCCCCAAGCGGCCCCATCTCAAGTGTTGGAGCAGAGAGACGAGCACCGCCGGGAGCCGAAGGGGGTGATTTCGAGAGGCTGCCACCGTGCGGAGCCCCAGAGGTGGCATATCCCGAAGCTGGTTCTGGGACGGTGGCGAGCAAGGAGTTGCGGCCTTCGGCCCCTGAGGAGGGGGCTCCCGAAGCTCCGGTCATCGCTCATGAGGCGGCGCCTGGCGACATCCTCCGGGCCGATTCCCCTTGTGCTGAGCACCCTGACGCCTCCTCCATGTAAAGGTTTACGATTGGTGTCCTTGTAGAAATTTTGGGAGGGGGAGCTCCCCGTGTAAAGGTTTATGATTGGTGTCCTTGTAGAAATAACGCCGCGTGCACGCCTATGCCGGGCCATTGGCCCCAAGATGGGACAGTTGACTTGTTTACCTTTGGCCCGGAAGGGCCCCGAGCGATCCCGCGGGGGTCGCAGTGCCCCGAGTGTCTCCTGAGTGGACCCACTGTTCCCGTGACGAGAACCTCCTGAGAGGGTGCAGCCACAGCAGTCCGGGCTGCATACATGCCTGGCCTGGCCCGACTTGCGAGGGGCTCGCGAGGGGAGGCAGCTGATGCTAACTGGACGCAAAGCGGCAACCAGAACACGAGAAATTGCTCGAACGAGACTAAACACCCCTTCCCCGAACACACGCAAGTCTCAAGCTCAAATCCAACTTAAATTCAAACCGAGGGAACTCGACAACCAAGAGAAAGGCAGAAAAGCAAAAGAGCCGCGTCCGGCACCTAGTCTAGTCTTCGACGTCTTCTCACCAGCGTGGAGCTAAGTGATGCCACTCGGCGTGGGCGGGAGCCCACGAGGCCCGAGGGCGGCTCTCCGGAGACTCTGAGGCATGTACAGCCCCACTCATTATTACGTGAAAGTGTCACGGGGCGGCGAGCTTCACAGGCAGTGGGCCTTCTTCATAGGTACCGTCCTTGCCTCATATCGCCAGACGAGGGGCCCACCTTGCGCCACACTCTATTGCCACCGATGACGATCGGAAACCAAGGACGCCGCCGATGGGATAGAGCGGTCGCCAGCGGTTCCCCCGACGACCACGGGTCCTCTGCCAGGGGCAGGCCCTGGGGCACCTCCCCGGCAGAGGGCCTACCTCCTATGGGTGCCTTGCTCCGAGCACCGTGGGGGCGAGGCCGGATCTCGGCCCCTCTCCGGTAGCCCCCAGTGCCCTCCTCCTGAGAGGTAGGAAGCTGCTGGATTGGGGAAGCCATCTGATGCGGCAACCTGTACCTCCTGTGACCCATGGTTAGTGTAAGCTTGCTCCTGAGGAATTAGCGGTACCCGATAGTCGCTGCCACCAGCGCGATCGTCGAGGTTCTCCTGGGGTCCCTGGAAGAGCTCAACCACTGGTGAGGGAGTTCCGGACTAGGGGGTGTCCGGATAGCCGAACTATCATCATCAGCCGGACTCCGAGACTATGAAGATACAAGATTGAAGACTTCGTCCCGTGTCCCAATGGGACTTTCCTTGGCATGGAAGGCAAGCTTGGCGATACGGATATGTAGATCTCCTACCATTGTAACCGACTCTGTGTAACCCTAGCCCTCTCCGTGTCTATATAAACCGGATGGCTTTAGTCCATAGGACGAACAACAATCATACCATAGGCTAGCTTCTAGGATTTAGCCTCCTTGATCTCGTGGTAGATCTACTCTTGTAACCCACATCATCAATATTAATCAAGCAGGACGTAGGGTTTTACCTCCATCAAGAGGGCCCGAACCTGGGTAAAAACATCGTGCCCCTCGTCTCCTGTTACCATCCGCCTAGACGCACAGTTCGGGACCCCCTACCCGAGATCCGCCGGTTTTGACACCGACATTGGTGCTTTCATTGAGAGTTCCTCTGTGTCGTCACTGATAGGCTCGATGGATTCTTCAATCATCAACGACGATGCAGTCCAGGGTGAGACCTTCCTCCCCGGACAGATCTTCGTATTCGGCAGCTTCGCACTGCGGGCCAATTCGCTTGGCCAGCTGGAGCAGATCGAAGGCTACGCCCCTGGCCGTCAGGTCAGATTTGGAAGTTTGAACTTCACGGCTGACGTCCGCGGGGACTCGATCCTCGATGGATTCGAGCCACAGCCGAGCGTGCCGCACTGTCACGGCGAGCATGATTTAGCTCTACAGCCGGACAGTACCCTGGAGGCCGCACTCGAGCCCGCTCCGATCTTCAATTCGGAGCCAGCTGCGGAGATCGAGGACGGATGGCTAGACACTGCCTCGGGGGCTGCAACCTCTACGGCGATGGAGCCGAACAATGACCTTGTCCCTCATGAAGCTCGTGACTCCGAGGTGCCGGACTCCTTGCCGGACTCCGAACCTCCCGCGCCCCCTCCGATCGAATCCGATTGGGCGCCGATCATGGAGTTCACCGCAGCGGACATCTTTCAACACTCACCCTTTGGCAACATCCTGAGTTTGCTAAAGTATCTCTCGTTATCAGGAGAGCCCTGGCCGGACTGCTGTCAGGACGGTTGGGATGCGGACGACGAAGAAATTCAAAGCCCACCCACCACCCACTTGGTAGCCGCTATCGACGATCTAACCGACATGCTAGACTACGACTCCGAAGACATCGACGGTATGGACGAAGATGCCGGAGACGACCAAGAGCCAGCGCCTACTGGGCACTGGAAAGCCACCTCATCATATGACATATACATGGTGGATATCCCAAAGGATGGGAATGGCGAAGAAACAGCAGAGGATGACCCCTCCAAGAAGCAGCCCAAGCGCCGGCGTCAGCGGCGCCGCTCTAAATCCCGCCACAGCAAGAATGAAGACTTCGGCACCGGAGATAATAATACACCGGACAGTGCCAAAGACAACCCACTCCAGCAAGATGCAGCGCAGGAGGACGGAGACGCCAGCCCTCATGAGAGAGCGGCAGAAGAAGAGGTAGAGGATTACATGCCTCCCTCCGGAGACGAAGCAAGCCTCGACGATGATGAATTCGTCGTGCCCGAGGATCCCATCGAACAAGAGCGTTTTAAACGTAGGCTTATGGCCACGGTGAATAGCCTCAAGAAAAAGCAGCAACAGCTTAGAGCTGATCAAGATCTGCTAGCCGACAGATGGACTGAAGTCCTCGCGGCCAAAGAGCATGAGCTTGAACGCCCCTCCAAAAGCTACACTAAACGCAAGCTGCTCCCCCGATTAGAGGAGGAAGCATATGAACCCGCATCACCAGGAGACAATACGGCTGACCAACCACCCCGTGGTCGCGACAGAGAGGCCTCTAGGCCCTTCACTAGACCCGTACCCCGGCATCGCTCGAAAAGCACAAGGCCCCAAGCGAACGCTCCGGACTTGCGAGATATATTGGAGGATAAGGCAAGACAATCAAGATCGATCTATGGATCACTAAGGCGCCCCACGGTATGTGACGACAGCCGTCGCGCCGGACACAGTAAGTCCGGTCGGGTCAAACAAAACAGACAAAGTTCTTCTGAGCTTCGTCGTGATATCGCCCAGTACAGAGGCGCCGCACACCCACTATGCTTCATAGATGAAGTAATGGATCATCAAATCCCCAAAGGGTTTAAACCCGTGAATATCGAATCTTACGATGGCACAACATACCCCGCGGTTTGGATCGAAGACTATCTTCTTCACATCCACATGGCCCGCGGTGACGATCTTCACGCCATCAAATATCTCCCCCTCAAGCTTAAAGGACCAGCCCGACATTGGCTTAACAGCTTGCCAGCAGAGTCAATTGGGAGTTGGGAAGACCTGGAAGCCGCATTCCTCGATAACTTCCAAGGCACGTATGTGCGACCACCAGATGCTGACGACCTAAGCCACATAATTCAACAGCCAGACAAATTGGCCAGACAATTCTGGACACGGTTCTTAACCAAGAAAAACCAAATCGTCGACTGTTCGGATGCGGAGGCCCTCGCGGCCTTCAAGCATAACATCCGCAACGAGTGGCTTGCCCGGCACCTGGGACAGGAAAAGCCGAAATCCATGGCAGCCCTCACATCACTCATGACTCGCTTCTGTGCGGGTGAGGATAGCTGGCTAGCACGCAGCAACAACCTCAGAAAAAATTCTGGCAGTCCGGATTTCAAGGACCGAAATGGCAGGTCGCGTCGTAACAAAAACAAGCGCCGCATCAACGGTGAAAATAGTGAGGATACGGCAGTCAATGCCGGATTCAGAGGCTCTAAACCCGGTTAGCGGAAAAAGCCAGTCAAAAGAACTGCTCCGGGTCCGTCCAATTTGGACCGAATACTCGACCACTTGTGCCAGATACACGGCACCCCCGAAAAGCCAGCTAACCACACCAATAGGGACTGTTGGGTATTCAAGCAGGCAGGCAAGTTAATTGCCGAAAACAATGACAAGGGGCTGCATAGCGATGACGAGGAAGAGACCCGACCGCCGAACAATAGAGGACAGAAGGGTTTCCCCCCATAGGTGCGGACGGTGAACATGATATACGCAACGCACATACCCAAAAGGGAGCGGAAGCGTGCACTCAGGGATGTATACATGATGGAGCCAGTCGCCCCGAAGTTCAATCCATGGTCCTCCTGCCCGATCACTTTTGACCGAAGGGACCACCCCACCAGCATCCGCCATGGAGGGTTCGCCGCATTGGTCTTAGACCCAATCGTCGATGGATTTCACCTCACCAGAGTCCCGATGGACGACGGCAGCAGCCTGAACCTGCTCTATCAGGATACAGTGTGCAAAATGGGCATAGACCCCTCAAGGATTAAACCTACCAAGACGACCTTTAAAGGCGTCATACCAGGTGTAGAAGCCAATTGTACAGGCTCAGTTACACTGGAAGTGGTCTTCGGATCCCCAGATAACTTCCGAAGCGAGGAGTTAATCTTCGACATAGTCCCGTTCCGCAGCGGCTATCATGCCTTGCTCGAACGTACCGCGTTTGCAAAGTTCAACGTGGTGCCGCACTACGCATACCTCAAGCTCAAGATGCCAGGCCCTCGAGGGGTCATCACAGTCAACGGAAACACCGAATGTTCCCTCTGAACGGAGGAACATACAGCGGCTCTCGCGGCAGAAGTACAATGCACCCTCTTAAGGCAATTCTCGAGTCCGGCCGTTAAGCGGCCGGACATAGCTAAGCGCGCCTGGAGTAACCTACAACAAGACCACCTGGCACGTTCCGAGCACACGTAGCAGTGCGGACCCAACCCCAGCCCCTGCAAAAACGTCAAAGCAGGTCCTTCGCGTACACCATTACGCTCTGAAGATACCATGGGCATGGGGAGAGGGGCACGACCACGATAAGCCCAGACTGCGGCTCAACCACACCAGGGGCTCTCAAGTGTGTCATTCTTTTTTTTTCTTTTTACCTTTTATTTTTTACACACAGGACTCCGCTCGTCAGAGGCCATGTCCGGCAGCAGACCTGCCGAACTCACGATGCAACAGCCAGGGAAGGATAAAGGCTACGACGAATATACAGGTGGTCTCCATTACGAATATTTTTATACACCAATCCGCAGCCTACCCCTGGAGGGGGACATGTTTAACAGTCCCATCCCTTGCTTATCACACTATTTGTATCGTTCTGCATTCATAGCAGCACTTATTGAATAAAATAATGCAGCACCTTTTTGCTTATAATTGCATTTATTTTTCATACATATGTTCATTTACGACATGGCGCATCCGTACACTTTGGTACGGTTAAAACACACCAGGGGCTTATGTTTCCCGCATCATGGTGTGATAAGTCCGAACATGTCAGGACCCCGATCCTAAGTCACACCGATCTAGCATGTAACACATCATATCACTTGGCGGCCTCACGCATGGTATTCCCATGGGTGCCACCTTACCTGGCCCGGGACCGTTTGCGCCTTTTGTCTCATGTATATGATAGTGCCGCTAGCAGCCATATGACAAAGAACCCAGGCTGACATGGCTAGTCGTGAACCCAAAGTGGCACTAACTTACAGGGACAGGCATACATGACCCAACAACGAACGTGTCGGTCATCAGCGAGTGAATCCAGGCTGTAGCACTGGGCTAGCAGGGCTCCGGTGAACCGGGCTGTAGCGGGCTAACAGGACTCCGGAATTCATCGCGTGACATTTCCCCGAGGGGACAGACACAGGAATGAAGAAGGACACATGCCGGCCAGCCTAAGTGTTCCGGAGCAGTAGCAAGCTACCATGGCTCAGTGGAAACACTAGGAGACATTTCCCGGTAAGAGAGGCTACTAAGGATAAACAACTAGATAGTCAGATCCCACACATACCAAGCATTTCAATAACATACATACAATATGCTCGATATGTGCAAATACAACATGGCATCACAACATGACTCTACAACTCAAGGTATTTTATTCAATAGGCTCCGAGGAGCGAGATATTACAAACATGGGTCTCATGACCCAGCATTCAGAGCACACAAGTCAAGCACAAGCGGAAGCTTAACATGTCTGAGTACAGACATCTACAAATGAAAAAGGCTGAGAAGCCTGTCTATCTACCAGATCCTGCCGAAGGCACAAGATCGTAGCTGCGATAACAAGCTAAACGTCGAAGTCCACGCGGTACTACTAGCGAGACTGAAGTCTCTCTGCAAAAACATAAATTAAGCAACGTGAGTACAAATGTACCCAGCAAGACTTACATCAGATCTATCTACATATGCATCAGTATCAACAAAGGGGTTGTGGGGTTTAACTGCAGCAAGCCAGCTTTGACTCGGTGGCTAACCTGAACTACGACTGCAAGTAACTCTTTTGAGGTGGCGCACACGAGTCCACATATTCACCATATCAATACACCACTATGGATCCGCTCCCGTCTCCCTACGAGAACGCCATCCATAGCACTCACGCTTATCTTGCGTATTTTAGAGTATCCACTTTCACTTGTCTATGAACTGTACAGGCAGCCCAGAAGTCCTTTACCGCGGACACGGCTATTCGAATAGATCATATTAACCCTGCAGGGGTGTACTTCTTCACACACGCTCTCACCACTTACCGTTGTTTACATGACATGTACTCGGCAACCTTCAAGCGGAAGCCCAGCGAGGGTGTCGGCCACGACCTGACTAACCACACAAGTCTCTCATCCAGGTTTATCGCCTATTCGGGTTCCATCCGCAAGGAGATCCGGCCGGGGTGTCGCTCACGGCCCCAAACGATGTGTGCAGGGTTCCCAAGTCCACCATCCGGGTGCCACTTGGTACACCGGGCCACTGTGCCTAGTCTGTCCCAAGCCCACCTGTACCGGGTGCCACTTGGTAGACTACTAACACTACTTACAAACACTAGAAACTAGTTGCAACTCCTGGACAGAGATCAAGTTGATTAATAAGTCGAGAGAGCTTGGAGCGCCCGGAGCCCAATGTGTGGTAGTAACTGTTCATGGATCACAAACACAGAACTCAGTTCCTGAGGACAGCTGCAATGAGACAACCCACCATGTACTCCTACATGGCCTCTCACCGCTACCTTTACCAAATCGTGTTCACACACTTAGCTCTCAACAGTAGGACATGTTCACACACCTCTGATTCATCCCCGATGAATCAGACCTGACACAACTCTAAGCAATAGCAGGCATGACAAACAAGCATGAATGAGTAGGCACATCAGGGCTCAAACAACTCCTACTCATGCTAGTGGGTTTCATCTATTTACTGTGGCAATGACAGGTCATGCAAAGGATAAAGGGGTTCAGCTACCGCAGCAAGTAACAGTTGAATCGGTGTTATCCTAATGCAGTAAAAGAGAGCAGGAGCAAGAGAGTGGGATTGTATCGGAATGAACAAGGAGGTTTTGCTTGCCTGGCACTTCTGAAGATAGCATTGAGTCTTCATCAGTGTCAACGATCTCATCGTCGGAGTCACGTCTATCGAGAGGGGACAAATACCGGCAACACAGAAGGAAACACAATCAATGCAATGCACAATATGATGCATGCTCATGACATGGCAATATGCTTATGATTTGAGCTGATGCAACTAAAACCAGATTAAATGAAGTTGGTTTGAATCAAAGATTCAAATTCAAACTCCATATGTGATTTATTACATGCCATTTAATTGAATTGTCCTAAACAGTAGTCATAAGTTGTTCTAACATGCATGAAAATGGTACAGATGGATAGATTGGATTTTTCTGATCATTTTTATTTCATTTGGAGTTACGGTTGATTTTCTATGAATTTTAGAAGTTTAGATCATTTTCTGGAATTTCCTTAATTATTTTAAATCCAGAAAACAATTACTGCGTCAGCATGACGTCACTGTGATGTCAGCGGTCAACTGGGTCGGCCAGGTCAAACCTGACCTATGGGACCCACGTGTCTGTGGTTAGTTAACTAACTAAAGAGAGTTAGTTAGTGTTAGGTTAAGCACTAATCTAGGTTAATTAGCGCTAAACTAACCTAAGTAATAACTAACAAGGGTGGCCCACACGTCAGTGACCCAGGGGTCAAACTGGGCCCACCCAGTCAACGGTCAGCGGTGAAACCCACCGGCGTCGAGTCGCCGACGAGGCCAGAGACGGCGGAGGCATTCGGAATTCCTCCTCCGGCGACCAAATGGCCGGCGGAGGGCATCTACGTGACGTTGGAGATCCCGCACGTCGAATGGCGCAGTCAGTTACGCCGGGGGCAGCCTATATCGACGGCGGCGAGCTCAAAGGCGGCGGCCGGAGTTCGGCCAACGGTGGGTTAGGCGATGCAGGGCACTAGGGGAGGCGCTGGTGGGTGCTACGTGCCCCTGGGAGTGCCCTGAGCACGGTGACGCGCTCCGTTGCGGCTCTAGGTGATGGTGGCCACGGCGGCGACATGGCCGGCAGCGAGGAGCAATCGGCTCCGATGACCATGGTGGCTAGAAGGTGCGGACGAGCACGGGGAGAGAGGGGAAAGAGGTAGGGGCTCACGGCGAATCCGGTAGAGGCAACGGCGAGGCCGGGGAGGGACTGGAGCTAGCGAATCCCCGAAGAGTTCACCGGCGGCCAGAGGTTGAAGACGATGCCGTGGATGACGCTGCAGGGCTTTCGGCGGGGCGCGGCTCGGTGGAGAGGAAGGGGGCGTCACGGCGGAGCTCCTAGGCATGTCGGAGAGGCGAGGGGGAGGCGGTGGCCGCGGTGGTGGCGAACGGCGGCGACGAACCCGTTCGGGTAGGATGGGGAACGGCGAGGGAGAGAGCAGGGGGGAGAATGAGGTGTCCACGGGGTCGGAGCGGCGACGTGGAGATCACCCAGGTGTCCAGGGGCGCGGGCGGCAAGCAGGTGGCGCCGTGGCGAGCTCGCGCTCGTCGGCGTCACCTCTGTGCCTGCCTGGCAAGGATGAAGCAGCTGGCTGGCATGGGCCAGCACAGCGCTGGGCCTGCCAGGTGGGCTGCGGCCAGGTAAGTGGCCCAGGTAAAATCCCTCTCTCTTTTATTTATTGTTTCTGTTTTCTATTATTTCTATATCTGTTGGGCTTTATTAAAAATATCTAGGCACTTCCAAAAATCATGAAACTAATCATGGCTACTGTTTAGAATATATCCAACAGTAAACATTTTAGTTTATGATTATTTGAGCATTTAAAATATTTTATGGTATTTAAATGCCTAAAATCAAATACAATATGATTTAATTCAGTGACCTTAGGATGACCTAGAAAATTGTGCAGCATTTTTGTCAGAGGTTTAAGACCAAGGCAAAGATGATGAACATTTTAGAAGGGCATTTCAGGTTCATTGCAAATATTTTTAGTAAACCCTAGTTGGTTTAAGGGGGGTGCTGGGGGTTCTGTCATCCCCAATTCAACTTAAATAAAATTTAAACATGATGCAACAAGATGCAAACACTAGGCAGCACCAGAAGCTAGGGATGTGACAACTCACCCCCACTAAGCAAAAATCTCGTCCCGAGATTCAAGCGTAGGGTAATATGAAGGGGGAACGCAAACTAACACAATCTTCACGATCCAGGTTGCACTTCATAGGGGCATTGATTCGATCACCATCTTTGTCTCGATGTCTTGCTTTGAGAACTCCAACTAACATGACAAGAAGAGGAAAGGAAAACTCTAGACGAATCGATCTTCTCGAAGACCGAACAACTCAGGATCAACTCACGGGATGAGACATAGCAACATCTCTCGGGCTGAGACATGAAACATACATCCAGAGGGATGGAGTGTAACAGATGACGAAGGTTCACTAGGTAGACAACAATTTCACACTTAAGAAGGTGGTGAACGGTTGTCAATGTGGCGAGAATTTGAATTGCCATGATACCATAGCGAGACACCTTAAGGATGGTGACTCATAGAAATATCCCTTAAGTGGCAAAAAGAATTACCTTTGATTTAGAGATCATTGAAACTGTTTATACCGGCTTAAGGCAAATCACAAATGATCATTTGGAAGAGTTCGAAAGAGTGGCATACTCAGTTTGGAAAGGAAACTAGAGTTGTAAGACAACTCGGCAAACGAAAGGCACAATCCAATGGATACCGGGGATATAACCTAGTGACTGAGCATGCTCTCAAGAACTTGAGCATTTCCATATTCATCAAGGTTTACCAATATCCGTGTCAAGGATCCTGGCAACACAACATACCACCATGGTGGATAGTGATGGACGATGCAGATGCAAAGGAAGATAACACCTGCTCAAATTTCACCTTAGCGAGGCCAAAGGATCGCAATCCGGATGATCGACCGAGAGACATTTAGCACTCCGCTTCTAATGTTCTCCTTGATGTGCTAGCACAACCCATTTATAGATATGGTTTGATAACTAGAACATCAAGTAAAAGGTCGGACTTCGGGAACACAAAAATCCATAAGGAACAACTAGGGAGTAGATCCTACGAAATCCTTATGGGGAGGTGGCCAACTTCCTCAAACAAGATACTACAATAATAGGTCTTCCGGCTGGGTGTGTTAGCCACGACATCCACTTTACCGGGTTACAGAGAGACCGATACTATAGTTCTTGGGAAATGTTCCAACCATCATATCTGCCTGAGATTCAGATCTGGTTGGTGTCAGGATATTCCAGAATCATCGAGTCTAGGAAGAAAAATGAAAGTTTGCAACACAAATCGACGAGATGACGTTGCGAGATTCTCGGGAAATGAACTACGATAGCAAACTCCAAAACATGAGCTGGTTCTGCTACACACATGTGAACACGATGTCCTAGACAAGCATGACCACGTGGTAGTCTTACAATAAAACACTACCGAGTTCTGGTTGGGAACCATCACCGTGGATAACGAAGTCCTTGCATAAGTCATATGATTAGCTCTTATGAAGGAACTTCTTCTCCTTGAACAAATCAATCAGTGGCTTGGTGTGCTTGGGACACATATGGAATGAAGATTGCAAGTCTCCAGACCACAAAATACTTCGCACGTGTGCATGACTGACTTGGGATGATTCCAGAGGAAGCAAAACTAACTTTCTCAAATTCACGGCGGCAACTTTCACCAAATGCACGTGTATAAGAGGAAGTCACTCCTTTCATCAAACAAATACTTCATGAGCTAGCATGAAGAAAATGCTTTCAAAAGTTACCAACACTAACTTATTGTCCAACAAGATCTTGGAGAAGATAAAATGATGTTGATGGGCTCAACAACAAATCATCGAGATTTCCATGAAGATGGAATTCCACGACTAGGTGAACAAGGTGATAGCATTGGTCAGACCAAAAGATGTAATGGTGTATGCCCGAGGGTTCAACCACGAATAAGACAACATTACGAGCATCGTTGGTTCTGACTTGATTTGAGGATAGCCCACACCCAAATCAAAGGTTGGACAAGACAATAGATCCAACAACTGATCACGAGGACCAACTGATGAAGATATCATCTTTCTTCAACACACACACAACAGATATCCCTTAAAATGAACTGAGTCGGACAAGTTTTTTTTTCTTCCAACTCTCCAAGTTGTTGTTTAGCTTATCCAACTAGCTCAGGGTATCCAACACGGATTCTTGGAGAAAGGGTGGTCTCGAAAACCAACTTGGTCACGAGCTCAACATAGCGGTCAGGTGACAACCTGGTGATACTTCCGAGAAGATAATCGAAAAATCACGAACCACCGATATGCTATTAAGCTCGAGAACAATCTTGCTTTTCAGGGCAAGACGAGATGATCAAAAGAGCGAGGGACCGATACGATCCCAACTCATTGATCGAAGAGTGCACCCGGAAATAAGGACTAGGTAGCACAATCTATCTTAGAATGACGATTCGAGATCCAGCACGCTAAGAATGAAATTATTGTCCATTAACTACCAAGCAACAAGGTTGCTGGGAGTATTGATTTCACACATCACGATTCACTTGTCGGCATTCCGGTTCAACAACACGGGGACCGAGAAATGAATAATGATGGAAAGAAGTATCACTGCACCAAGAATTCATAAGATGATGTGTAATTCCTATGACTTTCTTGACATAAAGAGGGTAATACTTCAGGGTAGAACAGAACAAAAATTGGATTAGTATTTGATCTGCGGAGTATGACTACTTTGACCCAATCCTAGATATGGATGAGGTACTGGAGTTCATTTCTCCTAGTCATTCTGGGATAGAATGGCTTGACGGAACACAAGAATAATAGGCATCAAAGAACACGAATGCACGACATAAACTTGACTATCAACTGATAGACAAGGATCGGAAGACAATTAAAGCGGGACAACTCAAAGGAACATACGGTTTACTGAGTTGTGGATGCATAGGTTAGTATGTCGAACAAAGCTCAACATTTTTCTTCCGGATAACCCATGCGGAGAAGGTAGGACTGGCAGAGTAACAACATAGAATTGACAACTCATCAAAGAGCACTCTATTGTGAAATTTCGGTTCAACGAGGAACTTCTGCCATATTGGTTCATGGTATTGGAAGAATGATATACCATGGACCTCGAGGACTATCACAAAGGTTACTAATATCCTAAAGGGACTAGCAAACACTATCAACATGAAGTAAGTAGGGTGAATCTCGGGTTCGGAGACCCAGGAGTAGAATGCCTACTAACTATGTGGCATCACGGGATGCTTTCGAGAATGATGGCCAGAATCATCACACTGGAACACAAAACATGGCTAGATCACTAGGTAATACTCCAAGACACCTAGGGCCATAATCATAATTCCAACATATATGTCAAGGCAATAGAGTGCCTCAACTCACCGATAGTGTGGTCAAACTTGCCCAAAGAGACATCAGAAACAGAAGGAAGGGATTTGCAAATGCATCAGAATATTGTAGAAACCTGGGATGACTCGGACAGCATAACGGCTGTAAATGCTCAAAAAGATTTGAGACATCCGGCAAAATGGTGGCATAGCCACTCAACATCACAATATCGAGGTTTCGAGATCAATAGTTAACATACGGAAGCAGTAGGAACTGAACTGAGGCTTGAGTCCATCAATATTATAAGTCTACGGATTAGTAACACGTGATCCTGATAGAAGGAAGAGAGAGCCTAGTTCCTTAACCCCACAGGAAAGGTAAGATGACTCAGATCAGAAGGCATAAGGTATAAGGAGTAAAAAGAGCCTTATGTTCCATCCCACAATCAATTCCCTTACATAACTATAGAATTTTCTAGACTCAACTTCGACCAGTTTGGCTTGGTAATCCTACAGGCAGTCAAGCTCTGATACGAAAGCTGTCAGGACCTCGATCCTAAGTCACACCGATCTAGCATGTAACACATCATATCACTTTGCGGCCTCACGCACGGTATTCCCACGGGTGCCACCTTACCTGGCCCGGGACCGTTTGCGCCTTTTGGCTCACGTATATGATAGTGCCGCTAGCAGCCATATGACAAAGAACCCAGGCTGGCATGGCTAGTCGTGAACCCAAAGTGGCACTAACTTACAGGGACATGCATACATGACCCAACAACGAACGTGTCGGTCATCAGCGAGTGAATCCAGGCTGTAGCACTGGGCTAGCAGGGCTCCGGTGAACCGGGCTATAGCGGGCTAACAGGACTCCGGAATTCATCGCGTGACATTTCCCCGAGGGGAAAGACACAGGAACGAAGAAGGACACATGTCGGCCAGCCTAAGTGTTCTGGAGCAGTAGCAAGCTCTCCTACCCTGTATGCCATATTCTGCTTGTACATGGGAAGGATATACTCCTAATAATTGTGTGTAATCACAATTTTCCTTTCCATCATTCTGTTTAATCTGATAATCGCGTTTTCCTTTCCATTCTTGACTTAACTAAGCAGAGATAATTCCCTGTTTAGGTAGGCACCTTGTTGTACCATTATGTCTGTAAGACCCTGTTACTATTGTTGATGACATTCTGGTAGCCACCGATGGATGAGAACCTTGCCTATTGGTCCGCCTCGTTCAACGAGCAGGAAAATGGTTCTCTTCGTCCCTCGTTCTTGGTACCAACGTTGTTGCCAACATAGCTGACAAGCTATGCACTGACATGCCTCCCTATCGCGGCTGTGCAAGATGTCACCACCCTTCCTATTTTCAACCCATATGGTGGGCCCATAACCCACAGGTCCACTTGATCGAAACTTGACTCTTCTTTATAACCCGGATTCTAATGTATCATTTGCACCTGGCTTCGTATGTGATTCGCGAGCTGAATGCTATACCATTATTCATCCTGGAATCAGACACCATGTTATTCTCGTTGTTCAAACCCCCCATTCCAGCTTCTGTCTAGTCATCGAATGATTGCCTACCCGTTTGAAATTTTGGTACTATCGTATATTGCACTAAACGAATTCACTGAAATACAACTCGTGGGGTACCTTGTGTATTTCCCATTGAGTTCACCGTCAGATGCCCAGCTTTGTGGAGATGCGTTCTTCCGGAGTTTTTCCCTTGGTCGCGTTCGTAGGACGATGGAGATCCCGAAGAAAGGATGACAAATTGATCATGGTGAATTGAAGCAGAGAAATGAAGACATCAACGAAAGGGATCAACCTCTTCGAAAGGGCAGCCAAGACCGAGAAGACTCGTTAGGTTTTTTTTCCGCTACCAACACCTTCCCCCCTTACTCCACCGCTTAAATCTCGGGACAAGATTTCTTGTAGTGGAGGAGAATTGTGACGCCCGGATATTTAGGCTACAGTAATTCCACGCTAATGATGCCACGTCACCTCGGTTACTGTTGTTAATCTCGCGATGGTTCAAAAACGATTCAAATTCAAATTTAAAATCAAGTCAAACAATTAAAGTTTTCAAAAGTGAAAACTAAAATGTTCTTAATGTGACAAA
This sequence comes from Triticum dicoccoides, assembly GCF_002162155.2. Classification (NCBI taxonomy): domain Eukaryota; kingdom Viridiplantae; phylum Streptophyta; class Magnoliopsida; order Poales; family Poaceae; genus Triticum; species Triticum dicoccoides. Next base: position 434,700,845 of record NC_041387.1, read on the forward strand.
TAAATCATGGATATTATTGGTGGAGTAACAACATCTTTATAAAATATTTAAATACCCTAAAGTGATTAAAACAACATCAAAACAATTAGTTATACTCCTAATATATTTTACCAAATACTAAACTATTTTTTTCTGAGGTAAGAATTCTTAGAACACTGGATTATTTTTGACACACTATTTTTGGAGCTATTTTTATATTTTACTAAACCAAAAATAAAGTGCAACTAAAATAAAACAGAAAAGAATAAAAACAAAACTAGCAAAAAAAGAGAAAGAGACCCCCCCCCACTGGGCCAGTCGGCCCAGCTGCTAGCCAGGCCGGCCCAGGCCGCCCCCCACACTCCCCCATAACCCCCTGGTCGACCGAACCCTAGCCCACGTCCCCACTCACCCGCACCCCACTCGCTCTCTCCCCCTCCCCCCGATCCAGTTCTGGATCGGGATCGGGCCGACGACCTCGCCCCGACGCCGGCGTCCCACCCTGTCGCCGCACTCCAACTACCCCGACGCGCCCCGACGCTGCTCGCCGTCCCCGGCTCCACCTCGTCGACGCCGCATCACCATCCCCTGGAGGACGACCTCGCCGGACGTCCCCGACGGCCTGCTTCCCCTGCGTTGTCGTCGTCCCCGACCCCCTCCACGAGCCCCGCTGCCCCGTCCCTACAAATCCCGGTGAGGCCATGGCCTCCGCCCTCCTCCTTCCCCTGTCCCCGCGCAGTCCGTGCCTCTCTCGGTGCGCCACCGCGCGCACACACGCCCGCGTGCCGGAGCTCACGCTCTGGGCAGCACGCGCTCACCCCGTGCACTCCGGCATTCTGCTCGCTCCCTGGACTTCGGTCGGGGCCGAGCCCCGCCGCTGCCACCGTGCGCCCACGCCCCCGCTCCCTTGGCCTCGTCCGCAGCCCCCCGGTGCGCTGCCCAGCATAGCCGCCGTTCGCTGACCTGTCGTCGCCTGCCGGTGCTGCTCGTGGCTGTGCTCCGATGTCACATCCCTAGCTTCTGGTAATGCTCTAGGCTAGCTTCATGTGTGCATCATGTCTATATTCCGAAAGTAGAAATGAGGAAATTGAAAGCCTTGGAAATCATTTTAATAAAGGGGCAAGAAACCCTAAAATTGCAATCAGTAATCCCAAATGCCCTAGAAATAGCTCTGACAATTTTGGCAAGAGTTATAAATCAAACCAAAATTTTGGGACATTTCTAAGGAATTATTTGGGCTCTGATTTTAAATCAATATTTTATTTGAATTTGGAGTTATATTCATAATATATAATGAATATATTTTCAAATGCCCTGAGATATTTTATGTTTATGAGGAGGAGACCTTAAGTGACATACAATTATCCAGGGGAGTTTTGGCACTGTTTTCAAATTTGTTTGAATTTGAATTCAGTGGCAATTAAATAGAAAACAAACTGCAGAAAATAGAAAAGAGAAGGAAAGAGCAGAGGGACTACCTGACGCTCACCTAGCAGCCCAGCCGGCCCAGCTCCTCCAGCGGCCCAGCCCACCGCCGCTTTTTCCCCTGTCGTCTTCCTCCCCTCGCACCGAAGCAGCTCGGTGGCGAGCGCGGCCACGCGCCCCGGCCACCTCCTCCCTGCCTGGCTGCCTCCTCCTCCCCCTGAACGTCTCCCGAGCGCCACGCACTCGCCCTCGACCCTCTCTCACTCTCCCGTGTCTCTCCCTCCGTCCCTATCCCCCTCTGCTCCCTCTCCCTCCCGCGACCGAACGGAGCTCGTCGCCGCCGCTCGCCGTAGCCACGCCTACCGGCCACCCCACGCCTCGCAGACGCTCCGGAAAGCTCCGCCTCGTCTCCCTCTTCATCCTCACCCAGACGAAAGGCGCCGGAAGCCCTTGGATGCCGCTAGCTCCGCCGTTCCCCTCCTCGGCCACCGAGGATCGCCGTCGTCAAATTCGTTGCTGTTCGGCCTTCCCCGAGCTCGCCGTCCATCTCTTCGGGATCCACGTGAGCTCCTCCGTCGTTTCCCCCTCCCCGCTTAGTCGCGCTCGCCCTCTAGCTGTCGTCTCCACCATGGCCGAACCTTCGCCGCCGCCCGCACTCGTCGCCGGTGATGCTCCGGTGACCATTTGGTCCTGGGCATGCGCCCAACGCGCTCCCCGCATCGCGTAGAGCCTCCGTGGCACTTCCCCGCGCTTGTTTGCGCACCGCAGCCCCATCCCCACTTGCACCCGAGCTTCGGCCGCCGTCGAGCTCGTCGCCGGCACCACTCCGGCCACTTCCCGGCCGCGCCACCACCACAGTTGGATGCAGACGAGCGTCCGCATCCCGAAGCTGTGCTCCGCGCGCCAAACCGAGCCCTGTGGGCAAAACTCGAGGCTCGCCACCGCGGCTGGCCTCGCCGGCGTCAAGCCGCCGGTGGGTTTGACCCACGTTGACCACGGCGGGACCCCCCCTGTATCCATGACAGGTGGGGTCGGCCTGTTAATTAGGTTAGGATTAGTGTTAACTAAAAATTAGTTAGACTAATTACACTAACATGCGGGCCCCGCCCGGCTAACCAAGTTAGTTAGGGTTAATTTTAATTAGTTTAGTTAGTCCAGACACTGACATGCAGGGCCCACAGGTCAGTTTGACCTGGACGGCGCCCGTTGACCTGCTGACGTCATGCCAACGTCATGCTGACGCAATAATTCCTTTCTGAAATTTAAATAAATCTTAAATGATTTAATATTTTTAGAAAATGCCCTAAACTTCTAAAATTCATAGAAATTCAACCGTAACTCCAAATTAAATAATTTATATATGAAAAATTATCAGAAGAATTCAAGGAATCCATCTGTACCATTTTCATGCATGTTTGAATAATGGTTGTCCCCTGTTTTGGACAAAACAAATAAAGGGCATTTAAATAATCATATATGGAGTTGGAATTTGAATCATGTATTCAAACCAACTTCATTTAAATCATAGCTAGGTGCATTAGCCCAAAACACATTCATATTGCCATCTCATAGCATGCATCATATTGTGCATTGCATTGATCGTGCTTCTTCTGTGTTTGTCGGTGTTGTTCCCCCTCGATAGACGTTGTACCGATGATGTGATCGTTGACACTGATGAAGACTCAATGTTATCTTCAGAAGTGCCAGGCAAGCAAAACCCCCTTGTTCATTCCGATACAATCCCACTCTCCCGCTCCTGCTCTCTTTTACTGCATTAGGACAACAACGACATATTTGTTACTTGCTGCGGTAGCTGAACCCCTTTATCCTTTGCATGACCTGTCATTGCCACAGTAAATAGATGAAACCCACTAGCATGAGTAGGAGTTGTTTGAGCCCTGATGTGCCTACTCATTCATGCTTGTTTGTCATGCCTACTAGTGCTTAGAGTTGAGTCAGGTCTGATTCATCGGGGATGAATCAGAGGCGTGTGAACATGTCCTACCATTGAGAGCTAAGTGTGTGAACACGATTTGGTAAAGGTAGCAGTGAGAGGCCATGTAGGAGTACATGGTGGGTTGTCTCATTGCAGCCGTCCTCAGGAACTGAGTTCTGTGTTTGTGATCCATGACCAGCTACTACCACACATTGGAATGCTTAAGTGCCCCTCTCGACTTATTAATCAACATGATCTCTGTCCAGGAGTTGCAACTAGTTTCTGGTGTTTGTAGGTAGTGTTAGTAGTCTACCAAGTGGCACCCGGTACAGGTGGGCTTGGGACAGACTAGGCACAGTGGCCCGGTGTACCAAGTGGCACCCGGTTGGTGAGCTTGGGAACCCTGCACACATCGTTTGGGGTCGTAAGCGACACCCGGGCCGGATCTCCTTGCGGATGGAACCCGAATAGGCGATAAACCTGGACTAGAGACTTGTTCGGTTAGTCAGGTCGTGGCCGACTCCCTCGCCCGGCTTCCGCTTGAAGGTTGCCGAGGTACATGACGTGTACAGGGCGGTAAGTGGCGAGAGCGTGTGTGAATAAGTACACCCCTGCAGGGTTATCATTATCTATTCGAATAGCCGAATTCCTCGGATATGGAAACTTGGACCCCTTGCATAGTTCATAGACAAGTGAAAGTGGATACTCTAAAATACGCAAGATAAGCGTGAGTGCTATGGATGGCGTTCTCGTAGGGAGACGGGAGCGGATCCATAGTGGTGTATTGATATGGTGAATATGTGGACTCGTGTGCGCCACCTCAAAAGAGTTACTTGCAGTCGTAGTTCAGGTTAGCCACCGAGTCAAAGCTGGCTTGCTGCAGTTAAACTCCACCATCCCCTTTGTTGATAATGATGCATATGTAGTTAGTTCTGATGTAAGTCTTGCTGGGTACATTTGTACTCACGTTTGCCTATTTTATGTTTTTGCAGAGAGACTTCAGTCTCGCTAGTAGTTCCGCTTGGGCTTCGACGTTTAGCTTGTTACCTCAGCTACGATCTTGTGCCCTCGGCAGGATCTGGTAGATAGTCAGGCTTCTCAGCCTCTTTCATTTATAGTTGTCTGTACTCAGACATGATAGCTTCCGTTTGTGCTTTGACTTGTATGCTCTGATTGTTGGGTCATGAGACCCATGTTTGTAATATCTCGCTCCTCGGAGCCTATTGAATAAAAACTACTGAGTCGTAGAGTCATGTTGTGATGCCATGTTGTATTTGCACATATCGAGCATATTGTGTGTATGTTATTGAAATGCTTGGTATGTGTGGGATCTGGCTATCTAGTTGTTTATCCTTAGTAGCCTCTCTTACCGGGAAATGTCTCCTAGTGTTTCCACCGAGCCATGGTAGCTTGCTACTGCTCCAGAACACTTAGGCTGGCCTGCATGTGTCCTTCTTCGTTCCTGTGTCTGTCCCTTCGGGGAAATGTCACGCGATGAATACCGGAGTCCTGTTAGCCCGCTACAGCCCGGTTCACCGGAGTCCTGCTAGCCCAGTGCTACAGCCTGGATTCACTCGCTGATGACTGACACGTTCGATGCTGGGTCATGGATGCCTGTCTCTGTAAGTTTGTGCCACTTTGGGTTTACGACTAGCCATGTCAGCCCGGGCTCCTTATCATATGGATGCTAGCGACACTGTCATATATGTGTGCCAAAAGGCGCAAACGGTCCCGGGCAAAGGTAAGGCGACACCCGTGGGAATACCGTGCGTGAGGCCGCAAAGTGATATGAGGTGTTACATGCTATATCGATGTGGCATTGAGTCGGGGTCCTGACAGCGTTGGTATCAGAGCTTGACTGCCTGTAGGATTACCAAGCCAAACTGGTCGAAGTAGTCTAGAAATGCTTTAGTTATGTAAGGGAATTGATTGTGGGATGGAACGTAAGGCTCTTTTTACTCCTTATACCTCATGGCCCTCTGATCTGAGTCATCCTCTTCTCTTCTACGGGGATTAAGAACTAGGCTATCTCTTCTTTCTATCAGGATCACGTGTTGCTAATCCGTAGACTTAAGATTGTTGGATTTAAGCTTGAGTTCAGTTCCTACGACTTCTGTATGTTAACTGTTGATCTCGAAACTTTGATATTGTGCTCCAAGTGGTTATGCCACCATTTTTGTGAATGTCTCAAATCTTTTCTGAGCATTTACAGCCGTTATGCTGTCCGAGTCATCCCAGGTTTCTAAATAGTTGGATGCATTTGCAAATCCCTTTCTCCTGTTTCCGATGTGTCTTTGGTCAGATTAATCGCACAAATCAGTGAGTTGAGGTACTCTATTGCCTCTACATTTATGTTGGAGTTATTATTATGACCCTAGGTGTCTCAGGGGATCATCTAGTAATCTAGCCATGTTTTGTGTTCCCAGTGTGATGATTCTGACCTTTATCCTCGAAAGCATCCCGTGATGCCACTTAGTAGTAGGTATTCTACTCCTGGGTTTTGAACCCGAGATTCACCCTACTTGCTTCATGTTGATAGTCTTGCTCGTTCCTTTAGGTTATTAGTAACCCTTGCATTAGTCCTCGATGTTCGTGGTATTTCCTTCCTCCAAATACTATGAACCGTTTATGGCAGATGTTCCTCGCTGATCGAAAGATCACAATCAGAGTGCTCTCGATGGGTTCTCGATTCTATATTGTGACTCTGCCAGTTCTACCTTTCTGCATGGGTTATCCGGAAGAAATATGTTGAACTTCGCTCGACATGCTAAACCATGCATCCACAACTCAGAAAATCGTATGTTCCTTTGAGTTATCCCTCTTTAGTTGTCTTCTGACCCTCGTCTATCAATTGATAGTCAAGATTATGTGTGCATTCGTTCATCGATGCCTATTACTCTTGTGGTCTGTCAAGCCATTCTATTCCGGAATAACTAGGAGAAACAAACTCCAGTACCTCATCCATATCCAGGATTGGGTCAAAGCAGTTGTACTCTGCAGATCAAGTTGCTAATCCAACTTTTGTTCTGTTCTACCTTGGAGTATTACCATCTTTATATCAAGAATATCATGGGAATTGCACACCATCCTATGAACTCTTGATACCATGATACTCTCTCCATCATTATTCATTTCTCGGTTTCCGTGTTATTATAACCGGAATGCCGACAAGTGAATCGTGGTGTGTGAAATCAATACTCCGAGCAACTCGTTGCTGGGTAGCTAATGGACAACATCCTCATTCTTAACGTGTTGGTTTTTGAATCATCCTTCTAAGACTGATCGTGCTACCTAGTCCTTATTTCGGTGCACCCTTCGATTGATGAGTTAGGATCTTGTCAAGTCCTCACTCATTTGATCATATCGTCTTGCCCTCAAAAGCGAGATTGTTCTCGAGCTTAGCAACATATCGGTGGTTCGTGACTTTCCAAATATCTTCTTGGAAGTGTTACCGGGTTGTTTCCTGACTGCTATGTTGAGCTCGTGATCAAGTTGGTTTCTTGTGAATCACCCTTTCTCCAAGAATCTGTGTTGGATATCCCTGAGCTAGTTGGTTAAGCTAGACAACAACTTGGAGAGTTGGAAGATAAAAGCTTGCCTGACTTAGTTCGTTCCAAAGGGATATTCTTGTGTAGTGTGTGTTGAAGAAAGATGATATCTTCATCGATTGGTCCCTGTGATCAGTTGCTGGACCTATTGTCTCATCAATCCTTTGATTTGAGTGTGGGCTATCGTCAAATCAAATCAGTACCAACGATGTTTGTAATGTTGTTTTACTCGTGGTTTTCCTCGAGCATACACCATTATATTCTTTGGGTCTGACCAATACTATCACCTTGTTCACATGATGGTGGAAGTCCAGTGATATGGAAATTCTGATGAGTTGTTGTTGAGCCCATCGACAACATCCTTGTCTCCTCCATGATTTTGTTGAACATTAAGCTAGTGTTGGAAACTTGTGTAAGCATTTTCTTCATGCCCCGCTCGTGAAGCATATGTTTGGATGAAAGAAGTGACCTCCTTTGATTCACGTGCATTTGATGTAAGTTGCCGCCGTGAATTCGAGAAAGCATGTTTTTACCTCCTCTGGAACCATCCCAAGTCAGTTATGCACGTGCGAAGTATTCTGTGGTTTGATAGACTGATCATCTTCATTCCATATGTGTATCCTAGCACACCAAGCCACTGACTGATTTGTTCAAGGAGAAGGAGTATCTTCATAAGAGCTAATCCGGACTTATGAAAGAACTTCGATATCCTCGCTGATGGTTCCCAACTAGAACTCGGTAGTGTTTTATTGTAAGACTACCATGTGATCATGTTTGTCTGAGGCAGCGTGTTCACACATGTGTAGCAGAACCAGCTCATGTTTTGGATCTTGCTATCGTAGTTCATTTCCCGAGAATCTCGCAACGTCATTTCGTCGATTTGTGTTGCAAACTTTCATTTTTCTTCCTAGACTCGATGAGTCTGGAATATCCTGACACCAACCAGATCTGAGTCTCAGGCAGATATGATGGTTGGAACATTTCCCAAGAACTATAATATTGGTCCCTCGATAACCGGTAAAGTGGATGCCGTGGCCAACACACCCAGCCGGAAGACCTATTATTGTAGTATCTTGTTTGAGGAAGTTGGCCACCTCCCCATAAGGATTTCATAGGATTTACCTCCGTAACTGTTCCTTATGGATTCTGTTGCTCCCGAAGTCCGACCTTTACTTGATGTTCTAGTTATCAAACCATATCTATGAATGGGTTACACTAGCACGTCAAGGAGAACATTAGAAGCGGAGTGCTAAATGTCTCTCGGTCGATCATCCAGATTTTATTTCCTTGGCCCCGCCAAGGGTGAAATCTGAGAAAGTGTTATCTTCCTTTGCATCCGCATCTTCCACCGGTATTCATCATGGTAGTAAGTTGTGTTGCCAGGATCCTTGACACGGATGTTGATAAAACCTTGATGAATATGGAAATGCTCAAGTTCTTGAGAGCACGCACAAGCGCTACGTATTATCATCGGCACTAACTGGGATTCCTCTCGGTTTCCTCGGCAATGCTATGACCTTTTCAAATAGTGAATTCACTCTCTATTGTTGGGTTCTTCCCCAGTTACCAGAATCATTCCCAGCATTTGCATTTTGTTCCCAGCTTGCACCGCCAATGTGCCATTCTACCATGGGTCCCTTCCATTTCTGGTGGTAAGCAAATTCATCCATTACGTTGTCTCCAACAAGGTAATCCACATCATCCATTCTGGTCCGGGTATGTCGTTGCACCGAACCCCTCCAAATGATCGCTCGAGAATTGCCTTAGGCTGGTATAAAGAGTTTCAATGATCTCTGAATCAAAGGTAATTATTTTTGCCACTTAAGGGGATATATCTACGAGTCACCTTCCCTAAGGTGCATCGTTGTGGTATCATGGCAACTCAACTCCTCGCTACGTTGACAATCGTTTACCACCTTTTTAGGTGTGAAATTGTTGTCTACTTAGTGAGCCCTCGTCATCTGTCTCACTCCATTTCCTCAGATGTATGCTTCGTGTCTCAGCTCAAGAGATGTTGCTATGACTCACTTTGTGAGCTGATCCTAAGTTGATTGATCTTCGAGAAGATAGATTCTTCTAGGTTTTCCTTTCCTCTTCTCGTCATGTTAGCTAGAATTCTCGGAGCAAGACATCAAGACAAAGATGGTGATTGAATCAACGTTCATTTGAAGTGCAACCTGGATCGTGAAGAATTGTGCTAGTTTGCGTTCCCCCTTCATCTTACCCTACGCTTGAATCTCGAGACGAGATTCTTGTTTAGTGGGGGTGAGTTGTCACATCCCTAGCTTCTGGTAATGCTCTAGGCTAGCTTCATGTGTGCATCATGTCTATATTCCGAAAGTTGAAATGAGGAAATTGAAAGCCTCGGAAATCATTTGAATAAAGGGGCAAGAAACCCTAAAATTGCAATCAGTAATCCCAAATGCCCTAGAAATAGCTCTGACAATTTTGGCAAGAGTTATAAATCAAACCAAAATTTTGGGACATTTCTAAGGAATTATTTGGGCTCTGATTTTAAATCAATATTTTATTTGAATTTGGAGTTATATTCATATATAATGAATATATTTTCAAATGCCCTGAGATATTTTATGTTTATGAGGAGGAGACCTTAAGTGACATAAAATTATCCAGGGGAGTTTTGGCACTGTTTTCAAATTTGTTTGAATTTGAATTCAGTGGCAATTAAATAGAAAACAAACTGCAGAAAATAGAAAAGAGAAGGAAAGAGCAGAGGGACTACCTGACGCTCACCTGGCAGCCCAGCCGGCCCAGCTCCTCCAGCGGCCCAGCCCACTGCCGTTTTTTCCCCTGTCGTCTTCCTCCCCTCGCACCGAAGCAGCTCGGTGGCGAGCGCGGCCACGCGCCCCGGCCACCTCCACCCTGCCTGGCTGCCTCCTCCTCCCCCTGGACGTCTCCCGAGCGCCACGCACTCGCCCTCGACCCTCTCTCACTCTCCCGTGTCTCTCCCTCCGTCCCTATCCCCCTCTGCTCCCTCTCCCTCCCGCGACCGAACGGAGCTCGTCGCCGCCGCTCGTCGTAGCCACGCCTACCGGCCACCCCACGCCTCGCAGACGCTCCGGAAAGCTCCGCCTCGTCTCCCTCTTCATCCTCACCCAGAAGAAAGGCGCCGGAAGCCCCTGGATGCCGCTAGCTCCGCCGTTCCCCTCCTCGGCCACCGAGGATCGCCGTTGTCAAATTCGTTGCCGTTCGGCCTTCCCCGAGCTCGCCGTCCATCTCTTCGGGATCCACGTGAGCTCCTCCGTCGTTTCCCCCTCCCCGCTTAGTCGCGCTCGCCCTCTAGCTGTCGTCTCCACCATGGCCGAACCTTCGCCGCCGCCCGCACTCGTCGCCGGTGATGCTCTGGTGACCATTTGGTCCCGGGCATGCGCCCAACGCGCTCCCCGCATCGCGTAGAGCCTCCGTGGCACTTCGCCGCGCTTGTTTGCGCACCGCAGCCCCATCCCCACTTGCACCCGAGCTTCGGCCGCCGCCGAGCTCGTCGCCGGCACCACTCCGGCCACTTCCCGGCCGCGCCACCACCACAGTTGGATGCGGACGAGCGTCCGCATCCCGAAGCTGTGCTCCGCGCGCCAAACCGAGCCCTGTGGGCAAAACTCGTGGCTCGCCACCGCGGCTGGCCTCGCCGGCGTTAAGCCGCCGGTGGGTTTGACCCACGTTGACCACGGCGGGACCCCCCCTGTATCCATGACAGGTGGGGCCAGCCTGTTAATTAGGTTAGGATTAGTGTTAACTAAAAATTAATTAGACTAATTACACTGACATGCGGGCCCCGCCCGGCCAAACCAAGTTAGTTAGGGTTAATTTTAATTAGTTTAGTTAGTCCAGACACTGACATGCAGGGCCCACAGGTCAGTTTGACCTGGACGGCGCCCGTTGACCTGCTGACGTCATGCCAACGTCATGCTGACGCAATAATTCCTTTCTGGAATTTAAATAAATCTTAAATGATTTAATATTTTCAGAAAATGCCCTAAACTTCTAAAATTCATAGAAATTCAACCGTAACTCCAAATTAAATAATTTATATATGAAAAATTATCAGAAAAATTCAAGGAATCCATCTGTACCATTTTCATGCATGTTTGAACAATGGTTGTCCCCTGTTTTGGACAAAACAAATAAAGGGCATTTAAATAATCATATATGGAGTTGGAATTTGAATCATGTATTCAAACCAACTTCATTTAAATCATAGCTAGGTGCATTAGCCCAAAACACATTCATATTGCCATGTCATAGCATGCATCATATTGTGCATTGCATTGATCGTGCTTCTTCTGTGTTTGCCGGTGTTGTTCCCCCTCGATAGACGTTGTACCGATGATGTGATCGTTGACACTGATGAAGACTCAATGTTATCTTCAGAAGTGCCAGGCAAGCAAAACCCCCTTGTTCATTCCGATACAATCCCACTCTCTCACTCCTGCTCTCTTTTACTGCATTAGGACAACAACGACATATTTGTTACTTGCTGCGGTAGCTGAACCCCTTTATCCTTTGCATGACCTATCATTGCCACAGTAAATAGATGAAACCCACTAGCATGAGTAGGAGTTGTTTGAGCCCTGATGTGCCTACTCATTCATGCTTGTTTGTCATGCCTGCTACTGCTTAGAGTTGAGTCAGGTCTGATTCATCGGGGATGAATCAGAGGCGTGTGAACATGTCCTACCATTGAGAGCTAAGTGTGTGAACACGATTTGGTAAAGGTAGCGGTGAGAGGCCATGTAGGAGTACATGGTGGGTTGTCTCATTGCAGCCGTCCTCAGGAACTAAGTTCTGTGTTTGTGATCCATGACCAGCTACTACCACACATTGGAATGCTTAAGTGCCCCTCTCGACTTATTAATCAACATGATCTCTGTCCAGGAGTTGCAACTAGTTTCTGGTGTTTGTAGGTAGTGTTAGTAGTCTACCAAGTGGCACCCGGTACAGGTGGGCTTGGGACAGACTAGGCACAGTGGCCCGGTGTACCAAGTGGCACCCGGTTGGTGGGCTTGGGAACCCTGCACACATCGTTTGGGGCCGTAAGCGAAACCCGGGCCGGATCTCCTTGCGGATGGAACCCGAATAGGCGATAAACCTGGACTAGAGACTTGTTCGGTTAGTCAGGTCGTGGCCGACTCCCTTGCCCGGCTTCCGCTTGAAGGTTGCCGAGGTACATGACGTGTACAGGGCGGTAAGTGGCGAGAGCGTGTGTGAAGAAGTACACCCCTGCAGGGTTATCATTATCTATTCGAATAGCCGGATTCCTCGGATATGGAAACTTGGACCCCTTGCATAGTTCATAGACAAGTGAAAGTGGATACTCTAAAATACGCAAGATAAGCGTGAGTGCTATGGATGGCGTTCTCGTAGGGAGACGGGAGCGGATCCATAGTGGTGTATTGATATGGTGAATATGTGGACTCGTGTGCGCCACCTCAAAAGAGTTACTTGCAGTCGTAGTTCAGGTTAGCCACCGAGTCAAAGCTGGCTTGCTGCAGTTAAACTCCACCATCCCCTTTGTTGATAATGATGCATATGTAGTTAGTTCTGATGTAAGTCTTGCTGGGTACATTTGTAATCACGTTTGCCTATTTTATGTTTTTGCAGAGAGACTTCAGTCTCGCTAGTAGTTCCGCTTGGGCTTCGACGTTTAGCTTGTTACATCAGCTACGATCTTGTGCCCTCGGCAGGATCTGGTAGATAGTCAGGCTTCTCAGCCTCTTTCATTTATAGTTGTCTGTACTCAGACATGATAGCTTCCGTTTGTGCTTTGACTTGTATGCTCTGATTGTTGGGTCATGAGACCCATGTTTGTAATATCTCGCTCCTCGGAGCCTATTGAATAAAAACTACTGAGTCGTAGAGTCATGTTGTGATGCCATGTTGTATTTGCACATATCGAGCATATTGTGTGTATGTTATTGAAATGCTTGGTATGTGTGGGATCTGGCTATCTAGTTGTTTATCCTTAGTAGCCTCTCTTACCGGGAAATGTCTCCTAGTGTTTCCACCGAGCCATGGTAGCTTGCTACTGCTCCGGAACACTTAGGCTGGCCGGCATGTGTCCTTCTTCGTTCCTGTGTCTGTCCCTTTGGGGAAATGTCACGCGATGAATACCGGAGTCCTGTTAGCCCGCTACAGCCCGGTTCACCGGAGTCCTGCTAGCCCAGTGCTACAGCCTGGATTCACTCGCTGATGACCGACACGTTCGATGCTGGGTCATGGATGCCTGTCCCTGTAAGTTTGTGCCACTTTGGGTTTACGACTAGCCATGTCAGCCCGGGCTCCTTATCATATGGATGCTAGCGACACTGTCATATACGTGTGCCAAAAGGCGCAAACGGTCCCGGGCAAAGGTAAGGCGACACCCGTGGGAATACCGTGCGTGAGGCTGCAAAGTGATATGAGGTGTTACATGCTAGATCGATGTGGCATTGAGTCGGGGTCCTGACATCCGACGAGCCACCCGCCCGCAGCCCCGCAACCAGTCGGGTGCCCCCTCGAGGGCCAGCGCCCGTTCGGGCTGCCAACGCCCGTGACCGCTAAGGCCCCTAGGGCCTATGACATGTGGGGTCCCAACCCAGAACGTATTAAAAAAGCGATAAAAATAAAAATAAAATTAATTAATTAAAGAACTAATTAACTTAATTAATTTTGGTTAACTAAACTAAACAACTATTTAAACTAATTAAACATTAGTTATCTAATTAACCTGGTTAGTCAATTAGCTAATTAATTATTCAATGACAGTGCCCCCCTAATTAGTACTAATTAGGTTAATTAATATGTCTAATTAAAATGTGTCACTGACCAGTGGGACCCACTGGTCAGGTTGACCAGTCAACCATGTTGACTGCTGACGTCAGCATGACATCATGCTGATGTCATTATTCCATTTTTGAATTTATTTAAATAATTAATTAAATTCTAGAAATTAATAAAATCTTTAGAAAATCATATCTTTTAAACCGTAACTCGGATTAAATTATTTTCAATATGAAAGTTGCTCAGAACGACGAGACGAACCCGGATGTGTAGCCCGTTCGTCCGCCACACATTCCTAACATATCAAACTCGCAACTTTCCCCCTCCGGCTCCTCTACCCGAAAACATGGAACACCGGGGATACTTTCCCGGATGTTCCCCCTTCACCGGTATCGCCTATCCCTACGTTAGGTCACCCCTAGCACAATGTATTGCCGTGTCTTGCTTTGTGTTGCATTTGATTGCTCTGTTATTTATTGTGTTCCCCCTCCGTTACTCCTTTCCGGTAGACTCCGAGACCGTTGCTGATGCCCCTGTGGTCGACTACGTCACCGACGACCCCTCCTTGTCTGAGCAACCAGGCAATCCCCCCTTGATCACCAGATATCGCCTATTCTCCTCTATATTGCTTGCATTAGAGTAGTGTAGCATGTTACTGCTTTCCGTTAATCCTATTCTGATGCATAGCCTGACATTGTTGCTACATTTGTTGATACCTTACCTGCAATCCTAAATACTTAGTATAGGATGCTAGTTTATCATCATTGGCCCTACATTCTTGTCAGTCTGCCTTGCTATACTATTGGGCCGTGATCACTTGGGAGGTGATCATGGGAATATACTATACATACATACATACTATACAGATGGTGACTAAAGACGGGTCAGCTCGATGAGTACCCGCAAGTGATTCTGATGAGGGGGCTGAAAGGACAGGTAGCTCCATCCCGGTAGAGGTGGGCCTGGGTTCCCGACGGCCCCCGACTGTTACTTTGTGGCGGAGCGACAGGGCAGGTTGAGACCACCTAGGAGAGAGGTGGGCCTGGCCCTGGTCGGCGTTCGCGGATACTTAACACGCTTAATGAGATCTTGGTATTTGATCTGAGTCTGGCCATTTGGTCTATACGCACTAACCATCTACGTGGGAGTAGTTATGGGTATCCCGACGTCGTGGTATCAGCCGAAGCACTTCGTGACGTCAGCGACTGAGCGGCGCGTGCCGGATTGGACTGGAACGCCACTAGGCTAGGTCTGCTTCCGGCCGCCCACACAACGTGCAGGTGTGCTTAGGGCGATGGGCCCAGACCCCTGTGCGCTTAGGTTTAGACCGGGGTGCTGACCTCTCTGTTGTGCCTAGGTGGGGCTGCGACGTGTTGATCTTCCGAGGCCGGGCATGACCCAGGAAAGTGTGTCCGGCCAAATGGGATCAAGCGTGTTGGGTTATGTGGTGCACCCCTGCAGGGAAGTTAATCTATTCGAATAGCCGTGATCTTCGGTAACAGGACGACTTGGAGTTGTACCTTGACCTTATGACAACTAGAACCGGATACTTAATAAAACACACCCTTCCAAGTTCCACAGACAACCCGGTGATCGCTTTTCCACAGGGCGACGAGGGGAGGATTTCCGGGTAGGATTATGCTATGCGATGCTACTGGAGATGCTACTTGGAGATGCTACTTGGAGATACTACTTGGAGGACTGCAATCTACTCTCTTCTACATGCTGCAAGACGGAGGCTGCCAGAAGCATAGTCTTCAACAGGATTAGCTATCCCCCTCTTATTCTGGCATTCTGCAGTTCAGTCCACCGATATGGCACTTTACACATATACCCATGCATATGTAGTGTAGCTCCTTGCTTGCGAGTACTTTGGATGAGTACTCACGATTGCTTTCTCCCCCCTTTTTCCCCCTTCCCTTTCTTTCTGGTTGTCGCAACCAGATGCTGGAGTCCAGGAGCCAGACGCCACCGTCGATGACGACCCCTACTACACCGGAGGTGCCTACTACTACGTGCAGCCCGCTAACGACGACCAGGAGTAGTTAGGAGGATCCCAGGCAGGAGGCCTGCGCCTCTTTCGATATGTATCCCAGTTTGTGCTAGCCTTCTTAAGGCAAACTTGTTTAAACTTATGTATGTACTCAGATATTGTTGCTTTCACTGACTCGTCTATGATCGAGCACTTGTATTCGAGCCCTCGAGGCCCTTGGCTTGTATTATGATGCTTGTATGACTTATTATGTTTTAGAGTTGTGTTGTGATATCTTCCCATGAGTCCCTGATCTTGATCGTAAACGTTTGCGTGCATGATTAGTGTACGATTGAATCAGGGGCGTCACAAGTTGGTATCAGAGCCGACTGCCTGTAGGAATCCCCCTTCCACACTCCTTGGCTGAAGTTGAGTCTAGTCGATGAAAATAGTTTTACTAACATGGTTGTGCGGCCCATGGGCCCACGTTGCCATTGGGTGGTATTAGGATCTTTTACTCCTCGATCTTTACTCCGGGACTCTAAACTCTCTTCTACTCGGGTTAAACGAATTTTGCTAACTCTGACATTAGGATCTCGTGATCACTTCCACCCGGAGAGCCCCTTATTACAGATGATCACCTGCTGCATCAGAAGATTTTGAAGATACTTTATAGTGTTCTTTCAAGACCTTGTGTCATTGCTTTTGCATTCCCTACCACTGTTATATCCTTAGGGATATCCGCATACATTTGCTAGTCTTACGTTCAACCTCATTGATCTTGTTAATACAAGATGCCTCGAACTGGTCTTCGTTATTCCGAGAATCCTTTGAGCTTACCGCCTTGTAGTTATTTCCCCATGAATACCCCTACGGATAATTTCCCCACACTTATCGAGTATCCGCTCATCCCCAGTTGATTCATGTATTTCAGAAAGGTCTTCAAAATACTATTCGATCTTCCGAGAATCCTCAGCAGCTTATTGCCCTTGGAATTCTTACTTGCTGCATTATGGTTAATCCCATAAGTAATCTTATTGGCATCCTTTGTCACCATCATTTTTGAGTCCATTGATTCAATAAGTTGCGAATGCTCGCGATCCTCAATCAGATCCTAGAATTTATCCTTCTGGCTCAGACGTCATTTCGAACATGAGCTGGATCTCGACTAATCAAAATGCCATCGATTGTACCCCTAAGGCTATTCAACTTATCCATCCCTAATCAGAGCATTGTTTCTGATCCCTTGATTTGAAAATCATAGTTCCTTTGCATTTGAGCTCTGGATTAGTTAGTTGTTTCCATAATCCAATGCCTTTGCATTGTTACTTCCTCTGTTTGTGTGTCGATGCTCACATCAGCTCTGTTATGGACCGGCAGATCCTTTAATGGATTTTATCCGACATCGTCCTCCATATTCAATAACCTTGTGGGACTTCCCTTGGATACGTAATGCCTTTGGTAAATTGTATCATCTACTTGCTCAACCTTGCTCTACTTTCGAGCTGGTGGTATCTACTATTGAAGCTTGGGGTATATGTTTCCATGATGCCCCGATGGGTTAAACCTATGCCTTCCTTAATATTTGTGAACTCGGAAGTTCCCACGGGTCATACTCTACTAGTGTTATGTCAGATAAAATTTCAACACACAATTTCATTGAAGGCGAGAAGTGAATGGAAGGTTATACATTGAAGAAGTGGGAGTCGACCTTGAACTTGTGTTCATGCCCATGGACACGATGTAGATCCTATCATGGAAGCTTCTTGTAATAATAACTATTGCCTTGATATAATATCATCTGGTATCTGTGAATTGATCCTTTGCAATCATGTATCCCACCATATTTTCTACTTGATCCCATTTCTCAAGCAAGTGAAAACACTTGTCTTCTGCGGATCAATACATCTCCGCAACCCCTATGTCAATCTTCCTTCGAGCAATACCCTCCAGTATCTCGAGAATATCAACGAACTGTGTTGCTTCCTATGAGTCTTCATCTATTATTGCTTCTCACCGATTTCAGATTTCCCCCGGGTTTTGAGTTATTTCACTCGAGAACACCGGTAAGTGAATCGATTCCGCACTTTGATTCAATAACTCTAAGTAATTTTCATTGCTTATGAGTTTAATAATCCTTCAAGTCATTCCTAGCCTGATCGGCTATATCGTTGTGCTAATTTTTAACTGTGCTACCGGGTCCTTCTTCTCGGAGCACAAATTTCGACGGTGAGCTAATCTTACAATCGATCTTCCTCGTCATATCGTTTGTCCTTGAACAGCAAGCTTGATTTCGAGTTTGTGTCGTACCCATGGTCCCAATGACTTTTGGCTTCATCATTTCCGTTGACTTGATGTCATCGCCGATCAGTTACATCTTCTCGAAACCTCTCGACAAATGTGTCGTGATTATCATCAACATTCTGAGGTCTTCCAAGATATCTATCGAATTCTTGATGAGAAATAGCATCCTTTGTCCTCGATGGTTTGGGTTATCATCCACAACATTATTGCATTCCCTCCAACACAAAAATTGTTCCTGTTTTGTGTTGTACCTTGAGTTCCTTGTTATCCAACTTATGTTATGATTCTATCGCGGAGTATTACCATCTTTGATGTCAAGAATGTTGTGAGGATTGCTCCACCTCTTAAGAATTCTTGCTATAGTGTTACTTCTCATAATCACCATTCTTTCTTGGTCCTCGCGTTGATCCCAACCGGGGTACCAACGAGTGAACGGTGCTGTTTGGATTCTGCCTATCTAGCAACCCTATTGCTTTGAAGTTAATGGTCGGCCATTCATTCTTAGACTATTGATTATTGAATCACCATTTTGACATTGGTCGTGCAGCCCAACCCATATTTCGGGCACACCTTTCAACCAATGTTTAATTGTGTATGTTTTCCTCAAACATGCTTCATTATATCATTTGATCTGACAAATGCTATCTCCTTATCCACATAATTGAGGAGATGCATCTTTTTGGATGCCTCGTTGAATTATCGTTGAGTCCATCAGCCACCTCATCATCCTCTTCTTGCTTTAATGATGAACTCTTATTTCGGAACTCGCTTCCATAGTTCATTTCCCGAGAATCTTGCAATGTCATTTCGTCTATTTGTGTTGCACCTTTTCTTCTCGGACATCCTGAGTCTGAGGTATCATGACACCAATCGGATCTGAATCTCGGTCAGATATGATGGTTGGGACAACTTTCCAGGAGTTATGATGATGGTTCTTAGATGACCCGGTAAGATGATGTCATGGCTAGCACCCCCTGGCTGGAGGACCTATCATAATAATTTCTTTTGCAAGGATAACCATTCTTCCTGGAGGAAATTGTAAGACTTATTTTATAAGTTGCTCCTGTTGGATCATTTGTGTATCCAAAGTCTGGCCCTTGATTGAAACACCATATCATGGCTACCTCGAAGCATGACTATGATACCCCGCTCTTCAACAAGAACATTGGAGGCGCGATGCTAAATGTTTCTTGTCAGTTATCCAAACACCGTTGTATGGGTAACATCTTGATTCATCCTTGCCTCTTATCTGAATGGTTGGGTACTTGCTCTCCTACCCTGTATGCCATATTCTGCTTGTACATGGGAAGGATATACTCCTAATAATTGTGTGTAATCACAATTTTCCTTTCCATCATTCTGTTTAATCTGATAATCGCGTTTTCCTTTCCATTCTTGACTTAACTAAGCAGAGATAATTCCCTGTTTAGGTAGGCACCTTGTTGTACCATTCTGTCTGTAAGATCCTGTTACTATTGTTGATGACATTCTGGTAGCCACCGATGGATGAGAACCTTGCCTATTGGTCCGCCTCGTTCAACGAGCAGGAAAATGGTTCTCTTCGTCCCTCGTCCTTGGTACCAACGTTGTTGCCAACATAGCTGATAAGCTAATCACTGACATGCCTCCCTGTCGCGGCTGTGCAAGATGTCACCACCCTTCCTATTTTCAACCCATATGGTGGGCCCATAACCCACAGGTCCACTGGATCGAAACTTGACTCTTCTTTATAACCCGGATTCTAATGTATCATTTGCACCTGGCTTCGTATGTGATTCGCGAGTTGAATGCTATACCATTATTCATCCTGGAATCAGACACCATGTTATTCTCGTTGTTCAAACCCCCCATTCCAGCTTCTGTCTAGTCATCGAATGATTGCCTACCCGTTTGAAATTTTGGTACCATCGTATATTGCACTAAACGAATTCACTGAAATACAACTCGTGGGGTACCTTGTGTATTTCCCATTGAGTTCACCGTCAGATGCCTAGCTTTGTGGAGATGCGTTCTTCCGGAGTTTTTCCCTTGGTCGCGTTCGTAGGACGATGGAGATCCCGAAGAAAGGATGACAAATTGATCATGGTGAATTGAAGCAGAGAAATGAAGACATCAACGAAAGGGATCAACCTCTTCGAAAGGGCAGCCAAGACCGAGAAGACTCGTTAGGTTTTTTTTTCCGCTACCAACACCTTCCCCCCCTTACTCCACCGCTTAAATCTCGGGACGAGATTTCTTGTAGTGGAGGAGAATTGTGACGCCCGGATATTTAGGCTACAGTAATTCCACGCTAATGATGCCACGTCACCTTGGTTACTGTTGTTAATCTCGCAATGGTTCAAAAACGATTCAAATTCAAATTTAAAATCAAGTCAAACAATTAAAGTTTTCAAAAGTCAAAACTAAAATGTTCTTAATGTGACAAATAAATCATGGATATTATTGGTGGAGTAACAACATCTTTATAAATATTTAAATACCCTAAAGTGATTAAAACAACATCAAAACAATTAGTTATACTCCTAATATATTTTACCAAATACTAAACTATTTTTTTCTGAGGTAAGACTTCTTAGAACACTGGATTATTTTTGACACACTATTTTTGGAGCTATTTTTATATTTTACTAAACCAAAAATAAAGTGCAACTAAAATAAAACTAGCCAAAAAAGAGAAAGAGACCCCCCCCACTGGGCCAGTCGGCCCAGCTGCTAGCCAGGCCGGCCCAGGCCGCCCCCCACACTCCCCCATAACCCCCTGGTCGACCGAACCCTAGCCC
>NC_041387.1:434721808-434723220 GCF_002162155.2 Triticum dicoccoides
CCTCCCCCCGATGCAGTTCTGGATCGGGATCGGGCCGACGACCCCGCCCCGACGCCGGCGTCCCACCCTGTCACCGCACTCCAACTACCCCGACGCACCCCGACGCTGCTCGCCGTCCCCGGCTCCACCTCGTCGACGCCGCATCGCCATCCCCTGGAGGACGACGTCGCTGGACGTCCCCGACGGCCTGCTTCCCCTGCGTCGTCGTCGTCCCCGACCCCCTCCACGAGCCCCGCTGCCCCGTCCCTACAAATCCCGGTGAGGCCACGGCCTCCGCCCTCCTCCTTCCCTTGTCCCCGCGCCGTCCGTGCCTCTCTCGGTGCGCCACCGCGCGCACACGCGCCCGCGTGCCGGAGCTCACGCTCTGGGCAGCACGCGCTCACCTCGCGCACTCCGGCATTCTGCTCGCTCCCTGGACTTCGGTCGGGGCCGAGCCCCGCCGCTGCCACTATGCGCCCACGCCCCCGCTCCCTTGGCCTCGTCCGCAGCCCCCCAGTGCGCTGCCCAGCATCGCCGCCGTTCGCCGACCTGTCGTCGCCTGCCGGTGCCGCTCGTGGCTGTGCTCCGGCGAGCCACCCGCCCGCAGCCCCGCAACCAGTCGGGTGCCCCCCTCGAGGGCCAGCGCCCGTTCGGTCTGCCAACGCCCGTGACCGCTAAGGCCCCTAGGGCCTATGACATGTGGGGTCCCAACCCAGAGCGTATTAAAAAAAAGCGATAAAAATAAAAATAAAATTAATTAATTAATTAATTAAAGAACTAATTAACTTAATTAATTTTGGTTAACTAAACTAAACAACTATTTAAACTAATTAAACATTAGTTATCTAATTAACCTGGTTAGTCAATTAGCTAATTAATTATTCAATGACAGTGCCCCCCTAACTAGTACTAATTAGGTTAATTAATATGTCTAATTAAAATGTGTCACTGACCAGTGGGACCCACTGGTCAGGTTGACCAGTCAACCCTGTTGACTGCTGACGTCGGCATGACATCATGCTGATGTCATTATTCCATTTTCGAATTTATTTAAATAATTAATAAAATTCTAGAAATTAATAAAATCTTTAGAAAATCATATCTTTTAAACCGTAACTCGGATTAAATTATTTTCAACATGAAAGTTGCTCAGAACGACGAGACGAACCCGGATGCGCAGCCCGTTCGTCCGCCACACACTCATAACATATCAAACTCGCAACTTTCCCCCTCTGGCTCCTCTGCCAGAAAACACGGAACATCGGGGATACTTTCCCGGATGTTTCCCCCTTCACCGGTATCGCCTATCCCTATGTTAGGTCACCCCTAGCACAACATATTGCCGTGTCTTGCTTTGTGTTACATTTGATTGCTCTGTTATTTATTGTGTTCCCCCTCCGTTACTCCTTTCCGGTAGACTCCGAGACCGCTGC
>NC_041387.1:434723504-434771216 GCF_002162155.2 Triticum dicoccoides
CTTGATCACCAGATATCGCCTATTCTCCTCTATACTGCTTGCATTAGAGTAGTGTAGCATGTTACTGCTTTCCGTTAATCCTATTCTGATGCATAGCCTGACATTGTTGCTACATTTGTTGATACCTTACCTGCAATCCTAAATACTTACTATAGGATGCTAGTTTATCATCATTGGCCCTACATTCTTGTCAGTCTGCCTTGCTATACTCTTGGGCCGAGATCACTTGGGAGGTGATCACGGGTATATATTATACATACATACATACTATACAGATTGTGACTAAAGACGGGTCAGCTCGATGAGTACCCGCAAGTGATTCTGATGAGGGGGCTGAAAGGACAGGTGGCTCCATCCCGGTAGAGGTGGGCCTGGGTTCCCGACGGCCCCCGACTGTTACTTTGTAGCAGAGCGACAGGGCAGGTTGAGACCACCTAGGAGAGAGGTGGGCCTGGCCCTGGTCGGCGTTCGCGGATACTTAACACACTTAACGAGATCTTGCTATTTGATCTGAGTCTGGCCATTTGGTCTATACGCACTAACCATCTACGTGGGAGTAGTTATGGGTATCCCGGCGTCGTGGTATCAGGCGAAGCACTTCGTGACGTCAGCGACTGAGTGGCGCGCGCCGGATTGGACTGGAACGCCACTAGGCTAGGTCTGCTTCCGGCTGCCCATGCAACATGCAGGTGTGCTCAGGGCGATGGGCCCAGACCCCTGTGCGCTTAGGTTTAGACCGGCGTGCTGACCTCTCTATTGTGCCTAGGTGGGGCTGCGACGTGTTGATCTTCCGAGGCCGGGCATGACCCAGGAAAGTGTGTCCGGCCAAATGGGATCAAGCGTGTTGGGTTATGTAGTGCACCCCTGCAGGGAAGTTAATCTATTCGAATAGCCGTGATCTTCGGTAATAGGACGACTTGGAGTTGTACCTTGACCTTATGACAACTAGAACCGGATACTTAATAAAACACACCCTTCCAAGTTCCACAGACAACCCGGTGATCGCTTTTCCATAGGGCGACGAGGGGAGGATCGCCGGGTAGGATTATGCTATGCGATGCTACTGGAGATGCTACTTGGAGATGCTACTTGGAGATACTACTTGGAGGACTTCAATCTACTCTCTTCTACATGCTGCAAGATGGAGGCTGCCAGAAGCGTAGTCTTCGACAGGATTAGCTATCCCCCTCTTATTCTGGCATTCTGCAGTTCAGTCCACCGATATGGCACTTTACACATATACCCATGCATATGTAGTGTAGATCCTTGCTTGCGAGTACTTTGGATGAGTACTCACGGTTGCTTTCTCACCCCTTTTTCCCCCTTTCCTTTCTTTCTGGTTGTCGAAACTAGATGCTGGATTCCAGGAGCCAGACGCCACAGCCGAACTATGAGGCCCTTCATGGCCTGTTCGGCTGCCTTGTGAAGCTCGACCAGCTGCTTCAGCTGGTCGCTAAGGGGCACCGAATGTCCGGCCTCAGCATACTAAGACCAGAAGACCTTATCCGTCGAGCTCCCCTCCTCGGCCCGGTAGAATGCGGCAGCATCGGACATGCTGCGAGGAAGATCTGCGAACGCTCCTGGAGAGCTCCGAATTCGGGTAAGCATAGGTAATTAACACTCACATGCTTACTTTGCATGAAAAATTCCTTACCCGCTGCTATTTTCTTCACCGCCTCAATCTCCTGGAGGGCCTTGTAGGCTTCGGCCTTAGCGGCTTTGGCACTCTCAAGAGCCGTTGCAAGCTCAGACTCTCGAGTCTTCGAGTCACGCTCTAGGCTCTCATGGTTTTTCACGAGATCCTGGAGCTCTTGTTGTACCTCCGCCACCCGCGCCTCCTGCTTCTCTTGCTCGGTGCACTCCACGGCCGCATTACGTTCGGCCGCGGCCACCGCCTCTTTCAGGGTCGCCACCTCGTTAGTGGCCCCTGCAATACCCACGTTATCCTTGTCATTCTTTTTGCAACCAAAATCCTTTTCTGTAAGGTACAATTTTACTCAGGTGTTACTCACCTTCCTTGTCCTCGAGCTGCTTCTTGGCACGGCCGAGCTCGTTCTCGGACCCCTCGAGGTTTTCCTTCAAAATATTGACCTCCGCAGTCAGTGCTGCAGAGGTCAGCAGCGCAGCCTGCAATCCCATATTGACATATTTATTATGACTCCTGAGTATATCTTTTTAGATCCTCAGTCCGGCTTTTCTTTCCGAACACCGAACCGAGCATCAGGGGCTACTATCTATGCGGTACCATTTTATACATATTGAAATTCTTACCTCAAAGCCTGTTAGAAGGCTGCTGCAGGCTTTGGTCAACCCGCTCTTGGCGAGCTGCACCTTCTGAATCACCGCACTCATAACAGTGCGATGTTCCTCTTCGATGGAGGCGCCGTTGAGCGCCTCCAGCAAATTATCCGGCGCCTCCGGTTGGATGGAGGCTGCCGGCGTCACGGTCTTGCCCTTCTTACGAAGGGGTCGCCCGCCGGACTCCGGAGCCACTGTGGGTTCCGGGGCCGAGTCCGGTGCAAAGTCCGGGAGGTTGTCCTGCGACACCTCCGGGGCCCTCTCCTCCTGGTGGGTCCCTTCCTGGGATCCCACCTCGGCATCGTCCGCGTCACGGGGGGTGGAGGCAGTCGGAAGAGAATCCATATCCGACGCACCTAAGGACCCGCTCGATGAAGCGGGAAGATCATCCTTAGGCGGACTGCAGGGTTGTATGCGGCATTAAAAAGACATTATGTGGCGAAAAATAAAAACCTTGAAGTTATTCGGGAGTCCAGATACTTACGATCTCGCCAGGGGCTTGGCCCTTGGAGACCAGTCCTCATCGTCATCACTGGCGTTGGCGGAGCAGTCCGGGGGAAGAGTTTTTCCCTTCTTGGACCCTTCGGCCTCCCTTGTTGGGGAGGCCTTCCTTTTCTTCCCTCCCCCCGCTAGGGGAGAGGCTTTCTTCTTCTCCTCCTCGCCTTGGTGAGAGGAGTTGGCCTCAGATTCATCATCCGATAGCACCTGAAAACGGGAACTCTTTCGAGTCCCTGTGGCCTTCTTCTTGGCCTTCTTCTCCGGCACCACGTGGGGTGCCGGAGCCAGCAGCCTCGTTAGGCGGGCGTCCGATGGGTCCTCTGGCAATGGGGCCGGACAGATAGTCCGTTCGGCCTTCGCCAGCCAGTCCTGTCAAAGGTAAAGGGAGTTTAGATCCCGCATAGAGTCAAACTATGGAAAACAAGTGGCGAAATCACTTACCTCGTCAGCTGGACGCTGCGAGCGGAATCCGCGATCTTCGGTAGCGGATGCGGGAGCCTCGGCGCCCTTGAACAGCACCTTCCAGACATCTTCGTACGTAGTGTCGAAGAGCCCACTCAGAGTCTGGTGCTGCGCCGGATCGAACTCCCACATGTTGAAGCCCCGTCGTTGGCATGAGAGAATCCGACGGATGAGCATGACCTGGACTACGTTGACAAGCTTGAGCTTCTTGTTCACCAGCTTCTGGATACAAGCTTGGAGTCCAATCAGCTCCTCCGAATCCCCCCAGATCCGGCCACTCTCTTTCCAGGAGGTGAGCCGTGTAGGGATGCCGGATCTGAATTCGGGGGCCGCTGCCCAATCAGGGTCACGCGGTTCGGTGATGTAGAACCACCCCGATTGCCACCCATTAATGGTTTCCACGAAAGTGCCCTCCAACCACGTAACGTGGGACATCCTGCCCACCATGGCGCCTCTGCACTCCGCTTGGCTGCCCTTCACAACCTTTGGCTTGACACTGAAGGTCTTGAGCCACAAGCCGAAGTGGGGCTGGATGCAGAGGAAGGCCTCGCACACGACGATAAACGCCGAGATGTTGAGGATGAAATTCGGGGCCAGATCATGGAAATCTAGGCCGTAGTAGAACATGAGCCCCGGACAAAGGGATGAAGTGGGAAGCCCAGTCCGTGGAGGAAATGGGGAAGAAACACTACCCTCTCATGGGGCCTGGGGGTGGGGATGAGCTCTCCCTCGTCGGGGAGCCGGTGCGCGATGTCGCTGGACAAGTATTCGGCGTCACGCAGCTTCTGGATCTGCCCCTCCATGACGGAGGAGGCCTTCCACTTGCCTCCCGCTCCGGACATAGTTGGAGAAGGTTGAGGTGAGAAGTGCGGACTTGGGCGCTGGAGCTCGAGTTTGCGGAGATGGATAAGCCAAAGAGGAAGAAGGCGCAGGTAAAAGGGTTGGATCTTTATCCCCTTATATGGGCGGACAAAAACATGTGTCCCCACCGGCCTGGTAAAACTCGCTTATCTCCCAAGCATCACAATAAATGGCGCGGTTGGGTTACCCATGTCCGTATTGATGGGAATCCCAGAATAAGGGGAACACGATCTCTGCTTCGACAAGACGTGCCAAGGAAACCGCTTCGCTAAACGCGCGGAGGTGGAACAATAAAAACAATTTGAGTAAAGTCTTGGTAATGGTGTGACGTCACGCCACAAAATACGTCAGCAGATTAAACTTGTGTAATATTATTCTCTCTACGGTGGCACGTGGAATTTATTTCGCAGAGCCGGACACTATCCTGGTGTTCACAATCTTTTATAAATTATTCGGAGGAAGAACCCACCTTGCAATGCTGAAGACAACATGCGCGCCGGACACATCGTCATTGAAGCCTGGTTCAGGGGCTACTGAGGGAGTTCCGGACTAGGGGGTGTCTGGATAGCCAAACTATCATCATCAGCCGGACTCCAAGACTATGAAGATACAAGATTGAAGACTTCGTCCTGTGTCCGGATGGGACTTTCCTTGGCGTGGAAGGCAAGCTTGGCGATACGGATATGTAGATCTCCTACCATTGTAACTGACTTTGTGTAACCCTAGCCCTCTCCGGTGTCTATATAAACCGGATGGCTTTAGTCCATAGGACGAACAACAATCATACCATAGGCTAGCTTCTAGGGTTTAGCCTCCTTGATCTCGTGGTAGATCCACTCTTCTAACACACATCATCAATATTAATCAAGCAGGACGTAGGGTTTTACCTCCATCAAGAGGGCCCGAACCTGGGTAAAACATCGTGTCCCTTGTCTCCTGTTACCATCCGCCTAGACGCACAGTTCGGGACCCCCTACCCGAGATCCGCCGGTTTTGACACCGACAACTGTGCGTCTAGGCGGATGGTAACAGGAGACGAGGGACACGATGTTTTACCCAGGTTTGGGCCCTCTTGATGGAGGTAAAACCCTATGTCCTGCTTGATTAATATTGATGATGTGGATTACAAGAGTAGATCTACCACGAGATCAAGGAGGCTAAACCCTAGAAGCTAGCCTATGGTATGATTGTTGTTCGTCCTATGGACTAAGGCCATCCGGTTTATATAGACACCGGAGAGGGCTAGGGTTACATAGAGTCGGTTACAAAGGTAGGAGATCTACATATCCGTATCGCCAAGCTTGCCTTCCACGCCAAGGAAAGTCCCATCCGGACACGGGACGAAGTCTTCAATCTTGTATCTTCATAGTCTTGGAGTCCGGCCGATGATGATAGTTCGGCTATCCGGACACCCCCTAGTCCGGAACTCCCTCAGTAGCCCCTGAACCAGGCTTCAATGATGACGAGTCCGGCGCGTATGTTGTCTTCGGCATTTGCAAGGCGGGTTCCTCCTCCGAATAATTTATAGAAGATTGTGAACACCAGGATAGTGTCCGACTCTGCAAAAATAAATTCCACATACCACCGTAGAGAGAATAATATTACACAAGATCAATCTGCTGACGTATTCTATGGCGTGACGTCACACCACTTCCAAGCCTTTACTTGAATTGTTTTTATTGCTCCACCTCAGCGCGTTTAGCGAGGCGGTTTCCTTGGCATGTCTTGTCGAAGCAGAGATCGTGTTCCCCTTATTCCGGGATTCCCATCAATACGGACGTGGGTAACCCAACCGCGCCCGTTGCCACGCCCCCTCCATCGAAGGCGGGTTCCAAACGGTCACGGGGACGGCTCTTGGTATTCTTCCTCTTTATAATGAGACCAAGGCCATTCTTTTTATTCAATCCTCCATCGAATCCGCCCCTCTCCCTGAGTTCCAACACCCAGGGCTCCGAATTCAGGTACCTTCGATCTTCGACGATGTCCGGTCCTGATCTACGAGGCCAGTGGATGCCCTCCCCCGTCACGGAGGAGGACGTGCTAAAGCTGAGAGATGCCAGGTACTTAACCTACGAAATTTTGCATAGGCTGCCTGCCCAAGGGCAAGTTATCCCAACTCCCGAGCCTGGCAAGAGCGTCGTGTTCATGTCTCACTTCCGTCGGGGTTTAGGCTTCCCGACGGATCCGAAGTCCATCCTCCACATCTCATCATTCATTGTCGTCTGTGAAGCCTTCCTCCGTACTACCCCTCACTTCGGCTTGTGGCTCAAAACCTTCAACGTGGGAAGATGGTTGAGGGGCGTCAGGTAGAGTGCGGAGGGGCGGTTATAAGCAAGAGGGCCGAAGCTCCATGGCCCAAGGGCTCTTTCCAGGAGGAGCTCGGCTTGTGGCCACAGGAGTGGTTTTATATCACCGCTCCCTGGGGCAGCAGGCAGAAGCCGCCGCCCGTCTTACGCTCGGGCCCTCCATAGCAGCTGACATCATGGGTCAACAAGGGGCGTGACTGGGGGCCACCCAAAGACGTCCCCCTGTTGCAAGACCGGATTCGAGGCCTCCAAGAAAGGGAGATCAATCGGGTCGCAGTGGTGCAGGTCATGTTGATGCGGCGCCTACTGCCCTGCAAACGTCGCCCCCTCCGCCTGTGGGAATTTAATCCGGAGGGGCCACGAGCTCTTTAACACTTCATGGGTTTGACTCCCATGGAGATGTATAAACTGTTCTTCGGATCGCAAGAGACGCATCCGGAATTGACCGAGGACGCTGGCCTAAGCTGCAATCGCCTGGATACTCAAGTAAGTAGCCCTGTGTCTGGACACACCGTCCATTTATTTATCATGAGCTTGCCTTTTAACCAGCTATCCTTGGACAGGAGTGGATAGCGCAAGCAAAACTGATACGGTGTCCGGCCCCCCTCCCTGAGACCACGCAGGATCCCGTGTTAATCAAAATGTTGGAGGTCGCACCTTCGAATGAGGGCGAAGGGGGGCACGGGGAAACTGTCACCTCTGCCAAGGAGGTTTTTAGTAAGGGAGGAATCGAGAGTCCCTCCCTCCAGGGGGAGAAGAGGAACGCTTCCGAAGACCCGAAGGCCAAGGCCTCAAAGCGGGGAAATAAATATGTACCGGAAGGTCCCGCGCCAGAAAGCGCCCCGGCCGTACTGTCTCCTCGGAGGAATCAGCCCTCTAACGAGCCGTAAGTGAAAACGGGGGATTTTATAATTATCAGACACTCCTACTTAATGTCTAAAGGTAACCGAAGTTTTTACCTTGTAGCTCGGATCTCAGTCCATCTCAGCACAGCTCATCTTCAGGAGACCTTCGTCCGAAGATGATGGAAAGCGAAATGCCTCCATCTGCCGCCCCATCGTGCGGGGCGGACGACCTTGAGGTGTCGTCACGGAGGGTCTCCCCAAGTCCGGCGGGACCGGAGAGTTCGGCGCCCATTGGAGTACGGCCGGTGGAGCTGCAGGATTTGCTTAAGAGGGCGTCCATCTCAGAAGGTCACCGCACATTAATGGGTGATGTAATTGAGAGGATCTCGTCCGCCGAAACCGGATTGTATGAGGCCGTCGGAAGTTTACTGATGGGATTTGAGGTACGCAAAAAATGACATACATGTTGACAGTTTTGCACATGAAGTGCGCCCTGTATAGATAGTAGCCCCCGAGACTTGGTATGCTGTCAAAAACGACAGCGTGCCTAGGATCGTAATCTCAGTTATTAACTGTTGCCTTTCCCATGCAGGTGGCGGAACGTTCGGTGGCCAGCCGGACTGATGAATTTACTGAGCTGAAGAAGCAACTCGACACTACAGATGCGGACATCTCGCTGGTCAATAGACGACTTGATGAGTCACAAGGTATGTGGTTGCCCCGCGGTTTGTTAGTAAGGGAGCTGACGGCCATTCCTTACAAATTGTATGCTTAGATGCAGATGGTGCTGCTGCTGTGGAAGACCTTCGAGCAGAACTTGCTCGGGCCAAGGAGCAAGCCAGAAAAAGTGAGGCGGATGCCTTGAAGGCAGCGGAAGGGCTAGAAGCCGAGAAGGCTGCTCACTGCTGAAGCAGGGAGGAGATGGCTGGAATGGCCATGAAATTAAGAGTTGCTACCGACCGCCTGGAGGTTCTTGAAGGAGAACGCCGAGCGGAGCAAGAGGACCTGAAGAAGGCCGATGCCGAGGCCAAGGATGCCCGTAGTGCGATGCGGGCTATGAAGGAGGAACTGCGTCAGGTCGGAGACATTGTGGCTGGAAAGCCCTTTATGCTGCATAGGAAGTTCACGGATCCGAAGTATGCTCAGTTGGGCCGATTGTACGGTGTGGAGGATCCTTATCTGGACTTGGCGGCGAGTGCGGCTGACGCGGTCGTGCACTTTCGAAGCTAGGAGGATCATGAAATGGAAGAGCTTTTCTGGTCTCAATTCTATAGTCCGGAGCGTCCACTTCCGTTGAGTGATCGGCTGGTTGAATGGGCTGAGCTGAATAGATTGTCCGGACTGGCCATGACAGATGTGGTCACTCATCTGTGGCCGAAAAGGCCCAAGCCGAAGAGTTATTTTGGCTTGTTGCAGCAATTCCTTGGGGCAGTGCCGCATATTAAGGCGATGAAGCGGTCGGCATGCATAGAAGGTGCGCGGATGGCTCTCGCCCATGGTAAAACATACTGGGCGGAGATGGATGCCACCGCTGTTGCATCCCGGGGTTTGGACAAAAGCTGATTCCCCACCGAGCATTACTTTGAGGAAGTCCTGCAGGGCGCTCGTATAATAGAGTCGCAATGCTCGAAAGATGTTATGTTTGAATAACATGTATGATTTCTAAGATCATGTTTATAATGCAATGAAATTTTATACTTGTGTGTTCAAGTATTGAACTATCTCCTGTGCGGCCATATATGTATGTATAATCTGAAAGATGGCAGTCTTTGGCTTCAGCCCCCACGCACATGGTGCGGGGGTGTTTGCAAAAAGAAAAATGCTTTTTCACACTTAATCCAACGTCGTGGTCCTTTTAAGGAGGTGATAGCATAGCAAACTAGGCAACCGGACTATAATGCTTTATCACTTTCACTTAGCCATAGGAGCTCGAATGTGGGGCTACTATATAGCCCCTGATGGCACCGCGCTTCTCCGAACTCGGGGCGCCTATGTGCCTGACCGGGAAGCGGTCCTTCGTCAAAGCGGAGGAATTCTAAACATTCCAATGGTCGATCGAGTGGTTGACCAGTCTCTCGCTATATCATGACAGTCAGTTTTCGGGATTCTCTATTGAGGTGCTCTCTCGGCCGAACCGGGGCACAATCGCAGTAGTTCTCCTGGTGCCGCGTTAGCCGATGATATGGAACGTAAGGCAGCAAAACACAGGAGCCGGGCAAACCCAACATTTGACCAAAGACATGATTCGGAGCTGATGCATATAAGGCCTAACTCGAGACGCCGAACACTCCCTGAGGTGTTCGGTCTTTATGATATTGGGCAGAATAAAGCCCTAAGCCCCTAGTGTCCAGGTACACAAGGAAACTTCTGACGCGGCTGATGCCAAAATGCCAGCCTCCTCCTTGGCTCTGGTAGGAAACCGGGGGATGTGTATCAACAAGAGACAGTGAGAAAGGTTTACGCAGGGTCTTAATCTGAAAAGAATCCTTGCAACGGGTCCCTACTGCACGTCTCCGCCTGTGTCTCCGTTGTGCTGTATCCTGGATGGGTGTAGCACGTGCTTCATCTGTAAAAGAAAAGGACTTAGTTCCTAAGAAATATCGTGCAAAAAGTGTATCAAAATAAAGTATAATTTGGAAGATGAAGAAAGTTGAGCTTTATTGGCTTTCATCATTTATGCGCGCGGCCCCCTAAAAAAAGGGGATGCGGCTGGGAAGCCCCTTGTCAAGTTATGCCGGACTCGTCTAACCATGTCCGAGGTCTAAATGACCTGTTTTTAGGGGTTTTGACCTGCAAGGTCGGAATAATGTGTGGCTGTCGAGGCAGCCGCACATTCTCCATGGTCGAGAGACACCTGGAGTTTTAAGAATATGCCACGTGGACCGGGCATTTTTAAGCGTAAGAGACGCATAATGTGGTATTGCATTAAAGCGGGCGAAAGCTGCACGCCCCAGTAGTGCTTAAGGGCTACTACTAAATGGGGCGATGGAGAGTGAGCTTTTCGCGACGGAGGTTGTCGGATGAACCGAACACGACCTCTAGTGGTATAGAGCCTGTAAAATTGGCTAAAAGGCCTGGCGTCACTCCTTTGAAGGAAGTGCTGCTATAGCGAATTTTGTTGGGTTCTATCCCCAGTCTGTGGACGCTGTCCTGGTATAGCAGGGGCCGCGCTGCGTGTTATCACGTGAAGTGAGTTCACTGTTTTGACTTCTAATGGGAAAGTCTTTTGGTTTCCAGAGCGCTGCTTTTGGGTTTCGTCACTTTCACTTGGTGTGTCGAGCCCTTTGTGTTCGGCGTTAAGTCAGCCGGACTGCTTGAAGACCCAACAATCTCTGTGGGTATGGTTTGCAGGCTTCCCGGAGGTACCGTGTATTTGACACAGTCTATCCAGAATCTTGTTTAGGTTGGATAGCTCGTCACTGTTATCCTTTAGGGGCAGTGTTTTGTTGTTCGGCCGAGAGCTTTTGAATCCGGCGTTGACCGCCGTACTATTTGGGCCATTTTCCTTATTCTGGCGCTGATCTTTTTTGCGTCGTGATTTCCCATTTCCATCCCTAATTTCGGATGTACTCGGGTCGCTGGTGCTGCATCTAGCCAACCAGATGTCTTCCCCCGCACAAAAGCGGGTCCTGAGACTTGTTAGTGCGGCCATTGTTCTTGGTTTTTCCTGGCCGAGGTGTCTGGCGAGCCATTCGTCTCGGACGTTGTGTTTAAAGGCTGCTAAGGCTTCTGCGTCCGGACAGTCGACTATTTGGT
Source organism: Triticum dicoccoides (assembly GCF_002162155.2). NCBI lineage: Eukaryota > Viridiplantae > Streptophyta > Magnoliopsida > Poales > Poaceae > Triticum > Triticum dicoccoides. Next base: position 434,734,531 of record NC_041387.1, read on the forward strand.
TCTTCTTAGTGAGGAACCTGTTCCAGAATTTGCGTGCTGATTCTCCGGGCTGTTGAGTTATGTGACTTAAATCATCTGCATCCGGAGGCCGGACATAAGTCCCCTGAAAATTTGCTCGAAACGCATCCTCAAGCTCTTCCCAACTTCCAATTGTATTTTTTGGGAGGCTTTTAAGCCAATGCCGGGCCGGCCCTTTGAGCTTGAGGGGTAGGTATTTTATGGCATGGAGATCGTCTCCTCTTGCCATGTGTATGTGCAGGATATAATCCTCAATCCAGACTCCGGGGTCTGTTGTTCCGTCGTATGCCTCTATGTTTATGGGTTTAAATCCCGCTGGAAATCCATGATCCAGTACCTCGTCGGTAAAACATAGTGGGTGTGCGGCGCCCCTATATTTGGGTGTGCCGTTGTCTTCAAATGCTTGACTTGTTGTGTTACTTCCTGGAGTCTTCTTTTTTGGCCCATAGATAGACCTGGCCGGGTTATCCTTTTTCTGAGGATCTTTATGCTGATCATGTGCCGGCTTCTGTGTGGCGCCCCGTGTTGCTCTTGGCCTGTCATCTGGTCGTCTGTCCGGCCAGGCGGCCTCTTTCTTTTTTGAATGCGGGGGCTCGAAGGCCTCCTCATCAAATTCGGGCAACAGCTTGCGCTTCGGGTAGCTCTTTGTCTGGTGACTAGTGTCATATTTATCTGCGGTGTTGAGTACTTTGCTCCATCTCATTCGGAGTGCGTCTTCCGCTGTTTTGAGCTTCCGCTTTTGCTTCTTCAAACTTCTTGCAGTGGCGACGAGCCTTTTATGAAGATTCGTATGCTCTGGTGATGTGAGATCATCTTCGCCGGGGATGGGTTGCTTGTCCGGTTCATGTCCGGCTGGCTGCTTGTTGACGTGTGCGTCGCCCACTGCTTCGCCCTACTCTAGGGCCGGGTCCATATGGGTGTCGTTTTTGTTCATGCCGGTCATCGGGCGGCGATTGCGTCGCTGCTTTGTTTGTTTGTTGGGGGAGTTGTCCTTCGCTACGTCCCGTTTTTCCTCATTGTCGCTTCCTTTTGGTGTGTCCACCATGTATACGTTGTGGGCTAGGGTGGCTTTCCTGCGTCCGTTAGGCGCTGGTTCTTGGTCGTCTCCGGCATCGTCGTCCATACCGTCGATGTCCTCGGAGTCGTAGTCTAGCATGTCAGTTAAATCGTAGACAGCGGCTACCAAGTGGGTGGTGGGTGGGCTTTGAATTTCTTCGTCGTCTGCATCCCAGCCGTCCTGACCGTAATCCGGCCAGGTCTCTCCTGATAACGAGAGGTATTTTAGCGAACCCAAGATGCCGCCGAAAGGTGAGTGTTGAGAGACGTCCGCTGCGGTGAACTCCATGATCGGCGCCCAATCAGATTCGATCGGGGCGGGCGCGGGAGGTTCGGAGTCCGGCGAGGAGTCCGGCACCTCGGAGTCACGAGCTTTATGAGGGACAAAGTCAGTGTTCAGCTCTATCGCCATAGAGGTTGCAGCACCCGAGGTGATGTCCAGCCATCCGTCCTCGATCTGCGCGGCCGGCTCCGAATTGAGGATCGGAGCGGGCTTGAGTGCGGCCTCCAAGGTACTGTCCGGCGGCAGAGCTAAATCATGCCCGACGTGACAGTGCGGCACGCTCGGCTGTGGCTCGAATCCGTCGAAGATCAAGTCCCTGCGGATGTCAGCCGTGAAGTTCAAACTTCCAAATCTGACCTGATGGCCAGGGGCGTAACTTCCGATCTGCTCTAGATGGCCAAGCGAATTGGCCCGCAGTGCAAAGCCGCCGAATACGAAGATCTGTCCGGGGAGGAAGGTCTTACCCTGGACTGCGTCGTTGATGATGATCGAAGAAGCCATCGAGCCTATCGGTGATGACACAGAGGAACTCTCAATGAAAGCACCAATGTCGGTGTCAAAACCGGCGGAGCTCGGGTAGGGGGTCCCGAACTGTGCGTCTAGGCGGATGGTAACAGGAGACGAGGGACACGATGTTTTACCCAGGTTCAGGCCCTCTTGATGGAGGTAAAACCCTATGTCCTGCTTGATTAATATTGATGATGTGGATTACAAGAGTAGATCTACCACGAGATCAAGGAGGCTAAACCCTAGAAGCTAGCCTATGGTATGATTGTTGTTCGTCCTATGGACTAAGGCCATCCAGTTTATATAGACACCAGAGAGGGCTAGGGTTACACAGAGTCGGTAACAAAGGTAGGAGATCTACATATCCGTATCGCCAAGCTTGCCTTCCACGCCAAGGAAAGTCCCATCCGGACACGGGACGAAGTCTTCAATCTTGTATCTTCATAGTCTTGGAGTCCGGCCGATGTTGATAGTTCGGCTATCCGGACACCCCCTAGTCCGGAACTCCCTCAGTCTTGTTGCACCGAAATGGTATCCTTTGCCTGATATCTTGGCCTGTGCTTGGCCCCTTTGCACCAAAGGGGAACAAGGACACTGCCCAGGCCGGCGCTCGCTTGGCGCCCGCCTGGTCTCGATCGTCATGGCTTGCGTCACGGGCACCTCGTGAAGTACCTTGCCTCGATCTCTCCGCCTCCTCACGAGCCAGCCCGGTGAGGCTATGCCTAAGGAAGCTTCCTGTCGTCCGCCCCGCGAGGCTTGGCCCCTTACAAGGGTCTTGAGTTTATGTTGATGAAGATGGGCCACGGTGGGCCCCCTACTTGAGCCACGCCGCAAGCCGCGGGCAGGCAAGTCTGGGTACCCCCATTCTCAGAACACCGACAAGAGGGATCGAGCGTGTTGGGAAATGTGGTGCGCCACTGTAGGGAAGTTTATCTATTCGAATAGTTGTGTCCCTTGGTAAAAGGATGACCTGGAGTTGTACCTCGCCCTTATGACAACTAGAACCAGATACTTAATAAAACACACCCAGACAAGTTCCAGAGACAACCTAGTGATCGCTTTCCCACAGGGCAACAAGGGGAGGATCGCCGGGTAGGATTATGCTATGCGAAGATACTTGTTGAACTTACGATCTACTCTCTTCTACATATTGCAAGATGGAGGCTACCAGAAGCATTGTCTTTGATAGGACTAGCTACCCCCTCTTATTCTGGCATTCTGCAGTTCAGTCCATCGATATTGCCCCTCTACACAGATACCCATGCATATGTAGTGTAGATCCTTGCTTGCGAGTACTTTGGATGAGTACTCATGGTTGCTTTCCTCCCTCTTTCCCCCCCTTTTCCTCTTCTTCTCAGACATCACAACCAGATGCTGGAACCCTGGAGCCAGACGCCACTGTCGATGATGACCCCTACTACACCGAAGGTTCCTACTACTACGTTTAGGCTGCTGACAACCAGGAGTAGTTTAGGAGGATCCCAGGCAGGAGGCCTGCGCCTCTTTGGATCTGTATCCCCGTTTGGTCTAGCCATCTTATGGAAACTTGTTTAACTTATGTCTATACTCAGATATTGTTGCTTCCGCTGACTCGTTTATGTTCGAGCACTTGTATTCGAGCCCTCGAGGCCCCTGGCTTGTAATATGATGCTTGTATGACTTATTTTACTTTTAGAGTTGTGTTGTGATATCTTCCGGTGATTCCCTAATCTTGATCGTACACATTTGCGTGCATGACTAGTGTACAATTGAATCGGGGGCGTCACACCGAGCAATTGATAGAAAAGCGCAAAGTTATGACAATATCTAAGGCAATGATCATGTTTCATGAATATAGGCATCACGTCTGTGTCAAGTAGACCAAAATGATTCTGCATCTACTACTATTACTCCACACATCAACCACTATCCATCATGCATCTAGAGTATTAAGTTCATAAGAAAAGAGTAACACAGTAGGAAAGATGACATGATGTACACGAATTAACTCAAACAACATGATGAAAACCCCATCTTTTTATCCTTGATGGCAACAATGCAATACGTGTCGGTTCCCCTTCTGTCACTAGGATCGAGCACCGCAAGATTGAACCCAAAGCTAAGCACCTCTCCCATTGCAAGAAAAACAAATCTAGTTGGCCAAACCAAATCGATAGTTTGAAGAGACTTGCAAAGATATCAAATCATGCATTTAAGAATTCAGAGAAGATTCAAATAATATTCATAGATAAGCTGGTCATAAATCCACAATTCATCGGATCTCGGCAAAACACCGCAAAAGAGTATTACATCAAATAGATCTCCAAGACAATGAGGAGAACTTTGTATTGAGAATCAAAGAGAGAGAAGAAGCCATCTAGCTACTCGCTATGGACCCATAGGTCTGTGGTAAACTACTCACACTTCATCGGAGAGGCAATGGTGTTGATGTAAAAGCCCTCCGTGATTGAATCCCCCTCCGGCAGGATGCCGGAAAAGGCCCCTAGATGGGATCTCACGGGTATAGAAGGTTGTGGTGGTGGAAAATTGGTTTCGTGGCTTCCCTGGAAGTTTTTGTGATATTTGAGAATATATAGGAGGAAGATATAGGTCAGGGGGTCACGGAGGGGCCCACAAGGTCGGGGGGCGCGCCCTACCCCCTGGGCACGCCCTCCACCCTTGGGACCGCCTTGTGGTTGTTCTGACTTGCACTCCAAGTCTCCTGGGTGTATTCTAGTCCAAGAAAAATCATCGCTAAAGTTTCATTACGTTTGGACTCCATTTGGTATTCCTTTTCAGCAAAACTCTAAAACAAGGAAAAACAGAAACTGGCACTGGGCTCTAGGTTAATAGGTTAGTCCCAAAAATCATATAAAATAGCATATTAATGCATATAAAACATCCAAAATAGATAATATAATAGCATGCAACAATCAAAAATTGTAGATACGTTGGAGACGTATCATTCCTTTGCTCCAAGAATGAACAAAGACCGAATCTAAATGTTAACTATCTAGTTGCAATGTTAGTACCTTGGAGCGCACCTGAAAATCCCCACTGCACTACTCTGTTGAAGGAACTTCATCAGTCCATTTGGTATTTTATTGCTAAGGCTAATGTACCTTATATAATGACAACAATTTAGTACATCCACCAAAACATAAAAACTAATGCCTTGGAGAAATAGGCAAGCACAGACAAACAACAACCCCGCAGCATACCTTGACATCACTTATGTCTTTCACAAGTGCCTCAATGCCCTTCTATCGGTAGAAACGTGTGCTGTCGGCTCGGATCGTATTCCATCTCTCCAAACAAGCGAATGTACTGTAGGGTAAGCATGACTTATGTTACTACTTGGGATTCACGTGATACAAGAAAAGAAAAACATGGCTTTGCAGCCTCTAGTATAGAATAAAATCATTGTACAGACCGGTCGGGCTAATGTATCCGATAGACGGCAATTAATATAGTCCAAACCCAGCCTGTGCAAACTTCAAGAAAGAAGATAAAACTTGTGTGCATACCCAATGATGGTGTTACTACTAATATTCATAGCCACTGGTGGTGATAAAACATGTATACTAAGAGTGTTCACAGAATGTTCATAGAACCGCAGCATGAAGTAAATATTCCTACTCCTGCTGATTAGATGAGGAAGAACAAATTAGAAGTGTATTTCATATGTCAGGAAGTTGTCACTACTCACAAGACATCAATACCATGCATCAAAATAAATATCAAAGAACAACATCGAGAAGAATGAGTGTTCATTGGGTGTGCCGAAGTGCACGCACCAAGGGATAATGTTTTAACTTGACATCATTTACTGGTCAGTTTGGTCAATGTTTTAACTTTGTCACGATAAAACTCTCCCGCTTTTAATATATGGGACAAGTTAATACAAGTGAATAATTATATTGAGAATTTACTATTGTAAGGCATGAGCAAGTATCAGTTCTGAACTTCTGATACAAGTCAGACTAGGAAACATCTGTAACTCTGTTTTTTCTAATCATTATATACCCTATTACATCATCATTAAATGTGAAAAGCATTTTTTGTTATAAATCTACAGCTATAAAAGATGTAAAATTTGAACCAAATTATGATCTCATATCTGCAATAAGAAAAATGGATCGCAATATATCATTGACTTCAACATGATGTATCCTTTCAAACTCGAGTTCAAGCAGTCACTGACAAGACCCTGATAACAAATCTCGTACAAACTCTCTAACTATTGATATAGATCCTGGTCAAACAATGGCCATCGAGTAAGACAAAAATGAGCCGCAAATTACAATCTACATTGATTAGAACTGGTTCTTTTTCAGAAGGATCAGAAATTTTAGCGGAGGGGGAAAGGGGAGATGTGCACTGACCTTTCGTGTGTGATGTCCCCCGTATATGTTCGCGGAACCAATGTCATTCCAGATGTGCACTGATCTTCCGTGTGCGATGACCAACGTGGCAGATTATGAACCATGCATACAGAACCATAGAAGGATCACAATACATGCCTGACAGGACCAGAAGAAGGCACAGAAGACCACGAGGAGAACCACCCACCACGGTTCGAAACAACGGCCACATCATTGATCTCTCAGCCGGCAGCCACACACACACATGCATAGATGTACGGCTTCCCCCTAGAGAAGGTGATGCCTCGTGGGGAGGCACACAAGTAGAGGACAAAGGCCGAGCCTAGGATCACGGGGTTCCACAACAGCGACAGCAACGTTGTCACGCCGGAGTTGGAGGCAGCTAGGGTTAGTCACGGGTCTTGTGTGGGGACAAAATAGCAACTCGGTGATGGATGGGGAAACCAAAAGAGCATGGTCGAGTGTTGTGGCACTGCCGCAGCACCAATTTAGGGCGGAGAGGCGGAAGGTGTTGGGAGGCGGCAGCGACGACACAACATAGGGATTGGCAGCAGCAGAATCACGACGGGATTTAGGTTTAGGCGTGGGTGGAGTTGTCAACTGAGGAGAGTGCATGGATATTTCGTCTTTAGAAATTGATTAAATATTGATTATGATTTATTCCTTTCCATATAAAGGTTACCAAATATACTGAAAACTGATCTTATTGGTAGATAATATCGGTTTAAATAGATTGTTGGTAAAATCCAGTTTAAATATGTTGGTAGGATAAAAATGGTGGGAAAGAATTAACTAGAGAGAGGCGATACTACCAACTGGGACAATAGGAGTAGAGATTGCAGCAAAGAAGGCAAAACATCTTGAAGGTAGTGAGACAACCCCAAAGTCATGTCTTGATGCAGTGTTCAGGTTACTTAAGACTAGCAGTCACACAAGCTCACATATTTTGCTACCTGAATCAATTCGACTTCTTTAGTCTCAACTTCAAGAAAAAAGGCATTCTACAAGTCAACTTCGACTTGAAGTCCAATCTCTAAGGAAGATCGCGGAGAACTCCAATGAGAACCTCATTGCTAAACAGCTATAGCTGGAAGCTATGTCTGACATGCTAGGCCGGTCTCACAGCCTTGTTTAGCTGCTTGCGCAGCAACTCCCGCGCAAGGCTAACATTTCTTGAACTGTCTTGGAAGCGGTCTTGGTTCAATATTATTTTGTTACGCTGCAATGGCACCCAGTTTTTGTAATCTGCTTCTTCGTTGCACTTTATGATCACTGGTGGCAAACTTCGATGCCCAGCGGATGTAATATAGCATAAAGCCTTTATTATATAGTGTAGGTTTATTTTAATTACTACGCCGCAATTTCTTTAATGTATATAGTAGGTATGTTCTTAATTCCTACTAGTTATCGTATATGCCATCATTCGCTATCTGAAAAAAACTGCAAAAATCTGATGTAGGCGACCGGGCCGAAACATTCACTTCTAACGGGGCTTCATTTCAGCTGGCCACAATTGGGTCGGCCCGCAACTTTCTTGGTCCTTCGCTGACTGGCCATTTGGGCCCTTCCTGGACACTGTGCGCCAGGCCCACAACTTACATGGGCCTTCATTGGGACCAACATTTAGTTGGGCAGTTAATGGACACAACGCTTAGTTGGGCCCATGTAGCTTCGGGCCATTAACAGGAGGAATATTCTGTTGGCCTGTTACGGCCTAGAAGATACCATAGGCCTTTAGCAGGCCGAAATGCATGTTGGGCCTCAATTTTCAATAGTCATTAATGGGCCTTTAGTAGGCTGAAGTGTAGACCGGGCCATTATTGGCCAGTTATATGGTGGGCCGTTACCAGGACAAAATGTATCTTGGGCCTTAGTTGGCCCACTGATATCATGGGCCTTTAAGAGCTCAAGGTTTAGTAGAGGCATCAACGGGCTGAATTATACGACAGGCCTTTAACAGGCCCAAAGTCACATTGGACTGAACTGTTGCCACCTTGACCACGGGTCATTAGTGGGCCGGATGTCGCATCGGATCATATATGGCCCATGGGCAGCACATCCCATTCCTAGGCCAAAATACACACCAGGCTTAATGGGGGTATAGACCCTGGGTAGCCTCAGCCCGACTGGTCGCAAGGCCGACCCTTGGGGCCAGCTGGTGCCAAGAGGCCGCCTCCTAGAAGGAGGAGGACTTCAAGAGGACGGCGCACTCCAGAAGGCAGCGAGGGCATGGGGTGACACCTACCAGGCGGCCCTTCGCCCACTCAAAGTTTGTGCCCACCTGCTACGACAAGACAGGGCGTGGCCACACTGCGACCTGTCACCCCCAAATCTCAGGCGGAACATGGCCACAGTACAGATGTACCAAGCGTACACCCCTCGCCTGATGCGGTACTGTAGCCACGCGGCCCATGAGGTTGCCTACGTCAGACAGGGCTATGCTCCCACGACGGGCGGTCGGTGTGGCCTGTAGATGGCGGGCCCCACCTATCCGCGTGTCGCCAGAAGGTGGCAAGGCCAGAACCGGCAGCCACAAGGGAAGGCCGACTCCTAGCAGGCGGCCGTCCCTCCCCTTAAGTCGTTGTGACATTAACCAGAAGGGACGGCGTGTGGCTACAGTAATCGCCCGCTAGGCGGCGGTACTGTAGCCATACGCCCCCCGACCAAGCTACCATCATCAGAGGCGAGGCTACAGTGCGGCATAGTCCTCCTGGCCCATAGGCGACGGGCCCTACCTGTCGGCCGAGTTCACGGTAGTCGGCAGGGCCCACCAGGCGGCGGGCCCTAGTTGTCGGTGGCGAAGACAGAGCTAGAGACACTGACGGTCGGGTCCTACAACCAGTCAGATTGCCATTGTACCCCTTGGGGGTAGGCCTATATAAACCCCCCAGGCTCACCCATGCAAAGGGTTCAGCATTCCAGCCACCATACACCCACGTAGCTAGGGAAGAGGTAGAGCTAGCCTTGCCTTTTTCTTCCTCTAGTTGATACAGCTCAAGGAACACTCTTGTAGCTACTCTATTTGATCATAGTCATCATGCGGAGACCCCGCAGAGTAGGATTAGGGGTGCTATCTCCACGGAGAGCCCCGAACCTGGGTAAGACCCAATGTCATTTGAGGCCTTGCCTACTCCTGCTTCTAAAGCCCAGCAATGCACTCCTGTTCCCACACATGATAAGCCATCCCTTGGCATATGTCGAGGAAATACCACGACATTTGGCGCCCACCGTGGGGCTAAGTGCACCGTTGGCCGGAGACACGTTCTGGACGGGAACCCGTTTCCTTCCCAGTGAGCACAGCCAGCCTGGCGCGTGGGATGGTGCTTGAGCCGATGTGTTGCGCGGCATGGAGGCCTCCTGCGCTACGATCTCCCTCGCCGGGAGTCCACCTTGCTAACGAGCCTGACCTGACACGGGATCGGCCATCTCCGAGAGCTGCCTCGTCGACCTCCTCACCAAGCTCCACATCACCAACGAGCTCGCCTCCGACTTGGAGTCTGTCGGCTCCACCAACCTGCCCGTTGAAATGATCATCGACTCCGGCACGGCAGATGCTGATGCCTACCCCGACCACATAGAGATCGTCGACGATCCGCTCCCTTCTGCGAACAGCATCACCAGCGCCAGCACCGTCACAAAGGTTCTGGTCATTAGTCAGGATGGAGCCTCTGTCAGAGCGGTCCAGGATCCGTTGCAGGTGGCCCTACGAGCCCTCACCGCTCCGGTCAAGGAAGGCGCGGATGGCGCAATGTTGGAGGCGTACCGCGTCTCGCTCCTCGACAGCGCCAACCAGTTGGCCGCCACGAGGCGCCTCACTGACGCCTACTAGCGCGAGATCGGCCGCGTTTTAGGCGGCACTCCGGCTGCTGGAGAGCACAGCCGGCTGGGCGTAGTCCGACAACGCGGTGCCGCTATCGCCGGCATGTTGGGAGCTGACCGCCCGATCTACGCCACCCTGATGGAGAACTTGCCCGCTACCCAGGCGGCGGCAGACGAGCTGGACCACCTGGAGGGCGACGAGAAGCGTTGCATGACGGAGTGCCTTCAGCAGCTCCTCGACACGGCCGCCGCGCAGCAGGAAGCCAGCCGCCACATGGTGTAACCTGGCGTGCAAGATGAGAACCGTCCCCCTCGCGGTGAGCATGGCGCGACCTCTTGGTCGCCAATAGTCGGCACTCACAGTCGGAGGAACCCGGGCCCGGCTGCTAGCCGCAGTCGGCGGATGCACATCACGATCAAGCGCGACCAAGACGGCCGCCCAAGAGCAGTGGAATGGTCCAACAACCGCCTGCCTCCCCCACGCAGGGAGAGACGCGCCTCCCCACCGCCTGTCGAGCATCCGACTCTCGGAGGCCGGTTGAGCCACCTCGAAGGAATCGGAGAGAATGACGCCCTCCACGGGATCGACCGACTCTCTCGATCCCTGGCAGTAGAAGAAGAAGATGTGGTCGGCCGGCCTTGTTTCGGCCCCCGCATACGCGACGAGCCCTTTCGCAAAGGGTTCTCGCTCCCACGAGACACTCCCAAGTACAACGGCTCCGTGAAGCCGGAGGATTGGCTGGTTGACTACTCCGCAGTCATCAACATAACAAACGGCAACAAGCGTGTTGCTGTGAAGTACGTTCCGCTCATGCTCCAGGGCACGGCCGAGACATGGCTGCATAGCCTCAAGCCGTACAGCGTCAACAGCTGGTTGGATTTCACCAAAGTCTTCACCCGCAACTTCACCAGCACCTACAAGCGGCCGCCCAAGCCTCGCCAACTCTCCATGTGCATCCAAGGCCCGACTGAGTCCACCCGTGACTATTTAACGCGCTGGGATGAGCTGCACAACACCTGGGAAGGGGTGCACGAGGTTCAAGCCATAGAGTACTTCACCACCGGGTGCAGAGAAGGCACCTTACTCGAGCACAAGCTCCTCTAGGACGAGCCGACCACCCTAGATGAGTTGCTGATCATAGTGGACAAGTACGCCACGACCGACTCCTCCATGAAGTCAGAACTCTGAGTGGACGTGTCCGGTAAGGTGCTCCCTCCGGCTCCCCAAACATCGGCTGGCTACACCAACCGGCACCGGCCAAACAACACAAGCGCAAGGCCCAGCAGCCGGCTTCCAATAGCCGACAGGTAGCAGCAGTTGAAGATCAGCAGCCGGCTGGTTAGCCCGCCCCCAAGCAGCAGCGAAGTGGCAAGGGAGCATGGCTGCCCGCCCTCTCCTTCGAGAAGGCCCTCGACGCCCCGTGCAAGTTCCACGGTGGCGCAAAGCCATCCAACCACACCACTCGGAAGTGCAACTGTCTCGCTCGGATCGCCAAGGGCAAGGCCCTCCCGCCTCCCCCACCAGCCGACCCTCCAGCTCCAGCCGCTCAGCAGCCGGCAGCTCGACCTGTCGACGCCATCCAAGACGAGTTCCCTGATGAACACACCGCCTATGTTGTCTTCACAAGTGAAGCCGGCGACAAGCACGGCAAACGGCAGCAGCACCGAGAGGTCAACGTTGTCAGCTCAGAGGCTCCCACCCGCATGCATTGGTCCGAGAGGCCCATCATCTGGAGGCAAGCTGACCACCCAACTGTGATGCCCAATCCGGGTTCATACGCCCTGGTACTAGAAGCAACCTTTGCAATGGAGAGGCGGACCTGCCGTTTCGACCGAGTTCTGATAGATGGCAGCAGTAACATCAACATCATGTACCACGAGACCATGGAGCGGTTGGGTATCAAGGCCAAGCAGCTTCAGCCAAGCCAGACTGTCTTCCATGGCATAGTTCCCGGCCTTTCCTACTCCCCAATTGGCAAGATAAAGATTGATGTCCTCTTCGGCGACAAGGATCATTTCTGCCGCGAGCCAATATGGTTCGAGGTGGTCGACCTAGACAGCCCCTACCACACACTTTTTTTGAGCAAACACAGTGGGGAAAGGCTCCCCACTGTAACTCTATTTTCTATTAATAATGGGTGGTGTTACATGGGTATGTACAGAAAAAGGTACAAGATACAAAAGAATTTACAGATTGCAATGTATCCAACCAGGATTGCATCCCATCCTTTAAACTAGGTCTTGATTTCTTGATAATGGTGCTAAAATGCTCTCTGAAACTTGATAAGCAGTGAGTCAAACTTCTATCATTGTTGTCAAAGATAATGCCATTCCTGTGCTTCCATATGCTCCAACACCCTGCTATCATCTTCTCCTTAAAAACCTGGCTTTGATCTCTGTTTTTGCCCTCCATCAGCATTTCTATAGTATTAAGATTTGTATTCCATTCCATTCCTATTGCAGCCCAGAAATTTCTGCTGAAGTCATATTCAAAGAAAAGGTGTTGTAGGTATTCATTGGGTTCATCATCACATAGGATACACCTCCTGTTTTCTATTTGAAAATTCTTCCTGATTAGTAGATCTCTGGTATTTAATCTATCAAGCAGAAGCAACCAGAAAAAAAATTTGTTTGGGAAAGTTGCATGATTTCCAAATCCACTAAAATGGTGGTGCTGTCTTTGGAGGGTTTCCAATAAGATGCAGATAAATCTTTTTGTTGGAGTATTTGTTTCCTTTCCAAAGAAATTGCCAGCAATCTTTATTGTCATTGTCTTGCTGGATGTTGCTTATGATTTCCAACACCTCATTGCTTTGTTGAACAGCCATAGATGACATGGGTAAATGAAACATCTCATAAAAGTTGCTGGTTGAGGAAACGATAGCCGAGGCAATTGTACACTCAGTATCTTTAGCAAATGAGTATAAATGAGGAAATCTGTTCTGTAGAGTGTCTTCATTCCACTTATCATGCCATAGTGAGATGGTGCTGCCAGTAGAGGGGACACATGTAGTCATGCTTTTAAAATCCTGCATGATAGAACAGCAATCTCTCCACCAAAATGATCCCATCCTTGTAGGATATGAGGGTATAGATCCATCAGAATAATAGTTATTCCATATTAGTTCCACCCAAGGAATATCATGTTTATTAAAAAACTTGAAGAGAAATTTGATTAGAAAAGCTCTGTTTTGAGTTCTCAGATCAAGGACTCACAGTCCTCCTGCTTTTTTGGGGAGGCAGACAGTATGCCATTTGACCAGACAATTACCCTGTTTAATGATCTTGTTACCATACCAAAGAAAACTTCTGCCAGATTTTTCAAAGTGATCTAGGATAGTGAAAGGCACTCTGATGCAACACATTGCATAAATTGGTAGAGCAGAAACCACTGCTTTCCAATGTGTTAATATACCAGAATATGTCATCAGATTCGCAATACCAGATAATCTTTTATCTAGCCTTGATACCATAGGCATGAGGTCATCAACTTTAGGTTTGGTGGATCCCATAGGGATGCCTAGGTATGTGAAAGGCATGCCTTCTTTTTATAGCCTAGAATGTTGGCTAATTCAAGTGCTCTGCTGTCAGAAATATTGATTGGTACTAGGGAGGATTTATTGTAATTTACCTTTAGACCAGTAAATTCAGTGAATATAGAAAGAATGCTCATGATCTTTCTCAATTGGGTAGATTTAGTAGGCAAGATGATCAGAGTATCATCAGCATATTGGATAATAGGGTATCTTCTGTTGTTGTTACTTTGTATTGGCAGAGATAATTCACCTTGGCACCATGCTTCATTTACTAATAGTTGTAACAATTCTGCTACAATAACATATAGGAGTGGTGAGAAAGGATCTCCTTGTCTCACTCCTCTTTTGCATTTGATCTTCTTCCCAGGTGCACCATTCATTATGACAGATGCAGATGCAGTAGTTAGGATCATTTTCACCCATCTAATCCATTTGGCTGAGAACCCCAAGTGATCCATCATGTAATATATAGCATTGTAGTCTACCTTATCGAAAGCCTTTTCAAAATCAACTTTGAAGATCACAATTGATTTTTTGGACTTGTGACACATATGAATGTACTCAAAGCTCCAAGCTAAGCAGTCCTGAATGTTCCTGGATTTTATAAAACCATATTGGTTTTTGATAATCCTTTTCACTACTTCTTGTTGTGCTCTATTGGCCAGTAGCTTGGTATTAATCTTTATAGGCATGCTGACAAGTGAAATGGGCCTGAAATCATTGGGGTTATCAGGGTTTTCCTTTTTGGGAATGAGAGCTATGAAAGCAGAGTTCACAGGTTCTAGGGAAATTTTGTCATTGTAGAGATCATCAACAAACTTGTATATATATTCTTTGATAATGTGCCAACACTTTTTCATGAAGATACCATTAAAACCATCAGGCCTAGGAGCTTTGTTGTTAGGCATATATTTAATGATGTTATCAATTTCCTCCTTAGTGAAGATGTTGTCCATAGATTCATCAATCTGTGTCAAAGCAAGATGATCAATATTGAAGAGTTTATTTGTGTTCTCAGTTATACAAATCCTCTCCTTAAAAGATTGCCAAATAATAGCTGCCTTTTGATCATGATCATATACTTCAATGGTGTCAGCGTTTTTGAGAAAAGTGATGTAATTGTGTCTAAAACCCTGAGTAGCAATAGCATGGAAGAATTTGGTGTTTTCATCTCCAAGATTTGCCCATCTTATGTTTGCTCTAATCCTCCAATATTTCCTTTTTGCCTCCAACAGTTTGTCGGTGTGAGTGATAAGTGCTTTCCTGAAATTCCTCTCAGTTCTTGAAAGTTGTCTCTGGTCTTCAATCCCATCAATCAGCTTAACATAGAAGCAGCAATTTTCAATAGTTTTCTTTAGCTGTGAAATTCTTTTGCTCCATGATTTCAGTCCTTTTCTAACAGCTTTAAATTTTGCCACTAGGTTTTTAGCAGAATCAGCATAGTGCATGCTATTGTGTCAGTACTTCTCCACAATATCAATAAAACCCTTAAACTCTGTCCAAAATTCTTCAAACTTGAAGATATTGCTTTTAGGGATGTTGCTATCAATTTGTACTTTGATGGGAACATGATCTGAGGGGATTTTTGCCATAGGGAAGGCCAAAGTGTTTGGATGATCATTTATCCAATCAGAACTGGTGAATATCCAATCCAATTTCTCAAGTAGGGGGCATTCTTGCATATTGCTCCATGTAAATGATCTGCCCTTGAGTGGGATTTCCATCAGGCCCAGATTAATGATAATAGAGTTAAAAGTCATCATGCTGTTATGATCACCTCCCACTTTGTTCCTATTTTCAGGAGCCCTAATGAAATTAAAGTCACCAAGGAGCATCCAATATTTACATGCTGATATATTCAAACCTGTCATCGATGTGGTGAATTCCAGTTTCCCCTCTTCTGAATTTGGGCCATATACATTTGTGAAGTACCACTTGGCATTGTCCATAGTTGATATAAATTCAATGGTGATATGAAAGTAATTCATAGAGATAACTCTACCTGAGAAATTGTTGTTGTTCCAGATAGTAATAATGCCACTAGATGATCCAACTGATTGATAGTATGCATATTGATTGAATCTTTTTGGAAAGAATTTTTTTAAGTAAGCCATGTCAAAATGTTCCCGTTTGGTCTCTTGAAGAGCTATAATGCTGCATGTACTTTTCTCAATCTTCATTCTGATGTCATCCCATCTTTTCTAAGAGTTAATTCCTCTAACATTCCAACATAGTATATTCCAGTTTCTATTCATTGAAAACTATTGTTGATGAACTAGAGTTCATACCAGGATTAGCTTGGTATGATGAGGAAATTCTCTTTGGCAGCATTGTGATTGTGCTACAATCTTGATCATTATAGTACCCGAACATGTGTGCAGCATTTGATGACATAATGATCATATGATAAACAAAACAAATCCTGCAGCAATAACTGAAAGCAAAATACCAAGAGTGCCATAGTAGCTCATTATTACAACCTAGCTCTAGCATAGATGCTCGCAGGCATCTGAAATACAGGTAAATGATAGCAAGAAAACGATGAAAAGGTTCTAAAATGCATAAACCAGAAGTTTTCCAGAGCCATTTTTTGATGGGATATTTATTCATCAGAGCTGTCGTATGTGAGAACCTTGGAGATCACATCCTTGTGAGACATCTTGCAAGGTCCAGTGCCAATCGCCTGCAGGGTGCTGATTGGAATTTCAGGAGGGGTGGGGCCTATTTGTCAATGATGATGGCATCAAATTTGGGCCCCAGGTTGACAGAAACTTCAGACTTCTTCTTGCTATTGGCTTGTTTGCTGCATTCTGGTTTCTCAGCTAGGTTTGCAGCAGCTGCTTCCTTGGTTTTGAAACCCATAGTGAGTTTGGCAATCCTGTTGCTCCTTCTACAAAAAGCTTCATCAACAATGACATTCTTTTTCCTCTTGTTACTAACTTTGGCTGGCTTACTAGTGGCTGCCTAGGTGTCTGTTGTGATCTCAACAATACTTGCAGAACTAGACTGTTGTTTTATCTGGGTAGGGTTTGAGGTCTGAAACTGCATAATGCACTTTTGTCTGGCCCCATTGGAGCCCTCAATGCCCATGATCTGACAAGCTGCATTGACAATGTTGGCCTCACCAATTTTTGGGATGATATTATCATTGTAGGCAACAAGATTACCAATCAATTGCTGCAGAGCAGAGATGTGTTCAGTATTGCCTTCAGTGGTGATACTGTTCTGCGTTTGAGATTCCTCAATGGCTGCTGCATCGTCATTATAGTTCATGCTGGCGTTTTGAGGAGAGGAAACAGGGTTGTCTGCCATAGGAACAGGGATGAAATCCTCTTCAATTGAAGGAATGTTTTGCACCACTTCTACAGTGGCAGCATCAACTTGAACATCTGCATCAGCACTCACATTGAGATTCAGATCCTTAATCACAGGAGCAGGAGCATCTTTAGCAGCATTATGGGGAGCCTCATTGATAGCAGCAGGAGCATTATCAGGTAAATTTTCATTAATAGCAACCTGAAATTGTTCCTAGATTTCTGCCACATTGAAATAGCCCTCGGCAGCATGAACATCCTCATATGGGGCACCCAGGTTCTCATTGTGGGGGTTAACAACTACTTGTTCCATTGGGATGTTGCCAAGTACCTCATCATGCCAAAAACCACCATGTACATGGGGTAGAGGGTGGGGGTTTCCTCCATCAGGAGGCAGAGGATCTTCATCCCCTCCCTGCTGCCCAATGACTTCTCTTGATAGAATGTAAGTTGGTCATGTCCATGAATCTCCATAGCCAATATCATCTAGATTATGCAGCACCACAATGCTCAGAGGTAAGGTATCAGGATTAATGACTCTAACTTTCACAATGATTCTGGTTTTATCTCTGGGATCTTTGTTCCAAATCAGAAATCTACCATAGGGCGCAACAGTACGGCTAATCACATTCACATCCCAGCACTCAAGCGGGTAGTTCATCAATAGCAACCAGACATCATGGGTAAAAGTAATGCTACGATAGTTCAGTCCTCGATCCTGCCTAGTAATCCTTAGAACAGAGTCCCCAATCTGATATGTGTTGTTTGCAATAGCAGAGTCGCGAGAGCATGCAATAGTAAACTAGATAAGTGCAGATCCCATACCACAGCGCGAAGACTAGTTTATTCTCCATCCCCTGTTCTCCAAGAAGTTGTGATCATGGCGTTAGCACCATGAAACTCCTCCGGGGCGATGCGAGTGGCAATGGCCCACTCGTCGCAGACCATGGGGAGTTCTCCTCCAACAACAACATATCCTCGTTGCTCGCGCAGAGGGCCAGGAGCAACAATGTTGGTGCCGAGTGGGAGGTGGGGGTAGGGGTTGCATGGGTAGCACGCCATTGGAGGCAGGCTCGAGGTGGTCGGCGGGGGGCGTGAAGCAGGGAGAGTGTCAGAAGGCGAAGAGGCCAGGTGGTTGTCAGCTGCGTGCAATATAAGAGGAGGGGCCGACTGCTTTGCCCAATATATGAGGGTTTTGTTTTTCTTAAAGAAACAAAATCTAGCAATATGGTTATATCTGAAACAAACCCTGCACCTGATTTTATTGGGGCAGTTAGAGCGATAATGATTAGGTCTGAGGCATCGGGAACAGAAATGCAAGCTGGCTTCGGGGGATACATCTGTCGATACAGCTTCTGAATCGATGGGCTGAGCGTCTGGCTGGGCCAAGGGGGGTGGCCCATCTCTATTCTCCCTAGCCCGAGAAGAATTTGAATTATTGTTGTGATCCACGGGCTGAGATCCGTGATGCATGGGAGTGGGTTGGCTGCATGCGTGTGCATCATGTTGGTTGCCTAGGTCGCGATCAACGCTCAAAGCATGGACAGGGATCCGATTGGCACCATATAGTGGTGGATTATTATGAATGGACGTAGGATCAGTAGTAGGGACTGATTGCATAGTAAGTGCAAAGGTGATGCGCTTGTAAACTTTGCTAACTTGAACATGATGAGAATGTTTGTTACCTTTCTTTCTAGTCACCTTAGTCCATTCAGCATCTTCTTCAGAGTACCAGAGTTTTTCTTCATCAATCCAATTGGCACCACCATTGCTCCATAGGTGAAAATAGCACTTGAAAATTGGGCATTCAAACATCTTCTTTCTGACTAGATGGAAACCCGCATTTTTTGAGCATACTGAGAAAGAGAAAACCTTGCCATGAATATGAAGAACATCCAAAGAATCATAGGCACATCCCGTGCAAGATGAAAGAGCCAGACTGACATTGAGAGGATCCAGGGGAAAGGTAGATCGGGCAAAAGATACCACCATCTTGAATCCATAGGCAGATGATACGGGGTTGACCGAACTAAGGAAGAGATCACGAACCTGTCCTCTGAAATGATGACCAAATGAAAAATCTAGTTGATGGGCAATGGAGTATGGATCATTGAATGGATCCATAGGTTTGTTTGTTGGATTTGTTGGATGAAATTGGTGGGATCTAGGATCGGTGCCATGGTTGTTGGTGGAGGGTGGGAGAGGAGGTGGGAGAGGGAGGGGGTGCCATCTGCAATACATCCCCCTACCACACGCTCATGGGGACGCCCTGCGCTGGCCAAGTTCATGATGATCCCACTGTTGGAGATATGCCCTAGAGGCAATCATGTATGATGATATTTCCTATGTGTTTATGAATAAAGATAGTCCTTGGACATTATCAATGATGTGCATTATCAAGTATGTGACTTGTTTGTGGGACTATGCATTGTATGATGACTATCCTAAAAGGTCCCTAGTCGCAAGGGTTGTGTGGACGCGCAGTTGACTAGACTAGCGTATGACACGGTCGATGGCTTGGTCTCACTAGCCATGAAGCATTGAATGTTAACCAGATAATATGGACTCGGAAGGATCTGGTCGGATTCGACGTAGTCGAATCCGAGTCGAGATAAGGTCTAATTCGGACAGACCCAACTATGAGACACAGCGATATGTCATCTGTGAGTCTCTAGTACAACATACATTCTAAGTCCTAAGACCTGAGCTGACACATGTACTCAGGATGGTGACAGACTTGCTTTGGGCCGACCAAATGCTACTCCGTGACTAGGTAGTTACAAAGGTAAGTTTCGGGTTTGTCCAGTCCCATGATGCGAGACATGGTCGAGCAAGATGGGATTTGCCCCTCCGATCAGGAGAGATATACTCTGGGCCCCTCATGTGATCCGACCAGGATAAGCATGGACATGCGACAAGGATTATGAGATAATCCAATTTGTGGTTGGTATCACTTGAACGAGAAAAGAGGTTGGGCTAGCACAAGGATGACAGTCTCGCCTTGAGCCCAACAACATATATCATGAGGCAAAGGGAACAGAAGTGTGACACATTGTACAGGTTCGCCTAACCAGCTTCATAGTCTGCTTGGTGGTCGGCACACCTTGCTAGAGGCCACTACCAACCGTACAGGTCAGAGGTGATCCGAACTATGACCAAGCCGACTTGAACCTAAGGGTTTGCGCGCTTTAGGGAAGGAACCTACAAGGTCGGTTCGAAGGACACTGGTCAGATGTGATCCGAGCTGGACTTGGAACGCGACCGAGTAGACTTTGGGCTTTAGGATTCATGCAAGGCCCAAGTGTTGAGCCGGCAACGGATACCTATAAATAGTGGAGGTGCGGCACACTTATTTAGTTGATCGCTTCGACGCTGTCGTTAGGGCTTTGCTTGTGTTGCAACTAGCCACCTCCACTTGCTGCCGGTTGTGTGATCAGACCTAGCAGTCCGCTGCACGACGTTCCTCCTGCACGCGCGGATACCGTTAGAGGCGGTGCGCCACTCCAGTGAACCGGTTCGCGGGATCTGATCGACTACGTGGGAGACCAGCAAGGAGGAGGCGACTCCGGGAATGCGA
The DNA here is from genome assembly GCF_002162155.2 of Triticum dicoccoides. Taxonomy (NCBI): domain Eukaryota; kingdom Viridiplantae; phylum Streptophyta; class Magnoliopsida; order Poales; family Poaceae; genus Triticum; species Triticum dicoccoides. Next base: position 434,755,005 of record NC_041387.1, read on the forward strand.
GGTGACTTCGAGAACGCGCTGCCTCAACTCTACTTCCACTGCACGGCACTGCGTGTCTAGTGGTAACAATCTGTGATCCATCTCTCATAGCATGTTTTTGGTTGTTCTGCATGTAGGAAATTTTAATTTTCAGTCGACGCACCCTACCGTAGATCCCAACAGTGGTATCAGAGCCTCTACTATAGGATTTGGATTCGGATCATATGCATATTAGATATGTGGAGGCGGCAGATGAGATCTGTTGTCGTTGATGAGATAGGCTATGTGCACGGTTGATGAGATCAACTGCACATGGGTATCGATGTGGCTATGTTTTCTGATGATCAGAGTCGATGAGGTCGTGACAACACCTACCCCTACCGGTCGGTATCCGCCATCGGGGTCAATGATGAAATGTAAATCCAAATCAGACTCGCGATCATTGATAAGATTGGTCAGATCAGAAAATACGGCGTGATCAGAGTTCACATGTGATCTGTGATTTCTGAAAACGTTGGGCGCTGCCCACACCCGCGAGGGGCACTGCCCCTTTGAACCACGCCCGCTAACCGGCTAGCGGGACTGCCATGTGCGTAGCGCCTTGTATTTCGTACACGATCACTCAAATCGGTAGAATGTGATTCTATGTGTAACTTTGTTTTGCAGGTTTGATGTGAATAGTATGACTCGTGTCTATGTGATGCATGTGTGTAACTTATACATGGAATGTGTGTCATGTTTGTCAGTCGCCAGGAGCCAAAGTGATGTCATTATAATGTATAATGACCTGCGTGCCAATTTGTGACTCTATGTAAAATTCATTACTAGTTGTAGTAGTTGGATTATAGAGATCAGGTTGGTGGTGTGGCGTCCCGGCGTGACAAATAAGATGGAGTTCCTAGATGGTCATCAGAGTCAGAGCCGACCTGGAAGAACATCCATGAAGAAGCCATACTATTTCACAATATGTGTTTATTTGTGATTGTTATGCTTCTTTGTTTCTATGCATGTTAGAATGGTAGAAAGATCCCTCATGAATATCAAGTGAATTTCCCTCCCCGATGTTGCACCTTCACACGTCAAGTACGTCTAGTAGTGGGCTCATAAAATTGGGGTGCTGCTGGGTGTCCTTGAACTGAAGGGTTCATGTCGGACACGGACATGCACTGCATCAGGTTAACTTGACAAGGATATCAAAACGTTTTTGGTCCTTGTGGCAAAGAAGGTTGGGAGCCGGGGTATGAGATACCTTCCCAACCGACAGGAGTCGTATAGAGATACGATTAGCAAGGAGTTGCTTACCAGATAGGTATGTTGGCTAGCAGTGATGCTAAAGCTCACTAGTCGCATGCGCTAGTCGAATCCTAAATCACTCAGAGTTTGCGGAGGGATGCCGACTTCAGTGGGAGTATTTCTGTTTAGGCTTGAATTACTCTACATAAACACATTGCTTAGTGATTGCATATTTTCTGTTGTAGATCAATGGCACCACCTGCTCAACCCAACTTTGCATTGAAATCAATTCTGAAAAAGGATAAACTGAATGGAACAAACTTTACCACCTGGTATAGAAATTTGAGAATTGTTCTCAAGCATGGTAAAAAGGAACATGTTCTAGAGGATCCACTTCCAGAGGAACCTCCCGATAATGCTAATACCACAACCAAGAATGCCTACTAGAAACTCGTTGATGAATCAAATGAGATCAGCTGCCTCATGCTGGTTTGTATGGAGCCTGATTTGCAACAGCATTTCGAAGATGTTGGGGCTTCCGATATGATTGAGAGTCTCAAGAGCATGTTTCAAGTACAGGCTAGGACCGAGAGGTTCAACATCTGGTGATCCTTGATGGATTGCAAGCTGAAGGAAGCTAATCCACTAAGCCCGCATGTGATCAAGATGATTGGATACATGCAAGCTTTGGATCGGTTGGGCTTCCCGCTCTTGGGTGAGCTGGCTACTGATGCAGTTCTGGGTTCTCTTCCGCCCAGCTATGGGACATTCATCTCGAACTATCATATGCATGGCATGGATAAGAAGCTCACTGAATTGCATGGGATGCTCAAAGTGGCAGAGCAGGATATTAAGAAAGGCACACATCAAGTGTTGATGGTGCAGAAATCGGCTAAGTTCAAAAAGAGTTGATCCAAGAAAAAGGCTAAGGCAAAGGGCACGGAGACGGTAACCTTTGCCGCTGTGCCAAAGTCTGGACCGAACTCGAATACCATTTGCTATCACTGCAAGGAAACTGGTCATGGAAGAGGAATTGTAGCAAGTGGCTTGCAGAGCATGGCAAGAAGGCCGAGAATGCTGCTTCAGGCAAAGGTACACTTGTTGCATATGTTATAGACATTTACCTTGCTGACATACCTAGTAGCTCTTGGGTATTTGATACCGGATCGGCTGTTCACATTTGCAGCTCGATGCAGGGGCTGGTAAGAACTAGGCGTGTGGCACAAGGGGAGATTGACATCAGGGTCGGCAACAAAGCAAGAGTTGCTACATTGGAGGTCGGCATGATGCAGCTCCATCTTCCTTCTGGATTTATTTTGGAATTAAATAATTGTTATTACATTCTGCACTTAGTCGGAACATTATTTCTGCCTCATGTTTGATGAGTCAGGGTTATGAATTCAATTTAAAGGACAATGGTTGTTCGTTTTATTTGAATGGTATGTTCCACGGCTATGCACCCATTGTTGACGGGCTATTTATATTGAATTTGGAACATTAACTGGTCTATAACGTGAATGTTAAGAGGCATAAGCCTAATGAGATAAATCTGACATACTTCTGGCATTGCCAACTTGGACACATTAGTCTAAAATGCATGAAGAAGCTCCATGATGATGGGCTCCTAACTTCATCCGACTTTGAGTCATTCGAGACATGCGAATCATGCTTGCTCGGCAAGATGACTAAGTCTCTTTTCGGAAAGAGTTGCGAGAGGGCATCTAGCTATTGGAGCTTATACATAGTGATGTGTGTGATCCAATGAGCACAACCGTCGGAGGTGGCTGTCAGTACTTCATGACTTTTACCGACGACTTGAGTAGATATGGATATAACTATTTGATGAGGCACAAGTCGGAAACCTTTGAAAAGTTCAAAGAGTTTCAGAACGAGGTTGAGAATAAGCTTGGCAAGACTATAAAGCTTCTACGATCTGATCGTGGAGGTGAGTACATGAGCCAGGAGTTTGATGATCATCTGAAATACGAGGTATAGTACCTCAGCTCACACCTTCAGGTACGCCACAGAGAAACGGTGTGTTAGAACGGAGGAATAGGACCTTGTTGGACATGGTCCAGTCAATGATGAGCAAAACAGATTACCCTTGTCACTCCGGGGATGCGCTCTAGAAACTGCAGCTTTTACGCTTAACAGGGTACAATCAAAATATGTAGACAAGACACCGCATGAGATGTGGACCGGGAAGAGTCCCCGTTTGTCTTTTCTAAAGATTTGGGGTTGTGAAGCATTTGTCAAGCGACTTATGTCAGACAAGCTTACACCCAAGTCGAATAAATGCACATTTGTAGGGTATCCGAGGGAAACATTGGGATATAGCTTCTACAACCAGGAAGAGAACAAAGTGTTTGTTGCTCGGAACGGGATTTTCCTTGGGAAAGAGTTTCTCAGTAGGAAGGCCAATGGGAGGACGGTCTGACTCGAAAAAATTCGAGGACCACTCGGGGGCGGCTCAGCTGGTGATGAGATCATACCGGAGTCAGTTAGGGAACCCGTAGTGGAAGCAATATCGGAACCACAGAGGTCGGAAAGATTGCGTAGAGTGCGCAATGTATTGTTGCTAGAAAGAAACGAGTCGGCCACATATGCGGAAGCAATGGTGAGCCCAGATTCCGAGGCATGGCTGGAGGCCATGAGATCTGAGTTAAAGTCCATGGATGAGAATCAAGTTTGGGACTTGGTTGATCCGCCGTCTAGTGTAACAGCCATTGGTTGCAAATGGGTCTTTAAGAAGAAAACCGATGTGGATGGAAATGTTCAGATCCACAAAGCTCGGCTTGTCGCTAAGGGTTATGGACAAGTTCAAGGAATTGACTACAATGAGACTTACTCGCTGGTAGCGATGCTGAAGTCGGTGAGGATCGTACTAGCTATAGTTGCATATTTGGATTATGAGATATGGCAGATGGATGTCAAGACGGCTTTCCTTCACGGAAATTTAACCGAGGACGTGTATATGACAAAGCCCGAGGGTTCTGTCGATCCAACTAGTGCTAGTAAGGTATGCAAGCTCAAGTGATCCATTTATGGGTTGAGGCAAGCATCTCGGAGCTGGAATATTCATTTTGATGAGGTCGTCACTAGTCTCGGTTTCATCAAAAGCGAAGAGGAATGATGTTTCGATGCTAAACTCGATCAAGGAGTCATTGAATGGCAAGTTTTCGATGAAGGACCTTGGTGTGGTAGTCTATATTTTAGGCATTAAGATCTATAGAGCTAGATCGAGGAGGCTGCTCGGCTTAAGCTAGAGCATGTACATAGCTAAAGTGTTGAAGAGGTTCAAACATGAGTGAGGCGAAGAAAGGGTTCTTTCCACTCTCACATGGTATAAGGCTAAGCGAGACTCAGAGTCCTTCGACATCTGATGAGCGAAGCAGGATGAGTATAATTCCATATGCCTCGGTAATCAGATCCATCATGTATGCCATGATATGTACAGGCCTGATGTTGCTTTTGCAATAAGCCTAACAAGTAGATACTAGGCCAACCCAGGTGAGAGTCACTGGGCAGCGGTAAAGACTATTTTGAAGTACCTGAAAAGGACTAAAGAGATGTTCCTAGTTTATGGAGGTGAGGAAGAGCTCGTCGTAAGGGGTTACGCCGATGCTAGTTTCTAAACCGACAGAGATGATTGTCGATCATAGTCCGGATTCGTGTACGTTATGAACGGAGGAGCAGTGAGCTGGATGAGTTCCAAGCAAGATACGATGGCCGATTCTACCACAGAAACCGAATACATTGCGGGTTGTGAAGCTGCAAAGGAAGGTGTTTGGATCCAAAACTTTCTGGATGATCTTGGTATTTTCCCAGCCTCGGTAAAATCGTTGGACCTTTATGTGATAATTCTGGTGCCATCGCACAAGCCAAGGAGCTGAGGAATCACCACAAGGTTAGACACGTAGATCAGAAATATCACCTAATATGAAAGATCATAAAAATGGTGATGTAGAGTTATGCAAAATTCACACGGATGCAAATGTTGCAGATCCGTTGACTAAACCGCTTCCACAACCCAAGCATGAGGGGCACGTTAGAGCTATGGGCATTCGATGTCTATTTGATTGACTCTAGTGCAAGTGGGAGACTATTGGAGATATGCCCTAGAGGCAATCATGTATGATGATATTTCCTATGTGTTTATGAATAAAGATAGTCCTGGGACATTATCAATGATGTGTATTAGCAAGTACATGACTTGTTTGTGGGACTATGCATTGTATGATGATTGTCCTAAAAGGTCCCTAGTCGAAAGGGTTGTGTGGACGCGCAACCGATTAGACTAGCATATGACACGGTCGATGACTTGGTCTCACTAGCCATGAAGCATTGGATGCTAACCGGATAATATGGACTCATAAGGATCTGGTCGGATTCGACGTAGTCGAATCCGAGTCAAGATAAGGTCCAAGTCGGACAGACCCAACTATGAGACACAGCGACATGTCATCTGTGAGTCTCTAGTACAACATACATTCTAAGTCCTAAGACATGAGCTGACGCATGTACTCGGGATGGTGACAAACTTGCTTTGGGCCGACCAAACACTACTCCGTGACTGGGTAGTTACAAAGGTAGGTTTCGGGTTTTTCCAGTACCATGCTGCGAGACATGGTCGAGAAAGATGGGATTTGCCCCTCCGACCAGGAGAGATATACTATGGGCCCCTCGTGTGATCCGACCGGGATAAGCATGGCCATGCGACAAGGATTATGATAATCCAGTTTGTGGTCGATATCACTAGAACGAGAAAGAGGTTGGGCTAGCACAAGGATGACAGTTTCGCCTTGAGCCCGACAACATATATCGTGAGGCAAAGGGAACAGAAGTGTGACACATTGTACAGGTTCACCTAACCAGCTTCATAGTTTCCTTGGTGGTTGGCACGCCTTGCTAGAGGCTGCTACCAACCGTGTAGGTCGGAGGTGATCCGAATTGTGACCAAGCCGACTTGAACCTAAGGGGTCGCGCGCTTAAGGGAAGGAACCTACAAGGTCGGTTTAGAGGACACTGGTCGGATGTGATCCGAGCTGGACCTGGAACGCGACCGAGTAGACTTTGGGCTTTAGGATCCATGCAAGGCCCAAGTTTTGAGCCTGCAATGGATGCCTATAAATAGTGGAGGTGCAGCACACTTATTCAGTTGATCGCTTCGACGTTGTTGTTAGGGCTTTGCATGTGTTGCAACTAGCCACCTCCACTCGCCGCCGGTTGTGTGCTCGGACCTAGCAGTCCGCCGCACGACGTTCCTCCTGCACGTGCGGATACCGTTAGAGGCGGTGCACTTGCGCCGCTCCGGTGAACCTGTTCGCGGGATCCGATCGGCTACATGGAGACTGGCAAGGAGGAGTCCACTTCGGGAATGCGCTGCCTCAACTCTACTTACGCTGCATGGCACTGCGCATCTAGTGGTAACAATATGTGATCCATCTCCCGTAGCATGTTCTTGGTTGTTCTGCGCGTAAGAAATTTTAATTTGCAGTCGACGCACCCTACCATAGATCCCAACACCCACACAATTCATACCTGAAGGCCAAGATGCAGGGCGCCAAGGGCATCATCACCGTTGCCGGAGATTACCAGAAGTCACAAGATTGTGCCTCCGCGAGCAGCCGGCTGGCCGAGTCCCTCGTCATTTCTCAAGAAAAACGTCTCCTTGACCGGATGGTAGCCATGGACAGCGAGAAGCCAGCCGTGCCGACTGATCCCAAGGAGGCGGAAGCATGGGCCTCCTTCCAGCTGGCCAAAGAGACCAAGAGGATCCCCCTGGACCCGGAGAGGTTTGTTGTCATAGGTACCAACCTTGACAGGAAATAGGAAGGCAAGCCCGTCAATTTCCTCCATGAGAATCGAGACATCTTTGCATGGTCCCCCAAAGACATGCCGGGTGTCCCGACGGATTTAGCCAAGCACAAACTACACGTGAGGCCGGATGCCAAGCCGGTCAAACAACCCCTCCACCGCATGTCAGAAGAGAAGAGAAGGATTGTTGGAGAAGAGATCGCCCGACTTCTAGCAGCCGGATTTATCATGGAAGTGTTCCACCTGGACTGGCCTGCCAACCCGGTCAGTCTTGAAGAAGAACAACAAGTGGTGCATGTGCATTGATTACACCAGTCTCAACAAAGCCTGCCCCAAAGATATGTTTGCTCTGCCACAAATAGACCAAGTGATTGACTCCACAGCCGGATGCGAGTTGTTGTCTTTCCTTGATGCCTATTCTGGCTACCACCAGATCAAGCTAGATCCGGGTGATCGCCTGAAGACCGCCTTCATCACACCATTCGGCACTTTCTGCTACATCACCATGACGTTTAGCCTAAGAAATGCTGGCGCCACTTTCCAATGATGTATGAAGAAGTGCTTGTTGAAGCAACTTGGACACAATGCCCACGTCTATGTGGACGACATTGTGGTGAAGACGGAGAAGCGTGGCACCTTGATGGAAGACCTCAAGGAGACCTTTGAGAACCTACGCCATTTCAACATCAAGCTTAACTCGGAGAAGTGTGTCTTCGGTGTACCAGCCGTCCAGCTCCTTGTCTTCCTTGTCTCAGAACGCGGCATCGAGTGCAACTCTGTGAAGATCAAGGCCATCAAGCGGATGGAGAAACCCACCAAGCTGTGTGGCATCCAAAAGTTCACTGGGTGCCTGGCATCTCTCAGCCCCTTCATCAGTCGAATGGGCGAGAAGGCACTCCCTATGTACCAGCTCATGAAGAAAACCAGTTGCTTCGAGTGGAATGACTAGGCGGACGCCGCCTTCCTCCAGCTCAAACATATGATGTCAACACCACCTATCCTGGCGGCCCCAGCTGCTAAAGAGCCCATGCTCCTCTACATCGCCGCCACCAACCGAGTCATCAGCACAGTGATCGCCGTTGAGCATCCAGAAAATGGCAAGGCCCAGTCGGTCCAGAGGTTGGTGTACTACATGAGCGAGGTCCTATCCGCCTCCAAGAAGAACTACCCCCATTACCATAAGATGTGGTACGGCGTGTACTTTGCAACCAACAAGCTGAAGCAATATTTCAAAGAGCACTCCATCAGGGTTGTCTGCACTGCTCCCCCGCCAAGATCATGGGCAACAGAGATGCCTCAGGCTGAGTGGCCAAGTGGGCCATTGAGCTGGCTCCCTACACCATCCTATACCAGCCTCGCACCGCCATCAAGTCCCAAGCACTGTCCGACTTCCATGTCGACTGGGCCGAGTCCCAGTACTTGCCGCCAGCGCCGGATTCTATGCATTGGCGGATGCACTTTGACATCTCAAAGATGCGCACCGGCTTGGGAGTCGGCATCGTCCTCACCTTTCCCAAAAGGCGACAAGCTGAAGTACACATTGCAGATCCACTTCGCCGCCTCCAACAACGTAGCCGAGTACGAGGCGCTCATCTTTGGGCTCCGACTGGCAAAAGAAATCGGCATCCGCCGCATTCTCTGCTATGGCGACTTGGACTTGATGGTCCAGCAGTTGTCCGGCGACTCGGATGCGAAGGATGCCAACATGGCAAGCTACCGCTTCCTCGTCCAGCAGATGAGCGGGCATTTCGACGAGTGTGAGTTCATCCACGTGCCACGAGCCGACAACAACGCAACGGATGCCCTCGCCCACATTGGCTCCACCCGGCAAGCCATACCAGCTGGCGTCTCCCTCAAGTGCCTCCGCAAGCCATCTATCAAGCCCTCGCCAGAATCTGACTCCATCTTCATGTCGACTGCCCCCCCCCCAGTCGGATTCGGCTCGGGGACTTCACCAGTTGGTGCGGGGACTTTAGCAGTCAGCGTGGGGACTTCACCAGGCGGTCCGCGGGCTGCAGCACCATCACTCGGCCCAGGTACCTCAACACGCAGCTCGGAGGCTGCTGTAGTTGACCCAGGGACTTCATTGGCACCACCAAGAGCGGTCGGCCCCAGCTCGCCGCCTCCCAACCCGGCCACGCTCGTACCAGTCGCTGTATTCATAGTGGTGGCGGCCCCATCCTGGGCGAAGCCCATCCGCGACTATCTCGTGAGTCACGTGCTACCAGCCGACCAAGTGATAGCTCGACAGATCTAGTGCTGAGCAGGCACCTACACCATCGTCAACGAAGATCTCGCAGGGCAGAGGGTGACCGCCGTCTATCAGCGCTGCATGGAACCGGAGAAGGGCATGGAAATCCTCAGAGATATCCATCAAGGCAAATGTGGCCACCATGCCGCCTCTAGGTCCCTCGTAGCCACAGCATTCCGCCATGGTTTCTTCCGGCCGGCTGCTTTGCATGATGCCAAGGAGTTGGTCAAGAAGCGCAAGGGGTGCCAGAAGTTCAGCACCAAGCAACACTTGCCGGCCTCCGCCCTCAAGACCATCCCCATCACCTGGCCATTCGTCGCGTGGGGTTTGGACATGGTGGGTCCTTTCAAGACAGCACGCGGCAGCATGACTCATTTGCTCGTCGTCGTGGACAAATTCACCAGATGGATAGAAGACAAGCCAATCAAGAAGCTGAATGGTCCGACTGTTGTCACATTCATCGCCGACATCACCGTTTGATATGGTGTTCCCCACAGCATCATCACCGACAACGGCACCAACTTCGCCAAAGGTGCCTTGGCTTGTTTCTGTGCAAATCAGGGCATCCAACTGGACTTAGCATCCATTGCCCACTGATACATCTCCGTTGTATCTATAATTTTTGATTGTTTCATGCCAATATTATACAAGTTTTACATACTTTAGGCAACTTTTTGTATGATTTATTTGGACGAACTTACTTATCTAGTGCCTAGTGCCAGTTCCTGTTTGTTGCATGTTTTGTATCGCAGAAAATCCATATCAAATGAAGTCCAAACGTGATGCAACTCCATGGAGAATTATTTTGGAAGTTATAATCACCACAAATAGAGGCCCATGGTGGGCACAATCCACCAGGGCGCGCCAAAGGAGCCAGGCGTGGCGTGGTGGGTTGTGCCCACCTTGTACGTCGGTTGGAGCTGTACTTCGGGCGCAAGGAAGCTTATATCTAAAAAATCGTGTAAAAAGATCAGCTCAATCGGAGTTACGGTTCTCCGGGAATATAAGAAACGGTTTTTGGCTAGATCTGGAGAGCGCGAAACAGAAGAGGACAGAGAGACAGATCCAATCTCGGAGGGGCTCTCGCCCCTCCACAGCCATGGAGGCCATGGACTAGAGGGGTAACCCTCCTCCCATCTAGGGGGAGGCTAAGGAAGAAGAAGAAGGATGGGGCTCTCTCCCCCTCTCTCCTTGTGGCGCCGGAACATCGTCGGGGCTAGGATCATGACGGCGATCTACATCAACAACCGTACTACCATCAACACCAACTTTCTCCCCCTCTATGCAGTGGTGTAACACCTCTTCCCCCCGCTGTAATCTCTACTTAACCATGGTGCTCAACTCCATATATTATTTCCCAATGATCTATGGTTATCCTATGATGTTTGAGTAGATCCATTTTGTCTTATGGATTAATCGTGATCTTGGTTGGTATGATCATATATTTTATTTATGGTGCTGTCCTATGGTGCCCTCCATCTCGCACAAACATGAGGGGCCCCCACTGTAGGATGTTGCAATATGTTCATGGTTCACTTACGGTGGGTTGCGAGAGTGACAGAAACTTAAACCCGAGTAGGTGGGGTATGACGTATGGGAGTAAAGAGGACTTGATACTTAATGCTATGGTTGGGTTTCACGACCTTAATGATCGTTAGTTGTTGTGGATGCTTGCTAGAGTTCCAACCATAAGTGCATATGATCCAAGTAGAGAAAGTATGTTAGCTCATGCCTCTCCCTCATATAAAATTACAGGAATGATTACCAGTACTTGTTATCAATTGCCTAGGGACAAATGACTTTCTTGTTGACAAAAGCAATCTACTTTTATTACCTTGCAATTTATTCTTAGTTTTATTCTCGCAAAAGTTCTCGTAGTTTTATTCTCGCAAAATAGTTTCATGCTTGTTTTAGGTAAAGCAAACATCAAGCATGCGTAGAGTTGTATAGGTGGTCGATAGAACTTGATGGAATATTTGTTCTACCTTTAGCTCCACATTGGGTTCGACACTCTTACTTATCGAAATAGGCTACAATTGATCCTCTATACTTGTGGGTTATCAAGACCTTTTTCGGGCGCCGTTGCCAGGGAGCAATAGCGTGGGGTGAATATTCTCATGTGTGCTTGTTTGCTTTATCACTAAGTAGTTTTTATTTCCTGTTCTAAGTTGTTCTCTATGTTTAGTTATGGATATGGAACACGAAACACCAAAAAAATTAGTGGTGCTTGCTACTCATGGATATGGAGAACCTCCTAAAACCCTTGATGATCGTTATGTGAAAGATATTATGCACTACTTTGATAATCCTGAGAAAACCCCATTCAACTATATAATGGGAGTAATGTTGGATCAACGTGAATACTTTAGGGATTATCACTTGACACAAAAAAGGAAACTTTTATGGGATCAAATTTATATGTTGCATTGGTATGCTTGAGATATGATTTTACTTGTTGCTCTAGGATGAATGCTCCACACCTTCCCTTTTCATGTGAATTTAATGATAATGAAACCTTGGCTTCTTATGCTAGAGGTATATATGATTATTATTATGTGGAACGAATGGAAGAATTTGTTGCTTTTAAGGGTGCTTATGAAATTGAATCTTTGTTTGAAAAGTTTGAAGCTTTTGATAATGATGTTTATAGGCCTGAAAATTTTGCCATCCTTAAATATTGCTATGATAATTATAAATTCAATTACGATATTGATGCATTTATTGAGAAAGTCTCCGCCTATTCAAGAAGAGACTAATATTTTGCAGGAGTCTATGGAAGAAGGAATTGATGAAACTGTGAGCTCATTGGATGAAAAAGATGATGAGGAGAGCGAAGAACAAGTGGAGTAAGAACCAATTAGCTACCCATGCCTACCTTCTAATGAGAGTAACCCTCCAACTCATACATTATTTAATGCCCCTTCGTTCTTACCGAAGGATGAATGCTATGATAATTGCTATGATATCGTTGATTCATTTGAAATATCCCTTTTTGATGAACTTGATGCTTGTTATGCTTGTGGCCAAGATGCCATTATGAATTATGCTTATGGAGATGAACTTGCTATAGTTCCTTATGTTAAGAATGAAATTGTTGCTATTGCACCCACACATGATAGTCCTATTATTTTTTTGAATTCTCCAAACTACACTATATCGGAGAAGTTTGCTCTTATTAAGGATTATGTTGATGGGTTGCATTTTAACGTTGCACATGGTGATTTTGATGAATGTAATATGCATGTGCTTGCTGATCCAACTTGCAATTATTATGAGAGAGGAACTACATCTCCGCCTCTTCATGTTTCCAACACGATAAAATTGCAAGAAACTGCTTATGCTATGTATTGGCCTTTACATGATGTTCATGAATTGTTCTTGTATGACATGCCGATGCATAGGAAGAGAGTTAGACTTCGTCATTGCTTGATATATGTTTCTTTGTGCTCACTACTAAATGCCAAATCATTGTTAATTAAAATAGGCTTTGATATACCTTGGGATCCGGGTGGATCCATTACTTGAGCACTTTATGCCTAGCTTAATGGCTTTAAAGAAAGCGCTGCCAAGGAGACAACCCGGAAGTTTTAGATAGTCGTTTATTTCTGTTGAGTGCTTTTTAAAGTTTAGAAACAAAAAAATAGAGGGGAAACTTAAAACTTCACTAAAAGAAAAGTGATAGTGAGAGGGATGAGCATTGTGAAAGTGGGAGCTAGCCTTGAACTTGTTCATGCCCATAGAAACTTTGTGAATATCAAATTACAGAAACTTTTTAACAAAAATAATTATCCCCTTGTACAATCCCATTGTATTATAAAAATAATGTGCCAAGATTTGCCTTTAGGATGGGTAGATTGCTTGTTGGTTTGTGCGGTGCAAAACAGAAACTTTGGCTGTAGTGCGCAATTTTACATTTTTTACTGGAACGCCAAACAGTTCTGAAACCTTTTGTACTGTCTTTCTATACAAAATGTTTATTTTTCCTAATTTTCTCAGAATGTTTGGAGTACCAGAAGTATGGTAGTGTTCAGATTGCTACAGACTATCCTGTTTAAGACATGTTCTATTTTTGATGCATTGTTTTGCTTGTTTTTATGAAACTATCGATTCTATCGGTGGCATAAGCCATGGAAAAATTATATTACATTAGCTACAATGCAAAAACAAAATATGAATGGGTTTGCAACAGTACTTATAGTAGTGATTTTCTTTATTATACTAACGGATCTTACTGAGCTTTCTGTTGAGTTTTGTGTGGATGAAGTGATCAAAGATCGAGGAGGTCTCGATATGAGGAAAAGGAGAAGAGGCAAGAGCTCAATCTTGGGGATGCCCAAGGCACCCCAAGTGAATATTCAAGGAGACTCAAGCGTCTAAGCTTGGGGATGCCCTGGAAGGCATCCCATCTTTCTTCAACAAGTATCGGCATGTTTTCGGTTTCGTTTCATTCGCGTGATATGTGCAAATCTTGGAACGTCTTTTGCTTTTAGTTTTCATTTTTCTTTTATGCACCATGCTGGTATGAGATAGTTCATGGTTTTTTTTATAGAATGCTCATTGCACTTCACTTATATCTTTTGAGTGTGGCTTTATAGAATGCTTCATGCGCTTCACTTATATCATTTGAAGTTTGGATTGCATGTTTCTCTTCACATATAAAACCGATGTTCGTAAAATGCTCTTTTGCTTCACTTATATTTGTTAGAGCATGATCTTTTGTAGAAAGAATTGAACTCTCATGATTCACTTATATTTATTTAGAGAGTCAACAGGATTAGTTTGCATGGTTAGTCACAAAATCCTACATAAAACTTATGGATCACTGAATATGATATGTTTGATTCCTTGCAGTAGTTTTGCGATATAGAGATGATAATTTGTGGGAGGCACTAGTAAACGGTTGTGGTTAGTAAGAATGTTGGTGTTAAGGTTTGTGATTCCCGAAGCATGCATGTATAGTCTCTCATTATGCTATGAAAGTTGGAGAACAATTTATCCTTGATTGTCTACCTTTGTGTGAAGGTCGAGGGTGCGCGATGGTTAACTCCTACCAACCTCCCCCCTAGGAGCATACGTAGTATTACTTTGCTTCGAGGGCTAATAAACTTTTGCAATAAGTATATGAGTTCTTTATGACTAATGTGAGTCCGTGGATTATACGCACTCTTACGTTTCCGCAATTTGCTAGCCTCTACGGTGTTGTTTATTGCCCTTTCTCACCTCGAGACGTGGTGAAAACTTCGCCGGTGCATCCAAACCCCGTGATATGATATGCTCTATCACACATAAGCCTTATTATAACTTCCTCAAAACAGCCACCATACCTACCTATTATGGCTTTTCCATGGCCACTCCGAGATATATTGCCATGCAACTTCCACCACTTCCATTTAATGACTTGAGCATTCATTGTCATATTGCTTTGCATGATCATATAGCTGACATAGCATTTGTGGCTCAGCCACCGTTCATCATTTTCATACATGTTACGCTAGATCATTGCCATAGGCATTCATCTAGAGTCATATTTTGTACATTGAGTTATAAGTAAATAGAAGTGTGATAATCATCGTTATTCATTATTAGAGCATTTCCCGAGTGATGAAAGGATGATGGAAACCATGATTCCCCCACAAGTCGGGATGAGACTCCAGACTAAAAGGAAAAAAATAAAAAGAAAGAAAGAAATAAAGAAAAAGAAAAAATGAATGAAAAAGAAAAGAAAAGGGGCATGCAAATACCACACTTGTGCTTCAAATTAGCACCATGTTTTTCATATAGAGAGTCTCTATGATGACACTTTTATATACTAGTGGGAATTTTTCATAGTAGAGTTTCATGCACACCCACTTAGTTTCATTTTGAGCTTTCATACACTTATAGCTCTTAGTGCATCCGTTGCATGGCAATCCCTACTCCTTGCATTATATCAATTGATGGGCATCTCCATAGCCCATTCGTTAGCCGCGTCGATGTGAGACTGATGACCCACAAGTGTAGGGGATCAATAGTAGTCCTTTCGATAAGTAAGAGTGTCGAACCCAACGAGGAGAAAAAGGAAATGATAAGCGGTTTTCAGTAAGGTTTTCTCTGCAAGCACTGAAATTGTAGGTGATAGATAGTTTTGTGATAAGATAAATAGTAACGAGTAACAAGTAAATAAAGTAAATAAAGTGCAGCAAGGTGGCCCAATCCTTTATGCAGCAAAGGATAAGCCTGGACAATTTCTAATAATGAGGAAGGAGCTCCCGAGGACACATTGGGAATTATCGTCAAGCTACTTTTCATCACGTTCATATGATTCGCGTTCGGTACTTTGATAATTTGATATGTGGGTGGACCAGTACTTGGGTACTGCCCTAACTTGGACAAGTATCCCACTTATGATTAACCCCTATTGCAAGCATCTGCAACTACAAAAGAAGTATTAAGGTAAACCTAACCACAGCATTAAACATATGGATCCATATCAGCCCCTAACGAAGCAACGCATAAACTACGGTTTAAGCTTCTGTCACTCTAGCAACCCATCATCTACTTATTACTTCCCCATGCCTTCCTCTAGGCCCAAATAATAGTGAAGTTTCATGTAGTCGACGTTCACATAACACCACTAGAGGAAAAGACAACATACATCTCATCAAAATATCGAACGAATACCAAATTCACATGACTACTAATAGCAAGACTTCTCCCATGTCCTCAGGAACAAATGTAACTACTCACAAAGCATATTCATGTTCATAATCAGAGGGGCAATAATATGCACAAAGGATTTGAACATATGATCTTCCACCAAGTAAACCAATTAGCATCAACTACAAGGAGTAATCAACACTACTAGCAACCCACAGGTACCAATTTGTGGTTTTGATACAAGATTGGATACAAGAGATGAACTAGGGTTTTGAGAGGAGATGGTGCTGGTGAAG
>NC_041387.1:434771666-434847835 GCF_002162155.2 Triticum dicoccoides
CATTGGTGATGACGTTGGTGATGATTTCCAACTCCCGGAGGGAAGTGTCCCCGGCAGAACAGCTCCGTCGGAGCCCTAGATTGATTCCGCCAAGGTTCCGCCTCGTGGCGGCGGAGTTTCGTCCCGTAAGCTTTCCCATGATTTTTTCCAGGGTAAAAGTGATGATATAGCAGAAGATGAACGCCGGAGGCCCACCAGGGGGCCCAGGAGATAGGGGCGCGCCCTATAGGGGGGGGCTATCTCCTGGAAAGGGTGTGGGCCCCCTGGCCTATTTCTTTCGCTCAGAAATTCTTATTAATTACGAAAGGTTGTTTCATGGAGTTTCAGGACTTTTGGAGCTGTGCAGAATAGGTTTCCGACGTTTACTCCTTTTCTAGCCAGAATTCCAGCTGCCGGCACTCCCCCTCTTCATGGTAAATCTTGTAAAATAAGAGAGAATAGCCATAAGTATTGAGATACAATGTGTAATAACAGCCCATAATGCAATTAATATTGATATAAAAGCATGATGCAAAATGGACGTATCAACTCCCCCAAGCTTAGACCTCGCTTGTCCTCAAGCGGAATCCAAAATCGAAAAATATGTCCACATGTTTAGAGATAGAGGTGTCGATAAAAATAAAATACGGACATGAGGGCATCATGATCATTCTAATAACAGCAACATATATAGATTTTGTCATATGATTTCCTATGCTCAAGTAACAAGCAATTCACAATGTCAAGTATGGTTCAAAAACTTCATCGGGAACTAACAAACTATAATCTTAGTCATTGAGGCAATTGCAATTTATCGCAACATCAGAAAGAGTCAATAATAGAGCTTTTCAGCAAGCTCACATACTCAACTATCTCGTAGTCTCCTATAATTGCTAACACTCATGTAGTACTTGTGGTTATAGAGTTTCAGTGAGACACTGAGAAAGATAGGGGCTTATTGTGTTGCCTCCCAACGTATTCACCTTTAGGTGATGTCAACAATAATAGCCCATGCTAACTTACATCCAATTGGATATATATATATATATATCATGATCTTTCAAACAAGAGGAGCTTGCCAAAGGATAAAATGAAAAAGGGAAAGGTGAGGATCACCTTGACTCAAGCATAAAGTAAAAACATAAAGTAAAAGATAGGCCCTTCACAGAGGGAAGCAGAGGTTGTCATGCGCGTTTAGGGTTGATGCACAAAATCTTAATGCAAAAGAACGTCACTTTATATTGCCCCTTGTATGTGGACCTTTATTATGCAGTCCGTCGCTTTTATTACTTCCACAACAAGTTCGTACAAAGCTTATTTTCTCTGCACTAATAAGTCATACATATTTAGAGAGCAATTTTTATTGCTTGCACCGATGACAACTTACTTGAAGGATCTTACTCAATCCATAGGTAGGTATGGTGGACTCTCATGGCAAAACTGTGTTTAAGGATATTTGGAAGCACAAGTAGTATCTCTACTTGGTGCAAGGAATTTGGCTAGCATGAGGGGAAAAGGCAAGCTCAACATGTTTGGAAGGTCAATGACAATATACTTTAACTGAGATGTCGAAAAACATAAACTATTACGTTGTCTTCCTTGTCCAACATCAACTCTTTTAGCATGTCATACTTAATGAGTGCTCCCAATTATAAAAGGTGTCCCAGATAATATATTTATATGTGCATCCCTCTTTCCTTATCACTTCCTATTAATTGCAACGATGACCAAGGCTACGTTCATCAACTCTCAACAAATTTTATGCCTCATACTTTCTATATGTGAAGTTATCACTATCCATAAGATCAATATGAACTCTTTTATTCTTTCTACTTTCTCAAGATCATAGCAACATAGCAAAGCCCTTGACTCAACACTAATCTTTATTATAGATAGCACACGGACTCGATTACAAAAAGAGATCACAATGCAAAACTCAAAACTACTTGATATCAAAACTTCAAACTACTAGATCAAGATGCTACTAAAAAGGATCAAACTAAATAAAGCGGTAAAGATAGGAGTGTGATGGTGATATGATACCGGGGCACCTCCCCCAAGCTTGGCAGTTGCCAAGGGGAGTGCCCATACCCATGTGATTATGTCCTCGGAGGTGATGGAGGTGGAGTTGTTGCATTTTTCTTCTCTAGCTTGCGTCTGAGGCTAAAATTTTCCTCCCTCAGATCCTCATTCTCGAGCTCAAGTTTCATTATCTTTTTGCATAGTGCTGCCTTGTTGTCCTGCAAAAAACATGGTGGGATAGATTGGACCTTAGAGAGGCTTGACTTCTTGAACTCCACATGCATATCACCAGGTTGGGGTAGTGGATCGTCCTCTTCATCGGAGCTTGTCTCCTCCTTCCCCTTTGGATCATAGTCTTCTTCTTCCTCCGTGGTCCAGCCATAATGTTCCACATCCCCATATACTTTTGGGTTTGTGATATAATCAGCCATGTAGCTCTCCCCCTCCGAATCTTGGGACGACATCTTGCTCTATTCTGCAACAGGAACAACTCGAAACGAAAATAGAGGATATTTGCGTGATACGGTGGTCAAAACCTTCGGGAGTATATATAATGAATTTTTACTGACCAAAATACGTAACATACAAGAAAACGGAGTCCGGGAGGCACACGAGGTGCCCACAAGACAGGGGGGCATGCCCTCCACTCTCGTGGGAGCCTCGTGTCCCTTTCGGACTACTTCTTTCTTCCTAAAATTCTAAAATAATCCAAAACTGATAAAAATTGCCATTAGAGTTGTTTTGGAGTCGGTTTACTTACCGTACCACATACCTATACCTTTTTGGAGTCTGGAACGTTTTGGAAAGTGTCCCTTATGTATTCCTCAAGGGTTATGGTTTCAATAATATTAGTTTCAACATTGATAGGATTACCTGAAATATAGTGTTCAATTCTTTGACCGTTAACCACCCTTGGACTTGTGCCCTCGAAGTTGTTGATTTTTATAGCACCAGAACGATAGACCTCCTCGATAACGTAGGGACCTTCCCATTTTGAGAGAAGTTTTCCTGCAAAAATCTTAAATGAGAGTTGAATAATAACACATAATCTCCTACGTTAAACTCATGCTTTTGTATCCTCTTATCATGCCAGTGTTTGACTTTTTCTTTGAAAAGCTTGACATTCTCATAGGCTTGGGTTCTCCATTCATCAAGTGAGCTAATATCAAACAACCTCTTCTCACCAGCAAGTTTGAAGTCATAATTGAGCTCTTTAATAGCCCAATATGCTTTATGTTCAAGTTCAAGAAGTAAATGACACGCTTTTCCATAAACCATCTTATAAGGAGACATACCCATAGGATTTTTCTATGCAGTTCTATAGGCCCATAATGCATCATCAAGTTTTTTGGACTAATTCTTTCTAGATCTATTCACAGTCTTTTGCAAAATTAATTTGAGCTCTCTATTGCTCAACTCTACTTGACACTAGACTGCGAATGATAAGGAGATGCTATTCTATGATTGGCATCATACTTGGCAAGCATCTTACGGAAAGCACCATGAATAAAATGTGAACCACCATCAGTCATAAGATATCTAGGGACTCCAAACCTCGGAAAAATAACTTCTTTAAACATTTTAATAGAAGTGTTATGATCAGCACTACTAGTTGGAATAGCTTCTACCCACTTAGTAATGTAATCAATAGCAACTAAAATATGTGTATAACCATTAGAGGTAGGAAAAGGTCCCATATAATCAAAGCCCCAAATATCAAACGGTTCAATAACAAGAGAATAATTCATAGGCATTTCTTGACGTCTACTAATGTTACCTATTCTTTGACATTCATCACAAGACAAGACAAACTTACGAGCATCTTTGAAGAGAGTAGGCCAATAAAAACCAGATTGTAGTACCTTGTGTGCAGTTCTATCTCCAGCGTGATGTCCTCCATAAGATTTAGAGTGACACTTACGTAGAATCTGTTCCTGTTCATGCTCAGGCACACAACGTCTAATAATACCATCTACTCCTTCTTTATAAAGGTGTGGATCATCCCAGAAGTAATGTCTTAAATCATAAAAGAACTTTTTCTTTTGCTGGTATGTGAAACTTGGGGGTATAAATTTAGCAACAATATAATTAGCATAATTAACATACCAAGGAGCAGTACGAGAAGCATTGATGACCGCTAATTGTTCATCAGGAAAACTATCATTAATAGGTAGTGGGTCATCAAGAACATTCTCTAACCTAGACAAGTTATCTGCAACGGGGTTCTCAGCTCCCTTTCTATCAATAATATGCAAGTCAAATTCTTGGAGCAAGAGAACCCATCTAATGAGTCTAGGCTTAGCATCTTTCTTTTCCATAAGATATTTAATAGCAGCATGATCAGTGTGAATAGTAACTTTGGAATCAACAATATAAGGTCTAAACTTATCACATGCAAACACAACTGCTAAGAACTCTTTTTCAGTAGTAGCATAATTTCTCTGGGCAGTATCAAGAGTCTTACTAGCATACTGGATAACATTCAATTTCTTATCAACTCTTTGCCCTAAAACAGCACCTACGGCATAATCACTAGCATCGCACATAATTTCAGAAGGTAAATTCCAATCAGGTGGCTGAATAATAGGTGTAGTGATCAAAGCTTTCTTAAGTACTTCAAAAGCTTCTACACAATCATCATCAAAGACAAAAGGAATATCTTTTTGCAATAAATTAGTCAGAGGCCTAGAGATTTTAGAAATGTCCTTAATGAACCTCCTATAAAAACCGGCGTGACCAAGGAAACTTCTTATACCTTTTATGTCCTTGGGACATGGCATCTTTTCAATAGCATCAACTTTGGCTTTATCAACTTCAATACCTCTCTCGGAGATCTTGTGCCCCAAGACAATGCCTTCATTAACCATAAAGTGACACTTTTCCCAATTCAGGACGAGACTAGTGTCTTCGCATCTCTACAAAACTCGATCAAGGTTGCTCAAACAATCATCAAAAGAGGATCCATAGACGGAGAAGTCATCCATGAATACCTCACAAATATTTTCACAAAAATCAGAAAATATAGCCATCATGCATCTTTGAAAGGTAGCAGGTGCATTACATAAACCAAAAGGCATACGTCTATAAGCAAAAGTACCAAAAGGGCAAGTAAAAGTAGTTTTAGATTGATCTTTCGCGGACACAAGTATTTGAGAGAAGCCAGAATAACCATCTAGAAAGCAAAAATGTGTGTGTTTGGATAGTATTTCTAGCATTTGATCAATAAAAGGTAGAGGGTAATGATCTTTCTTAGTAGCTTTATTTAACTTACGGAAATCAATTACCATCCTATAACCTGTAATAATTCTTTGCGGGATCAATTCATCTATATCATTAGGAACAACGGTAATTCCTCCCTTTTTAGGGACACAATGAACAGGGCTTACCCATTCACTATCAGCAATGGGATAAATAATACCTGCCTCAAGGAGCTTTAGTATCTCCTTTCTTACCACTTCCTTCATCTTGGGGTTTAATCGTCTTTGAGGATCTCTAACTGGTTTGGCATCATCCTCCAATATAATTTTGTGTTGACATAATGTGGGACTAACGCCCTTAAGATCATCCAGAGTATATCCAATAGCTGCTCGGTGCTTCTTTAGAGTTTTCAATAATCTTTCTTCTTCTTTCTCTGAAAGGTTAGCACTAATAATAACAGGATATATTTCTTTTTCATCAAGATAAGCATACTTAAGATTATCAGGTAATGGTTTAAGTTCAAACACGGGATCGCCCTTGGGTGGAGGGGGATCCCCAAGAATTTCAACGGAAGGTTATGTTTCAGCATAGGTTCCTGTTTAAGGAACACTTCATCTATTTCTTCCCTTTCCTTCATAAACATATCGTTTTCATGGTCTAGCAAATATTGTTCTAACGGATCAGTTGGAGGAACAGCAATGGAAGCAAGACCAATAATCTCATCCTTACTAGGTGGTTCCCTTTCACGAGGTTGTCTACTAAACTTAGCGAAATTAAACTCATGAGACATACCATCTATGCCAATAGTGACAATATTCTTTTCACAATTAATCTTAGCACTAGCAGTATTCAAGAAGGGTATGCCAAAAATAATGGGACAAAAATCATCTTGTGGGGAACCAAGAACAAGAAAATCAGTAGGGTATTTAATCTTCCCACACAGAACTTCAACATCTCTAACAATCCCAATAGGTTTAATGGTATCCCTATTAGCAAGCTTAATAGTAACATCAATGTCTTCTAATTCAACGGGTGCAATGTCGTGCATAATTTCTTTATAGAGATCATAAGGTATCGCACTAGCACTAGCACCCATATCACATAAGCCATGATAACAATGATCTCCTATTTTAACAGAAATAACAGGCATGCCTACGACAGGTCTACGTGTCTTAGTATCAGGTCTAGCAATATTAGCAGTCTCACCCAAGAAAGAAATAACATGCCCATCTAAGTCCTCATCCAAGAGATCTTTAACCATAGCAATACTAGGTTCAACATTAATTTGCTCAGGAGGTGTATAAGTCCTAGTATTACTCTTATGAACAACAGTCGAAGCTTTAGCATGATCCTTAATCCTAACAGGAAAAGGAGGTTTTTGAACATAAGCAGTAGGAACAATAGGATCACTATAGGTAATAGTCTTTTCTCCGACTCTAATAGGTGCAACTACTTTCACTTCAATAGGAGGATTATATATAAACCACTTCTCTTTAGGGAGATCAACGTGAGTAGCAAAAGATTCACAGAAAGTAGCTACTATCTCAGAGTCAAGTCCATACTTAGAGCTAAATCCACATAAAGCATCGGTATCCATAAAAGATTTAACACAATCGAACTTATGTGTCATACCTGACTCCTTACCATCGTCGGAATCCCAATCTTCAGAGTTGTGTTTAATTCTTTCCAATAAGTCCCATTTGAAATCAATAGTCTTCAGCATATAAGAACCAGCACAGGAAGTATCGAGCAGGTTGCGATTATCAAGAGAAAGCCGAGCATAAAAATTCTGAATAATCATTTCCCGAGAGAGCTCGTGACTAGGGCATGAATATAACATTGACTTAAACCTCCCCCAAGCTTGAGCAATGCTTTCTCCTTCGCGAGGCCAGAAATTATATATGTAATTACGATCACGATGAACAAGATGCATAGGATAGAACTTCTGGTGAAATTCCAACTTCAATCGCTTATAATTCCAAGATCTCGTATCATCACATAGCCTATACCATGTCAATGCATCTCCTTTCAAAGATAAAGGGAAGACCTTCCTTTTGACAACATCATCAGGAATACCTGCAAGCTTAAATAATCCACAAACTTCATCCACAAAGATAAGGTGTAAATCGGGATGCAATGTTCCGTCTCCTGCAAATGGATTAGCTAGCAGTTTTTCTATCATACCCGAAGGAATCTCAAAGTGAATATTTTCATAAAGTTTAGTAGGTTGAGCAGCAACTCTTTGCTCTTCTGGTTGGGGTGAAGATACCCCAAACAAGCCCCTCAAAGGATTAGTTTCCATAGTGACAAGTAACAGAAAATTTCAGCACACTATATAAATGTTTCCTTACCAAGTTCCACTCACCAAAAGCGCTACACGCCCCGGCAATGGTGCCAGAAAAGAGTCTTGATGACCCACAAGTGTAGGGGATCAATCGTAGTCCTTTTGATAAGTAAGAGTGTTGAACCCAACGAGGAGCGAAAGGAAATGATAAGCGGTTTTCAGTAAGGTTTTCTCTGCAAGCACTGAAATTGTAGGTGATAGATAGTTTTGTGATAAGATAAATAGTAATGAGTAAAAAGTAAATAAAGTAAATAAAGTGCAACAAGGTGGCCCAATCCTTTATGTAGCAAAGGATAAGCCTGGACAATTTCTAATAATGAGGAAGGAGCTCCCGAGGACACATTGGAAATTATCGTCAAGCTAGTTTTCATCACGTTCATATGATTCGCGTTCGGTACTTTGATAATTTGATATGTGGGTGGACCGGTACTTGGGTACTGCCCTAACTTGGACAAGTATCCCACTTATGATTAACCCCTATTGCAAGCATCCGCAACTACAAAAGAAGTATTAAGGTAAACCTAACCACAGCATTAAACATATGGATCCATATCAGCCCCTAACGAAGCAACCCATAAACTAGGGTTTAAGCTTCTGTCACTCTAGCAACCCATCATCTACTTATTACTTCCCCATGCCTTCCTCTAGGCCCAAATAATGGTGAAGTGTCATGTAGTCGACGTTCACATAACACCACTAGAGGAAAAGACAACATACATCTCATCAAAATATCGAACGAATACCAAATTCACATGACTACTAATAGCAAGACTTCTCCCATGTCCTCAGGAACAAACGTAACTACTCATAAAGCATATTCATGTTCATAATCAGAGGGGTAATAATATGCATAAAGGATCTGAACATATGATCTTCCACCAAGTAAACCAATTAGCATCAACTACAAGGAGTAATCAACACTACTAGCAACCCACAGGTACCAATTTGTGGTTTTGATACAAGATTGGATACAAGAGATGAACTAGGGTTTTGAGAGGAGATCGTGTTGGTGAAGATGTTGATGGAGATTGACCCCCTCCCGATGAGAGGATCGTTGGTGATGATTTCCCCCTCCCGGAGGGAAGTGTCCCCGGCAGAACAGCTCCATCGGAGCCCTAGATTGATTCCGCCAAGGTTCTGCCTTGTGGCGGCGGAGTTTCATCTCGTAAGCTTGCCCATGATTTTTTCCAGGGTAAAAGTGATGATATAGCAGAAGATGAACGCTGGAGGCCCACCAGGGGGGCCAGGAGATAGGGGCACGCCCTATAGGGGGGGCGCACCCCCCTATCTCCTGGACAGGGTGTGGGCCCCCTATCCTATTTCTTTCGCTCAGAAATTCTTATTAATTCCAAAAAGTCGTTTCATGGAGTTTCAGGACTTTTGGAGCTGTGCAGAATAGGTTTCCAATGTTTGCTCCTTTTCCAGCCAGAATTCCAGCTGCCGGCATTCCCCCTCTTCATGGTAAACCTTGTAAAATAAGAGAGAATAGCCATAATTATTGAGATATAATGTGTAATAACAACCCATGATGCAATAAATATTGATATAAAAGCATGATGCCAAATGGGCGTATCAGAGACTTTCTTATTTTTTGTCTTCTCTATATTTACTCCTATCATCATACTTTATTTCACCGATAGTGCTATATCCATGGCTTGCGCTCATGTATTGCGTGAGGGTTGAAAATGCTGAAGCACGTTAAAAAGTATGAACCAATTGCTTGGCTGACAATGGGGTAGTACATGATTTATACTCTGAGCTGAGAAGACAAAGCATGACAAGGCTATATGATTTTGTAGGGATAACATTCTTTAGCATTTCATATTCTAAAAGACATGATTGTTTATTGGGATGCCTGAGTATTGATGTCTTTATGTCAAATTATACACTATTGCTTTGAATCACTTATGTCTTAATAATCATGCCATGACTAGACATATGATCAAGTATATGTTAGGTAGCATTCCACATCAAAAATTATCTTTTTATCATTTACCTACTCGAGGACGAGCAGGAATTAAGCTTGGGGATGCTGATACGTCTCCATCATATCTATAATTTTTGATTGTTTCATGCCAATATTATACAAGTTTTACATACTTTTGGCAACTTTTTATATGATTTATTTAGACTAACTTACTTATCTAGTGCCCAATGCCAGTTCCTGTTTGTTGCCTGTTTTTATAGCACAGAAAATTCATATCAAACAAAGTCCAAACATGATGCAACTCCACGGAGAATTATTTTGGAATATTTGTGATTTTTGGGAGTTGGAATCACCATAAACGGAGGCCCGTGATGGGCACAACCCACCAGGGCGCGCTAGAGGAGCCGGGTGTGGTGTGGTGGGTTGTGCCCACATCATACGTCGGTTGGAGCTGTACTTCGGGCGCAAGGAAGCTTATATCTGGACAAAAATTGTGTAAAAAGATTAGCACAAACGGAGTTACGGATCTCTGGGAATATAAGAAACGGTTTTCGGCCAGACCTGGAGAGCGCGAAACAGAAGAGGATAGAGAGACGGATCCAATCTCGAAGGGGCTCTCGCCCCTCCATAGCCATGGAGGCCATGGACCAGAGGGGGAACCCTCTTCCCATCTAGGGGGGAGGCCAAGGAAGATAGAAGAAGGAGGGGGGCTCTCTCCCCCTCTCTCTCGGTGACGCCGGAACGCTACCGGGGCTAGGATCGTGAAGGCGATCTACATCAACAACCTTGCTACCGTCAACACAAACTTTATCCCCCTCTATGCAGCGGTGTAACACCTCTTCTCCCTGCTGTAATCTCTACTTAAACATGGTGCTCAACTCCATATATTATTTCCCAATGATCTATGGTTATCCTATGATGTTTGAGTAGATCCGTTTTGTCCTATGGGTTAATCGTGATCTTGGTTGGTATGATTGTATATTTTATTTATGGTGTTGTCCTACGGTGCCCTCCATCTCGCACAAACATGAGGGGCCCCCGTTGTAGGGTGTTGCAATATGTTCATGGTTCGCTTACGCTGGGTTGCAAGAGTGACAGAAACTTAAACCCGAGTAGGTGGGGTATGACATATGGGAGTAAAGAGGACTTGATACTTAATGCTATGGTTGGGTTTCACGACCTTAATGATCTTTAGTAGTTGCGGATGCTTGATAGAGTTCTAATCATAAGTGCATATGATCCAAATAGAGAAAGTATGTTAGCTCATGCCTCTCCCTCATATAAAATTACAAGAATGATTACCGGTACTTGTTATCGATTGCCCAGGGACAAATGACTTTCTTGTTGACAAAAGCTATCTACTTTTATTACCTTACAATTTGTTCTTAGTTTTATTCTCGCAAAGTACTCATAGTTTTATTCTCGCAAAATAGTTTCATACTTGTTTTAGGTAAAGCAAACATCAAGCGTGCATAGAGTTGTATCTGGGTCGATAGAACTTGAGGGAATATTTGTTCTACCTTTAGCTCCTCGTTGGGTTCGACACTCTTACTTATCGAAAGAGGCTACAATTGATCCCCTATACTTGTGGGTTATGATCCACACGCAGTCAAACGGCCAGGTGAAGCAAGCAAACAGCCTCATCTTGTTCGGCATCAAGCCCCGCCTGGTCGAGCCGCTGGAGCAATCGGCCGGCTTCTGGATCGACGAGCTGCCGTCTGTCCTCTAGAACCTTCGAACCATACCCAACAGATCAACTAGCTTCACGCCCTTCTTCCTCGTGTACGGCGCTGAGGCTATCATCCCCATGGATATCGAGTTCGACTCGCCTCACGTCACCATGTACACGGAGGCAAAAGGAAAAGAAGCGCGAGAAGACGGCGTTGACCTGCTGCAAGAGGCCCGACTGCTAGCGTGCAGTCAGTCCGCCCTCTACCAGCGGAGCCTGCGCCACTGCCACAACAAGAGGGTCAGGCCGCATTCTTTCCATGAAGGTGACCTTGTGATCCGCCTGATCCAGCGACCAGCCGGACAACACAAGCTCGCGGCACCTTGGGAAGGTCCCTTCATCATCAGCAAGGCCCTGGGTAGTGATTCATACTACCTCATCAACGCCCAGAAGCCCAGGGCACATAAATGATGCACAGCCGGCGAAGAGACGGAGCAGCCATGGAATGCAAATCTTCTCCGCCCGTTTTACAGTTGATTCAAGCGTATGTACCACGCCAACTTCTGTATTAGGTAAAAGACCTCACGTGCCCCGAGGTGCACTCGGGGGCTACCTTTTTATCTATGAGTTAAGCTTATGCCATGACTTGAGTTTTTTCTATTCCTGCCCCACCCAGGTTCCGGTCAGCCGGCCTGGGGGCTCGCCGCCTTAGCCTAAGTTCGCACCAGCCGGAGCCGACTAGTAGTGTGCCAACGCCAAAGCCCTCTCTTCGCTCCATGTCGCAGCTCGTAGTGCGACTATCCGACTGGCAAAGAGATAAAGGCCGGAAACGCCGCCCACACGAAACCTGACTAAGGAAAACGCCGACTTAGGCCTAGCCGGCCCCTTGCCTCCCTCGTACGGCTGCTCAGCAACCGGCAGGACGGCTTCTCGCTTGATTAGCTACACTCTACGCGGCTGAAGTAACTTGCTCGTTCTGAAGAACGACCAAGTCCCTGACCCAGCCGCAGACCGTAGAGCGGTTGTCCGGCTGGCAGGGAGGCGGCCAAGAGAACAAGGCAGAGAAAAAAGCCAAAGAGAGAAAAGCAAATTCGAACAAGAACCCGGCAACACATGCAATAATATGGGGATTTAAACTTATATATACATTGCAAAAGACCCAAGGCCAGCTGAGGGAGTCCCGGACTAGGGGGTGTCCGGATAGCCGAACTATCATGGTCGGCCGGACTCCAAGACTATGAAGATACAAGATTGAAGACTTCGTCCCGTGTCCGGATGGGACTTTCCTTGGCGTGGAAGGCAAGCTTGGCAATACGGATATGTAGATCTCTTACCATTGTAACCGACTTTGTGTAACCCTAGCCCTCCCGGTGTCTATATAAACCGGATGGCTTTAGTCCATAGGACGAAGAACAATCATACCATAGCCTAGCTTCTAGGGTTTAGCCTCCTTGATCTCGTGGTAGATCCACTCTTGTAACACACATCATCAATATTAATCAAGCAGGACGTAGGGTTTTACCTCCATCAAGAGGGCCCGAACCTAGGTAAAACATCGTGTCCCTTGTCTCCTGTTACCATCCGCCTAGACGCACAGTTCGGGACCCCCTACCCGAGATCCGCCGGTTTTGACACCGACATTGGTGCTTTCATTGAGAGTTCCTCTGTGCCGTCACCATCAGGAAGGATGCCTTTTCCCATCTTCAAAGATGGCATCGTCGTCAAGGGAGCTTTGGCCGCCGGCCAGACTATCCGACTAGGCGATTTTCTTATGACCGCCTGTTCGGCCACCGCTCCGATAATGACCTCTTAGGTCATTAAAAGCGATCTTCACGTCAGCTCGGAATTCGCCGAGCAGCTAGATCCGATTGAGCTCTCCTTCGTAAACGAGCTCTTGGATCGCATCGCCGCCCTGGGAGTCGCTACCGACTACGATCAGATTGGGCTTAAAACCGATCTGAGAGAAATTAACTCTCCCCAGGTTACCCACCATGTTGTCGTGGTAGAGGAACAATGCGGCGACTCTTCTTCTATGTTAAAAACCAACTATGTCCGGATTCCCGATCCCTCCACACCGGATTCCTGTGGAGGAACGGATGCTAATCAAATACTGAACCTAAAGTAAGGCATCAGACCAGATTTGTTGGGAAGCGTCCAGCAAACCAAGCTTCCGAATCCGGAAGCTTCTTGGCCTTTGAGCCTCAGATCGGGCGGGGTTCCGAACTTGATTCCACCCGCCCACCCAAACATAAGCGATCTATCTCAAATACGGCAAGAGCCCAATGAAATAGTACATCATTACTGGGCCAGATTCCTCCTGGTTATGAATAGGATAAAGGGCTGCCGTGAAGAAAGCGCGATTTCAATCTTCTGCAACAATTGCACGGACAAGGGAATCATAAACGCCATCAGTCGTCGCGAAGTTACATGCTTCGCCGACCTAGCGACCATTGTACAAAAATACTGCGCGATGGAAAGTGCCTGGAAAACCAAAACTAGGTTTTGGGACAATCCGGCCCTAAATACAACCCTAGTCTGAAATAAAAGGGTGCGTCATGCTCAAGCACCTGGGTTAAAAACCAAAAAGCAAAAAAACCCTAAGGGGTACGGAACCGTACTGGAGGGATGGCTCAACGGACCCTGCAAAATCCACAGTACGGAGGGCGCCACTCGAACACATAGCCTTCGAGCATGTTGGATATTACGACAGGTGGCCAAAAGTGGCGAAGGCTTTTTAGCCCCGGGCAACCAGCCCAGCAGCACCAGTACGGTATTAACAGTCTTCGAGACTTTCGCATCAAATAACATGCGGAAACGAACAATCCGCAGCCTTGCCGAAGTCTACCAAGTAGCAACAACAAATCCATGGAGCGACACGGCTATCACCTTCAATGCCAGTGACGAACCTAAATTCCGAACAGCTAGAGCACCAGCCGCATTGGTCCTCAGTCCGATAGTGGACGGCTTTCGTCTTACCAAGGTACTCATGGATGGCGGCAGCGGATTAAACCTCATCTACGAGGAAACCCTTCAAAAAATGGAAATTGACTGGAGCCGCATTGAGCGAAGCAGCACAACCTTCAGGGGAATAATCCCTAGTCGAGAAGTACGCTGCACAGGAAAAATCACACTAGATGTAGTGTTCGGCTCGCCGGACAATTATAGGTCCGAAGAGGTCACGTTCCAAGTGGCCCCATTCGGCAGCGGATATCACGCTTTGTTAGGGCGAGAGGCATTCACAATCTTCCAAGCTATACCCCATTACGGGTACATGAAGCTCAAAATGCCCGGACCCAATGGAATAATCACTCTCGCCAGTGATCCAGATACAGCACTCCGCGCTGAAAATAAGACAGCCGCACTGGCCCTAGAGGCATTATCCGAAGCCCTAGCGGCAGAGGAACTAACTGTGCTGCGCTCCATGGTGGATAGGGACGATGTGATACTCGATAAGAGGTCCAAGTCCACCTCTTTTAAACCAGCAGACGAAATAGTCAAATTTCAGGTCCATCCAACGGACCCCACAAAGACGGCATCCATTGGGGCACAATTAAATCCTGATGTAGAAGCCGCACTACGAGAATTCCTTCGGGAAAATTGGGACATTTTTGCCTGGCACCCTTCAGACATGCCAGGAATCCCACGCAGGCTGGCAGAGCACAGCCTAAATATCCTAAAAGGATTCAAGCCAGTCAAACAAGCTCTTCGGTGATTTTCCGAACCCAAAAGACAGGCAATGGGAGAGGAGCTAGCCAAGCTCTTAGAAGTCGGATTCATCAGAGATATCAAACATCCGAACTGGCTAGCCAACCTAGTAATGGTACCAAAAAAGGACAAATCCTGGTGCCTCTGCATCGATTTCAAAGACCTTAACAAGGCCTGTCCAAAGGACCCTTTCCCTCTCCCTCGCATCGACCAAATCATCGATGCTACCGCAGGGCACGATTCATTGTGCTTCCTCGATGCATACTCCGGATACCATCAAATCAAGATGGCGGAAAAAGACCAGGCCGCAACGGCATTCATTACTCCATATGGGCCATTCTGCTTCAACACAATGCCCTTCGGACTCAAAAACGCCGGTGCAACATATCAGCGCATGATTTAGACATGTTTGGCTACCCAGATAGGCAAAACGGTAGAGGCATACGTAGACGATGTGGTCGTCAAGACCAAACATGTCGAAACTCTAGTAGACGACTTGAGGGTGACATTTGACAACCTCCGAGCATATGACATTAAGCTCAACCCGGAAAAATGTGTCTTCGAAGTACCAGCCGGAAAGCTTTTGGGCTTCATTGTATCCGGTAGAGTAATTGAAGCAAACCCAGCCAAGATCCGAGCTCTGTCACAATTGGATATCCCAAAAGACCTCAAGCAAATACAAAAACTAACTGGGTGCGTAGCGGCTCTAAGCCGCTTCATCTCCCATTTGGGAGAAAAGGCTCTGCCCCTCTATCGCCTCCTCCGGCGCACCGAACACTTCGAATGGACGGATGCCACCACGGCCGGACTCGAAGAAATCAAGGCCACACTGGCAACAAATCCGGTCCTGGCCGCGCCCAACCTGGGCGAACCAATGTTATTATATATCGCAGCAACACATCAAGTTGTCAGCGCGGTACTCGTCGTCGAACGAGAAACAGAAGGGCACAGATTCCCTCTTCAAAAACCAGTGTACTACGTATCCACTGTCTTAACTCCATGCAAGTCCCGGTACCCACATTATCAAAAGATAGCGTATGCGGTGTTCATGGCATCCCGGAAGCTGCGACACTACTTTCAAGAGTGTTCCATAACGTTGGCCTCCGAAGTACCTCTCAACGATATTATAAACAATCGTGACGCAACGGGCAGGATTGCAAAATGGGCCATTGAGCTCTTACCATTTGACATAACCTACAAACCACGGCGAGCTATAAAGTCGCAAGTCCTGGCTGACTTCGTCGCCGAATGGACCGAAGCCGAACTCCCTAAAGAGTACGGGCGTACTCCACTTGGATCATGCATTTCGACGGATCCAAAATGTTGGCTGGCTTGGGGGCTGGCGTCGTCTTGACGTCCCCAACTAGAGACACAGTCCAATACGTACTTCAAATAATGTACATGGACTCCAACAATGCAGTCGAATACGAGGCCCTTCTACACGGCCTCCGAATGGCAATCTCCATGGGCATTCAATGCCTAGAGGTGCGCAGGGATTCAAACCTTGCAATATCCCAAGTAAATGGAGACTTTGACGCCAAAGATACGAAAATGGCAGCTTACCGCAACGCCGTCCTAAAAATGTCCGCTCGGTTCAAAGGACTCAAATTCCACCATGTAGCCCGGGATAATAACCAGGCAGCAGACGTGTTAGCACGCATCGGCGCAAAACGCAACGCCGTCCCTCCAAACATCTTCCTGGAACGACTCTTTAAGCCATCCGTATTATGGGAAGAGGAGTTCGGAAATAACAATCCGGAGCCAGCTGCAGCACCTAACTCAGACAATTCTGACACAATCGGCGGCTCAGCAAATGAAATAACACCTTCAGCCCACGAAATAATGGCGGTAATTGCCCCGTGGATGGAACCATTCCTAGCCTACTTAATTAGGCAGGAACTTCCCGAAGACCAAAATGAGGCCCGCTGCATAGTTCGGCGATCTAAAGCCTACAAGGTCCATGAGGGAGAACTTTATAAGAAAAGCACAACCGGAGTCCTTCAAAGGTGTATCTTCGAAGAGGAAGGGCGAAATCTCCTGGCTGAAATTCACGCCGGACTCGGCGGGCACCACGCTGCAGCCCGGGCTCTTGTAGGCAAGGCCTTCCGTACAGGATTTTATTGGCCAACAGCCCGGGCAGATGCTCAGGACTTAGTCCAACGATGCATCGGTTGCCAGCTCTTTGCTAATCAGAGCCACATGCCACCCACCGCCCTCAAAACTATACCCATCACCTGGCCGTTCGCAGTCTGGGGGCTTGACATGGTTGGACCCCTTAAAGGGGGAACCCACAAGCACAAATACTTATTGGTCATGGTGGACAAATTCACCAAATGGATTGAAGCCAAGCCGGTTAAAACGGCAGAATCCGGACCTATGATAGATTTCATATTGGGGGTAGTACACCGTTTTGGCGTCCCCCACAGCATCATCACTGATAACGGCATGAATTTCACGGCCGACGAGGTTAAACTCTGGTGCAAAAATATGGGCATCAAGCTTGACTACGCCTCAGTCTATCACCCCCAAACTAACGGTCAAGTCGAGCGAGCAAATGGTCTAATCATGAGCGGCATCAAACCCGGACTAGTGCGGTCCCTCAAGGAATCTAACACGCACTGGGTAGAGGAGCTCGACTCCGTACTCTGGGGGCTGTGGACCACGCCAAACCGAACTACCGAATTCACACCATTTTTTATGGTGTACGACGCAGAGGCAGTTCTGCCCTGCGATATAATTCATGACTCACCTCGCGTGCGCATGTACGAAGAAAGAGAAGCCAAGATGGATCGGCAGGACAGTTTGGACGCCTTAGAGGAGGAGCGGGACGTGGCAAAATCTAGTTCCGCATTTTATCAATAGCAGGCTCGAAGATATCAAAGCAGAGAAGTACGGGCCAAAGCTTACAATGTTGGCGAACTCGTTCTACGCCTGCCAGACAAGAAAAAGGACAAACTTAAGCCCAAGTGGGAAGGTCCCTTCATCATCAACCAAGTCCTGACCGGCAGAGCATACCGTCTACATAACGTATCTGACAACCAACTCAAGCCGAACCCATGGAACGCAGCCCGTCTCCGAAGATTCTACGCCTAACGCCGGACTCAGAGTTCGTCTCACTCCTTCGTCCACCTTTTTACATTTTCACTGTCTCTTGTCCCCCTCCTTCTTCCCACCTTTTTTTTCTTTTTTCAATACCTTTGATAGGCTGATTTGCACATTGTTCACACACACTTGATGTGCTCCTAGCACTCATTATACCTGGGGGCTTCTTTAACAGAAGCTTATTTATACGGGCTTCATGCCCAACACATGTGTCATACTTCCGCATGTACCTTTTATTCACCATTATATGCATCGATATGACTTAAGTTTTGGCCAAGCTGGGTTGCCTGGCTCCTGTGCTTACCCCTACGTTCCCGATTGTTCGGTTAGGAGGTAAAGGGAGCACCTCTGCGATTGTTACTGCCGGGTCAGCCGGATGTGTACCTCAGACTGGGTGAAGCCAAAAGCTAGCGTTCTTAAGAGAATATTCGGTCGGTGACTTGAAAGATGATTTATTACTTACTTATTTATTTGCCCCCAGATGCTTTTTCTGCTATTTTCGCAGTCCAGACATGCACTTTAGGGCATGCCTCCCAGGGAAAGGAACCCTTAACGGAACTATTCTCCCTGGAAGATGTTTCTTACTAACCATGTAATATAACATAGCTAGTTGGGCACTTGTCTGATAAAGCAATTATGACCCCGACGCCTTGTCTCCACGCATGCCCCGGTTCTTCTATAACCGTAAGGGTATTCGGACACACTCCGGACTGTTGGGTCCCGAGGTTGAAGCGAAAAGGTCCGCAAAGACAAATGATCTACAATCCGGCTAGAAGGCATTTTACATGTCATTTCAAATTACATCATCAAACTGACTGATTGTACTCCTCTTCAATCCCATCTAACAGGCTGTCTAATTTACAGTCCTGTTGGGAATATTTCGCGGCCAGTTCTACTTGGCTGTACATCAAGCTCACAGGGATCTCCTTTCCATCAGGCCCCGCAGGTCCGACCTCGGCCATGTGGTTTGGGTCAGCCTTCGGGTACCGCGTCTTCACCATGGCCCAGGCCTCCCTGGCGCCTTGACGGCAGGCCGATATTTTCCACAGACGGAGGCGTCGCCGTGCTCCCTGAAGCTTCTTAGCAAGCCCTCCAAGGCCCTCTGGTACGGAGACGGAAGGCCATAAAGCCTGAACGACGCCACTCATCGCCTGCCGAACACGTTCGAGCAGTTGCACCAGCTTGGGAAGTTGGTCACCCGTTGAACCAGGCATTTCCTCCATAGGGCGACCTGTGAGCACACCTAAAGACACATTTCTGTCAATTGACTTCCTCGCCGAATTCTTCTTTTCAAAGGAATTTGCTCAAGCACTTACTATAAATGCCGCGACGAAGCCGCTGATTCTCCTTCACGGAGCCAGACAGCTGGGCCCGAACACCTTTTAGCTCTTCTCCTAGCTGGGTGTGGGCATCTTGGAGCTTGTTTCTCTCCTGCTGCACCTTCATAAGCACCCTCTCGCCGGCCTTTTGCTGACGCAGTAGCTGTTGCTTGTCCGGATCTAGTCCGGCGCCCTCTGCAATATTATTGTTAGATTTACGCACACGCCGCACTTTGTTAACTACTTATCTTTTCAAAGTACGTATTACCAGCGGGGGTCTCTATGGCTCCCCCTGTGGTGGCTAGTGCGGCCTCAAGTTGGGCCTTGCACTCTTGGAGCTCCTGGGACAGGTGGGTATTCTTCTCCGTAAGATCCTGCATAATAAATGATCCTTAAATCAGTTATTTTAACTATTTTAAGTCTCGGGGGCTACTAGCATATATAACTATTAAAATTACTTACCCGTATGTCCTTCACATACTGCTTCGTGGCTCTGGTTAAACCATCTTGAGCAGCACGGAGGTGCGCATTTCCCGCATCAAAGGCATTCAACGCCTCCAGGGAGAAACACGCGTCACGAAGAACTGTCCGGCGACGCGTGTGATTCATGGCGCTCTCCACCTCGGACCGGGTGGCGGACAGCCTGTCGGCATCCTCCGTCGGAGGAGCATCCGGCTCTTGCCTTGTGTTCGCCTTCACTTCCGGACCACGCGATGGAGCATGGCTAGCGGAGGCTTGATTGGCAACCTCTCTGGACACTATCCGGCGAGCGCTCTTTCTCCTGGAAAAAGTTATGAGCGTTAATATACCTCATAGGGATCCTTCCCTTAAAAACAACGGTGCACCGTACCGTTGCGGCGACGTTTCGATTTGCGTCGCACTCCTCTTCCGCCTGCTGGGCCAAACTGACCCTTGCTGGTCAGCCGCCGCAGGTTCGACTTCCCGCCTTAAAGGCACCTCCTGCGATGCACCATCAGTATAGGATGGTCAGAATTGAGCATGGATCAAATGATGGTGTCAAGACCTCGGTCATAGTCACCTGGGAGGCCGGAATCAAACCGGGGTAGTCAGCCGTAATGACGACTAGGGCATTGTCCATGCTAAGTTGGTGGAACACCCCGTCAATCAGCTCCACCTTTATGTCCGGATCCTCTTCGGAGGTCGGATCAATGGATCGTTCCGGATCCTCGGGCTGTGGAGTTAGGCTTCGTATCCCTCCACGTCCTGGTGCAGCTCCTGCGTCGAAATCACAAAGTAAAATACTTGACTTTGGAAGTATGGATTGGGTAGATAAACGTCCGCTTACCCAGCTCCGAAGGTTATTCATGGAGAATCCGTTCAATGGATTCGTGCGGAGAAAGTCCTCCTCCTCCCCCTTGTACAAGCCGGACAGGATCTTTGCCAGATCGGCTGCCGAGCTCGGCCCTCTGCGGCCGTGACGGGTGGCGTCGTCTTCCTTGTTGAAATCCCACATAGGGTGGCCCCTATATTGGAGTGGCTGCACCCCTCGCATAATGCACGTGGCCATGATTCCAATCATGGTCAGTCCGGAGTGGGCCAGTAACCTAATCCGGCCCATCAGATAATGGATGCTCCTATCATCCTCCCGTTGAGGGCTCCACGGACGCCAACTCAGGCGTTTCTTCAAGGGAGCATTGCTGAACTCCGGGAGGCCGATCCGAACTGGATCCGGCAGAGGGGCGTCCTCCATGTAGAACCATTCCGAAGGCCAGTCTTTGGACGCCTTCTTCGGGGTGCCAGATAGATATCCAGTCCCGGCGATGCGCCATATTTTGGCTCCGCCCACTTGATATATCGACCCCTCATAAGAACGGGGTACAAGGCAAAACAATCTCTTCCACAGCGCAAAATGGAGCTCGATGCCCAGGAACAGCTCGCAAAGAGCTACAAAACCCGCGATGTGCAAAATAGAGGCAGGTGTGAGGTGGTGAAGCTGGAGTCCGTAGAACTCCAGGAGCCCCGGGAGAAACGGATGTATGGGAAATCCGAGTCCCCTTATTAGATAAGGGACGAAGCATACCCACTCTCCTTTGGAAGGGTTGGGGACGCTCTCTGCCTGCTTTCCACCCTTGAAGGTGGCCAGTCCGGCTCGAACCGGAACCATGAAAGCTGGGGGAAGATATCCCTCGGTTTGGAGCGCCACTAGCTCGCTGTGTGGAACTGAGCATCTCCCCCAATCTCCTGGCTTAGGGCTGGGAGTGCGAGAGGAGGAGCCGCGTCGACTATCCATGATGGAATGGATTTTTGTCAGAAGTGCTTCGATGAGAACTTGCGAATGGAGGATGGTGTGAGCTAGATCTAGATCCTCGCCTCTCTTATAGGTGGCTCGTTCGCATGGCTAGGGGGTAAAATGTAAAAATACCCTAGCTTTTCACATTCATACGACACGTGGAAGAAGGCCATTATTGGGCGTAGAAGCCAAGGAGCACAACATTTATAAGGAAGCCAGACACTATTCAACAGGAACATGAAGTTTGAAGGAGAACCCGCCTTGCAACGCCGAAGACAATATACGCGCCGGACTCGTCATCGCTGAAGCCCGGTTCAGGGGCTACTGAGGGAATCCCGGACTAGGGGGTGTCCGGATAGCCGAACTATCATGGTCGGCCGGACTCCAAGACTATGAAGATACAAGATTGAAGACTTCGTCCCGTGTCCGGATGGGACTTTCCTTGGCGTGGAAGGCAAGCTTGGCGATACGGATATGTAGATCTCCTACCATTGTAACCGACTTTGTGTAACCCTAGCCCTCTCCGGTGTCTATATAAACCGGATGGCTTTAGTCCATAGGACGAAGAACAATCATACCATAGGCTAGCTTCTAGGGTTTAGCCTCCTTGATCTCGTGGTAGATCCACTCTTGTAACACACATCATCAATATTAATCAAGCAGGACGTAGGGTTTTACCTCCATCAAGAGGGCCCGAACCTGGGTAAAACATCGTGTCCCTTGTCTCCTGTTACCATCTGCCTAGACGCACAATTCAGGACCCCCTACCCAAGATCCGCCGGTTTTGACACCGACACCAGCATTCATCAAAAGTTTAAACATACACCCCCAGTGGGTGGAACTGCGTGTAATTAACATTGCTTTCCAAGCACAAAGACAGAAAAAACATGAACGAAGATAAATAGGCCGTCTAGGCAGACGGCCCCTCGGGCTGAACGGGCTGGTCAGCGGCAGGCGTGGCTCTGGCTGGTGGGACTTCCGACTGGTGGGGCTCGGCTCAGCTGTCGGCGCTGGCTGACGAAGTCTCCGGCAGGTTGGCAGTCGGTGCTGGGTCAGGCTAGTTCCGGCTGGTCACTCTGCCATCTGGAACAACATAGCCGCCGTCCTCTCCATCGACACTCTCGTCGCCTTCATCGCTGGAGGCGATCTCCTCCGCCGAGTCCTCCCCGCCCGCCAGGTCAAGACCGAACCAGGAAGGGGGAACTACAGCACCATCGTCTGCCCGCTCCAGGAAGAAGGCGTTGACGTTGGTGTAGTCGGCAATGGTAGATGCCCGGATGGCGATGTTCTGGCTCTCCGCCGCCAGCTTAGGCAGCGCCTCCTGGTGGAGAGTCGTTAGCTACGACATGCGCATGTCGGGGTACCAGGCCTTGACGAACTCCAGTGCCTTGGCGGCGCCGGCTCATGCGGCGGAGATCTTCTAGGCATCAAGTCACTGGACTGCCACCTCCAGCCAGTCGGCCGTCCAACTGGGAGTCCGTGGAATGGGACTACCCGGCCATAAGGCCTCCAAGACCTAAGCCCCGGTGCACTAAAGTCGGGGGAGCAGGCGGCGCATCGGCTCCTGGCGCATCCTGACGGCCATAAGCTGCTCACCCATGGTCCGAGGCCGGTTCCGAGGAATCTCCTTGCCCTCACGCTGATTCACCTCACGCTCAGCCTTGATGGCCATGCAGATAGCAAGGGAGTAACCCAGAAGGAACTCTGCATAAAAGAATATAGCGGCATTAGAAGACGGCCCCCCGATAGTAGTCGGCGGAAAGAAGGTGGAGCGGAATGAAAAAAGAGATCACCGTCCAGCATGTCCTCGATCATGGAGTAGCCGTCATCAAGGAGCTTCTCCCTCTCAACCCAGCTCGAGCTCTCAATCTCGAACTCGGCCTTGAGAGCCGCCTCGTCCGCCACTAGCTTCTTGACCTGATCCGTGTGCCGAAGGGCCAGCTCCGCCAGCTCCTTCTCCAGTCGGGTGAGCGTAGAAGCCGCCTGGTCGCGCTCCTGCCTCATGGCCTGGAGTTGGCTCTCAAGGTCGGCCGCGCGCTGGACCAGCTGGGCGTTGGCCGTTGCAAAGAGAAAAACAAGCAGGCAGCATCAATTATCTACTTCAACAAAAACCAAAACAAGCTGTCGGAGAAGATCCGGCCCAACTGCTCAGCAGTTGGCCTGAATCTCAGGGGCTATACCTAGTGGGTGCGCTGACGCGCTCCCACTGAAAAACATCATACTCACGTCGGCTCTGAGCCAGCTCAGAAGTCCAGGTGGTGAGCGCCTGCTTCTGCGTGTTGTACGCGGCCACCCACATGTTGTGGAGGTTCTGCAACAATCGCAACCATTTCAGCAAAAGAACAAAATGCCTTGGAGTTCCAACCCGCGTGCTCAGCAGCCGGCTTGGAACTCGGGGGCTACACCCAGTGGGTGCGCTGGCGCGCCCCCATGGAAAACTACAAGAGGAAGAAGCGAAAAGGAAAAATACATACACGGACGGGCGTCCGCGTCACTAGCATGTCATCCCTCGCCTTTAGGATGGAGGCATTCTGGGTGAGGAACCGGTCCTCCATCTCCCGCACCGCCCAGTTCAAGGCAGCGGGGCCATGTTCCTCCACCTGGACCGAGGAGACAGGGCTGGTAGCCCTGGCGCCAGCCCTCCGCGAGCTCGAGGACGCGGCATCCACCTGCCGCATGGGCTCTGACGCCGCCCTCACGGCATACCGGCGCGCAGGGGTGCGCATCGTCAAAGCCCGGCCTGCTGTCTAGCCGGTGCCGACTGGTGGAACCTCCGGTTGGGTACGTTCACCGCCTCCTCGCCTGCTGGCAGCCGGCTCACGCTGGTTCCCCTCCACCTCAGGAACGGCAATGTCGGGGATCTGCGGCCCCGGTGCCGACTGGTCAGCTCCGGTCGCTCTAGGCAGCGTCCGATTCTGGGCCGCCTCTGCCTCTCGCCGACTGAGGGGGAAGGTCTCCGGGACCCCACCTCTAGGCAGATCCACCTGGGCCTTCCTCGCCGCCTCCGCCTCCGCCTAGGCCTTCTGCGCCCCCTCGGCCTCCGCCTCCACCTGCGATGCCGCCTTCGCATGCGCGCCGGCCCGTGCCTTGTCCTCCGCCTCACACGCCTCCGGCATGTTCCTCTCCCGCGCCTCCCGGAGGGCGGTAGCCGGGTCCGTACGCCATATGTCTGCCGGGCCGTCCACCGGGTCCATCAACGAGGCGGACGAAGCCCGCGAGGTGGTGTAGGCCACCCTGTTCAACAAAAAAGCAAAGATGAACAAACACCTAGAGAAAGAAGAAAAGTACAAAGCCAGAAAAGGCAGGTGATACGTCTCCAACGTATCTATAATTTTTGATTGTTCCATGCTATTATATTACCCGCTTTGGATGTTTATGGGCTTACTTTACACTTTTATATCATTTTTGGGACTAACCTACTAACCGGAGGCCCAGCCCGAATTGTTGTTTTTTTTGCCTATTTCAATGTTTCGAAGAAAAGAAATATCAAACGAAGTCCAAACGGGATGAAACCTTCGGGAGCGGTCTTTTTGGAACAAATGCAAACTAGGAGACTTGGAGTGGACGTCAAGCAACAAACGAGGCGGCCACGAGGGTGCCCGGAGCGCCCTTTGGGGGTGTGGGCGCCCCCCACCCTCGTGGGCCCCTCGAGCGTCAACCAACATACTTCTTCCTCATATATATACTCTCGTACCCTGAAAACATCGGATAGCATCACGAAAACCTAATTCCACCGCCGCAACCTTCTGTTTCCGCGAGATCCCATCTTGGAGCCTCCGCCAGCGCTCCGCCAGAGGGGGAATCGACCACGAAGGGCCTCTACATCATCTCCAAGGCCTCTTTGATGAGTTGTGATTAGTTTGCCACAGACCTTCGGGTCCATACTTATTAGCTAGATGGCTTCTTCTCTCTCTTTGAATCTCAATACAAAGTTCTCCTCGATCTTCTTGGAGATCTATTCGATGTAACTCTTTTTGTGGTGTGTTTGTCAAGATCTGATGAATTGTGGGTTTATGATCAAGTTTATCTATGAGAAATAATTGAATCTTCTCTGAATTCTTTTATGTATGATTGGTTATCTTTGCAAGTCTCTTCGAATTATCAGTTTGGTTTGGCCTACTAGATTGATCTTTCTTGCAATGGGAGAAGTGCTTAGCTTTGGGTTCAATCTTGCGGTGTCCTTTCCCAGTGACAGCAGGGGCACCAAGGCACGTATTGTATTGTTGCCATCGAGGATAAAAAGATGGGGTTTATATCATATTGCTTGAGTTTATCCCTCTACATCATGTCATCTTTCTTAATGCGTTACTCTGTTCTTCTTGAACTTAATACTCTAGATGCAGGCAGGAGTCGGTCGATGTGTGGAGTAATAGTAGTAGATGCAGGCAGGAGTCGCTCTACTTGTAACGGACGTGATGCCTATATACATGATCATGCCTAGATAATCTCATAACTATGCGCTTTCTATCAATTGCTCGACAGTAATTTGTTCACCCACCGTAATACTTATGCTTCTTGAGAGAAGCCACTAGTGAAACCTATGGCCCCCGGGTCTATCTTTTATCATATAAGTTTTCCATCTACTTTTATTTGCATCTTTTATTTTCCAATCTATATCATAAAAATACCAAAAATATTTATCTTATCTTATTATCTCTATCAGATCTCACTTTTGCAAGTTACTGTGATGGGATTGACAACCCCTTTATCACGTTGGTTGCGAGGTTCTTGTTTGTTTGTGTAGGTGTGTGGGACTTTTGAGGAGCCTCCTACTGGATTGATACCTTGGTTCTCAAAAACTGAGGGAAATACTTACGCTACTTTGCTGCATCACCCTTTCCTCTTCAAGGGAAAAACCAACGCATGCTCAAGAGGTAGCAAGAAGGATTTCTGGCGCCGTTGCTAGGGAGGTCTTCGCT
Source organism: Triticum dicoccoides (assembly GCF_002162155.2). Lineage (NCBI taxonomy): Eukaryota > Viridiplantae > Streptophyta > Magnoliopsida > Poales > Poaceae > Triticum > Triticum dicoccoides. The sequence continues at coordinate 434,798,102 of NC_041387.1, forward strand.
CAAGTCAAGACATACCAAGTACCCATCACAAACTCATCTCCCTCGCATTACATTATTTGCCACTTGCCTCTCGTTTTGCTCTCCCCCACTTCACCCTTGCCGTTTTATTCGCCCTCCTTCCGTTCGATCTTGTGTTACCATGTACCTTCTTTTTGCTTGCATCTTCGCTTGCTAAAAGTTTATGGATCCTCATCCACTTGCTAATCTCTTTAAGAGATCCAATTATGATGAACCTATTGCTAGTGAGTTGAGTGCACTAGATTATCTTTATGAGGTTTTTCTTGAAATTCATGAATCTGAAAATTGTGATGAAGTACTTTATGAAGCGATTCACGATAGATCTTTGAATAAAAAGCATGATTGCAATGATTTTATTATAAATTCTATTGATGTCAATTGGGATAATGATATGCAAAACCCTAAGCTTGGGGATGCTAGTTTTGCTATGTCCATTACTTGTTGCAATGATCATGATTGGGGTGATTCTTCTTATAATCTTGAAATTTTATTTAAGCCACATGATGAATATGAGATTGATAATAGTGTTTGCAATAATATTGAAAGTGGGTTTGGAAGAGTGTCAACTTTAGATCCCACATATTTGGATAATGTTCAATCTTATGAAGTTTTTGATAAAAGTGGGTTTGGAGAGGTCATGACTTTAGTTAATATTAATCCCACTATCTTGGAAGAGTGTCAACTTTGCATGCATGTGGATCGTGTTGAAAATATTTTATGTGATAGCTACTTTGTTGAATTTGCTTATGATCCCACATGTAATTATTATGAAAGAGGAAAATATGGTCGTAGAAATTTTTATCTAACTAAATTACCTCTCGTCATGTTGAGATTGCTATTGTCTCTTTTCGCTTCCTTGCATATGCTAGTATTTGCTTGCTATGATAATTTGTTTGCCTATAAGATGCCTATGCATAGGAAGTATGTTATACTTAGATGTGTTTGTCACGTGTTTTATGATGCTCTCTTTGTGCTTCAATTCTTGTCTTTCACTAGATCGTCAAAGGCGCGCGTTGCCGCACCCATCTGTTTTGTCAATAGGTTGATAGAAATTTCCAAAAATATAAGGTGACAAGAGGTAAACATAGTTGAAATAGAAACTATTAAAAATTCTAAAATAGGCTTAAAAAGTTGTTTGGAAAAAGTTTATTTTGTCTTGAAAGGGACAGTACTACGTATAACCAAAACAATGATAATACTAAGCTGGACATGTTATACACATTTTAGTTTCATGTACACAATGTATGTATGGCCATTTCTATCTGATGGCTACTTTCAAATGAAAATGTTTTTTAATGTAATAGCCTCTTGCTTCAACTTATACTTGTCATTGGACTACTATGAGTATTCTCGAAAACAAATCTATAAATTAATAGCCTTGATCAAGGAGCAACAAGTTAACCTTCACTTAATTAATAGAGTAACCGCATTAACCTGAAGGAAACCGCAAGAGTTATATAACTTCAGGAAATGGTGAAACATCAATGCACGGATTAACTCGGGCATATCCCTTGGATGTAAGCTATGCTTTTTGTGAGTGATGCAGTACACACTTCATGACATGTCAAAAAATTGTTGAACCTGAGATTCAAACTTGAATTGCATTGTATGAAGAAAATAACACACGTATGCATCTCTGATGAATGAACATCATAACAATTTCCACACTGAAAGAAAACTACACACCTTCAAAAGAAACCACACATGATTATTCTTGTATCAGAAAAACCAAAGGTTTATACAAATGGTTCACCTTTGGTTGCTAATGTCATCTTGGATTGACTCGCGTTTTTCCCTATGTCTTGCAAGTTGCAACTGTCCCTGCGGAGATGTGTGCAGTGTATCTGGTAAAATCATTTGTAGCCAAAAGACAAATAACTTATTAAATAGAGTATACAACATACATGGGATTAAAATGCAAGAAGGTGCATAAACAAAGTATCCAATATGCGCAGGAGTTCATGCAATGTTTTAGAGGTAAATCTTAACTGAAATGAGAATAAATAAGCATTGCTTGACCTTTTGGCAGATGAAAACCTATATTATCTTTCTTCCACTCCTACTTGGATTGGTATTTAGTTCAATGCCTACAAAGCTACAGGCACCTGTACTTTCGCAGATATTCTCAAACATTTGAAAATTAAGAAAACATGCATGTGATGTGAGCGTATACATGTAGTAGTTTCTAAAGACCACCCTTTTGTAAGAAAGCTTCTGAATAACCTATGGTTTTCTAAATTTCTAATAAGAGGTAGATCTATAATACTGCCCCAGGAACAAATTTGTGGTTTGATAACCCGCAAGTATACGGGATAGTTGTAGCCTCTTTCGATAAGTAAGAGTGTTGAACCCAACGAGGAGCTAAAGGTAGAACAAATACTCTCTCAAGTCCTATCGGCCACTGATACGACTCTACGCACGCTTGACGTTCGCTTTACCTAGAACAAGTATGAAACTAGAAGTACTTTGTAGGTGTTGTTGGATAGGTTTGCAAGATAATAAAGAACACGTAAATATAAACTAGGGGCTGTTTAGATAAAGAAGCAATAAATTAAGTATTAGTAGAGAGTTTTTTGTTACGAGAAAGTTATTTGTCTAAGGCAATCGATAACTAGACCGGTAATCACTGTTGCAATTCTATTTGAGGGAGAGGCATAAGCTAACATACTTTCTCTACTTGGATCATATGCACTTATGATTGGAACTCTAGCAAGCAAACACAACTACTAAAGATTCATTAAGGTAAAACCCAACCATAGCATTAAAGTATCAAGTCCCCTTTATCCCATACGCAAACAACCTACTTACTCGGGTCTGTGCTTTTGTTCACTCACGCCACCCACCATAAGCAAATCATAAACATATTGCAAACCCTACAGCGGGGATCCCTCACGCTTGCGCGACACAGAGAGCACCATAGGATAGCACCAATAATAAAACATGCAACTCAAACCAATCACGGTCATCAATTAACCCATAGGACAAAACGGATCTACTCAAACATCATAAGATAGCCATACATCATTGGGAAATAATATATAGTGTTGAGCACCATGTTTAAGTAGATATTACAGCGGATAAGAGAGAGGTTACACCGCTGCATAGAGGGAGGAAGAGTTGGTGATGAAGGCGGTGAAGTTGTTGGTGAGATCGCGGTGATGATGATGGCCTCCGGCAGCGTTCCGGCGCCACCAGAAGCAAGGGGGGAGAGCCCCCCTTCTTATTCTTCTTCCTTGACCTCCTACCTAGGTGGGAGAAGGGTTTCCCCTCTGGTCCTTGGCTCCCATGGCTTGGGAGGGGCGAGAGCCCCTCCAAGATTGGATCTATCTCTCTGTTTCTGCATTCTCAGATTCTGCCGCTTCACCGTTTCTTTTATATCCGAAGATCCGTAACTCCGATTGGGGTGAATCTTTCGCCCAGATCTTTCTCATAAAATTAGCTTTCTTACGGCAAAAGAAGAGCGTCAACCGCCTTACGTGGGGCCCAGGAGAGTCCAGGGCGCGCCTGCCTCCCTGGGGCGCGCCCCCCTATCTCCTGGCCCCCTCGGGCACCGACTCGCGTTGATTTTACTTTGCAAAAATCACAAATATTCCAAAATAATTCTTCGTCCGTTTTTACCCCGTTTGGACTCCGTTTGATATTTTTGGGTTTCTACGAAACAAAAAACATGCAACAGACAGGAACTGGCACTAGGCACTGGATCAATATGTTAGTCCCAAAAAATAGTATAAAAAGTTGCCAAAAGTATATAAAAGTTGAATGATATTGGCATGGAACAATCAAAAATTATAGATACGACGGAGACGTATCAGTATCCCCAAGCTTAATTCCTGCTCGTCCTCGAGTAGGTAAATGATAAAAAAGATAATTTTTGATGTGGAATGCTACCTAGCATAATCTTGATCATATGTCTAATCAAGGCATGAATATTAAGACACGAGTGATTCAAAGCAATAGTCTATCATTTGACATAAAAACAATATTACTTCGAGCGTACTAATAAAGCAATCATGTCTTTTCGAAACAACAAGGCCAAAGCAAGCTTATCCCTACAAAATCATATAGTTTGACCATGTTTCATTTTCGTCACACAAAATGCTCCCATCATGCACAACCCCGATGACAAGCCAAGCAATTGGTTCATACTTTTTAACGTGCTTCAGCTTTTTCAACCCTCACACAATACATGAGCGCAAGCCATGGATATAGCACTATAGGTGGAATAGAATAATGATGGAGGTTATGTGGAGAAGACAAAAAAGGAGAAAGTCTCACATCGATGCGGCTAATCAACAGGCTATGGAGATGCCCATCAATTAATGTCAATGCGAGGAGTAGGGATTGCCATGCAACGGATGCACTAAGAGCTATAAGTGTATGAAAGCTCAACAAAAGAAACTAAGTGGGTGTGCATCCAACTTGCTTGCTCATGAAGACCTAGGGCATTTGAGGAAGCCCATCGTTGGAATATACAAGCCAAGTTCTATAATGAAAATTCCCACTAGTATATGAAAGTGATAACATAAGAGACTCTCTATATGAAGAAATATGGTGCTACTCTGAAGCACAAGTGTGGTAAAAGGATAGTAGCATTGCCCCTTTTCTTTTTCTTTTTCTTTTTTTCTTTTTTTCTTTTTTTTCTTTTTTTCTTTTTGGTGGGCTTCTTCGGCCCCCTTTTTTATTTAGGCTTCTTTGGCCTTTCCTCTTTTTTTCTTTTTTTTTTATTTTTTTCATGGGGCAATGCTCTATAATGATGATCGTCACACTTTTATTTACTTACAACTCGATATTACAACTCGATACTGGAACAAAGATATGACTATATATGAATGCTTCCGGCGGTGTACCGGGATGTGCAATGATCTAGCATAGCAATGACATCAAAAAACAGACAAGCCATGAAAACATCATGCTAGATATCTTATGATCATGCAAAGCAATATGACAATGAATGCTCAAGTCATGTATATGATGATGATGAAAGTTGCATGGCAATATATTTCGGAATGGCTATGGAAATGCCATGATAGGTAGGTATGGTGGCTGTTTTGAGGAAGATATAAGGAGGCTTACGTGTGATAGAGTGTATCGTATCACGGGGTTTGGATGCACTGGCAAAGTTTGCACCAACTCTCGAGGTGAGAAAGGGCAATGCACAGTACCGAAGAGGCTAGCAATGATGGAAAGGTAAAAGTGCGTATAATCCATGGACTCACATTAGTCATAAAGAACTCATATACTTATTGCAAAAGTTTATTAGCCCTCGAAGCAAAGTACTACTACGCATGCCCCTAGGGGTATAGATTGGTAGTAAAAGACCATCGCTCGTCCCCGACCGCCACTCATAAGGAAGACAATCAAAGAAACACCCCATGCTTCAAATTTGTCACACAACGGTTACCATACGTGCATGCTATGAGACTTGCAAACCTCAACACAAGTGTCTCTACAATCCACAACCACCCACTAGCATGACTCTAATATCACCATCTTTATATCGCAAAACTATTGCAAGGAATCAAACATATCATATTCAGCGATCTACAAGTTTATGTAGGATCTTATGACTAACCATGTGATTGACCAGTTCATGTCATCTCTCTAAATAGATATAAGTGAAGCAAAAGAGTTTAATTCTTTCTACAAAAGATATGCCCACGCTCTAACAAATATAAGTGAAGCAAAAGAGCATTCTACAAATGGCGGTTTTCTATACGAAGAGAAATAGGCAATCCAAACTTCAAATGATATAAGTGAAGCACATGAAGCATTCTATAAAGCCACACTCAAAAGATTTAAGTGAAGTGCAATGAGCATTCTATAAATCAACCAAGGACTATCTCATACCAGCATGGTGCATAAAATAAAGTGAAAACTAAATGAAAAATATGCTCCAATACTTGCACATATCGCATGAACGAAACGAATACGAAAACATACCGATACTTGTTGAAGAAAGAGGGGATGCCTTCCGGGGGATCCCCAAGCTTAGAAGCTTGAGTCTCCTTAAATATTTACTTGGGGTGCCTCGGTCATCCCCAAGCTTGAGCTCTTGCCTCTCTTTCTTTTCCTCATATCGAGACATCCTCGATTAGACACTTCATCCACACAAAACTTCAATAGAAAACTCGGTAAGATCCGTTAGTATAATAAAGTAAATCACCACTCTAAGTACTATTGCAAACCAATTCATATCTTGTTTTTGCATTGTGTCTACTGTAATATAACTTTTCCATGGCTTAATCCACTAATATAAATTGATAGATTCATCAAAACAAGCAAACTATGCATCAAAAACAGAATCTGTCAAAAACAGAACAGTATGTAGCAATCTGAACACCCACCATACTTCTGGTACCCCAAAAATTCTACAAAAATTAGGAAAAATAGAAAAGTTGTACAGCAAGACAGTTCCAAAGGAATCAGAACCATTTGACGTTCCAGTTAAAAACGTGAAATCGCGCACTACAGCCAAATTTTCTGTCCTGCACCGTACAAACCAACAAGCATTGTAAACATCCTAAAGGCAAACCTTGGCACATTATTTTTATAATACAATGGAATTGTACAAGGGATAATTATTTTTGATGAAAAGTTTCTGTAATCAAGATTCACAAAGTTTCCGTGAGCATGAACAAAGTTCAAGGAGCTCTCCCACTTCAACAATGCTTGTCTTTCTCACTTTCACTTTCCTTTTTTGAATAGTTTTAGGTTCCCCACTTTATTTTTATTTTGTTTTTAAACTATATGAAAGCACTCAACAGAAATAAATGACTCTCTAAAACTTCCAGGTTGTCTCCCTGGCAGCGCTTTCTTTAAAGCCATTAAGCTAGGCATTTAGTGCTCAAGTAATGAATCCACCCGGATCCCAAGGTATATCAAAGCCAATTTTAATTAACAATGATTTGTAATTTAGTAGTGAGCACAAAGTAACATATATCAAGCAACAACGAAGTCTAACTCTCTTCCTATGCATCGGCATGTCATAAAAGAACAATTCATGCACACCAAATAAAGGTCAATGCATAGTATAAGCAGATTCTTGCAATTCTAGCGTGTTGGAAACATAAAGAGGCGGAGATGTAGTTCCTCTCTCATAATAATTGCAAGTAGGAGCAGCAAGCACATGCATATTACATTCATCAAAAGTATCATGTGCAATGGTAAAAGGCAACCCATCAATATAATCCTTAATAAGCACAAACTTCTCCGATATAGTGTAGTCGGGAGAATTCAAAAAGATAATAGGATTATCATGCGTGGGTGCAATAGCAACAATTTCATGTTTAACATAAGGAACTATAGCAAGTTCATCTCCATAAGCATAATTCATATTGGAATCTTGGCCACAAGCATAGCAAACATCATCAAAAAGGGATATTTCAAGAGAATCAGCGGGATCATAGCAATCATCCTTCGATAAGCACGAAGGGGAATTAAACAATGTATGAGTTGAAGAGTTACTCTCATTAGAAGGTGGGCACGGGTGATCAATCCACTCTTCCTCCTTTTGTTCTTCGCTCTCATCATCATCTTTTTCATCCAATGAGCTCACAGTTTCATCAATTTCTTCTTCCATAACTTCCTGCAAAATATTAGTCTCTTCTTGGACAGCGGAGACTTTCTCAATAAATGCATTAATATAGTAATTGTATTCATAATTTTCATAGCAATATCTAAGTATAGCAAGATTTTCTAGTCTATAAACTGAATCATCAAAATCATCAAACGCTTTAAACATAGATTCAACCTCATAAGCACCCATAAAAGCAACAAATTCTTCTATTTGTTCCACATCATAGTAATCAAAGATACCATTAGCATAAGAAGCTAAGGTTTCATTATCACTGAATTTGCATGAAAAGGGAAGGTGTGGAGCCTTCATCCTAGAGCAACAAGTATAATCATGTATCACGCATAGTTGATGAGCATGCCAACGTAACATAGAAATTTGATCCCATAATAGTTTCCATTTTTTGTCAAGCGATAATCCCTAAAGTATTCACGTTGATCCAATGTGTCTCACATAACATAACGGAATGGGGTTCTCTCAGGATTATTAAAGTGGTACATAATTTCTTTCACATAATGAGCATCGAGAGTTTAAGGAGGTTCCCCATCTCCATGGGTAGCATCTACACCTAATTTTTTTGGTATTTCGTGTTCCATATCCATAACTAAAGATAGAGAACAACTTAGAATAGCAAAAAAAATTACTTAGTGATAAAGCAAACAAGCACACACGAGAATATTCACCCCACGCTATGACTCCCCGGCAACGGCGCCAGAAAAAGGTCTTGATAACCCGCAAGTATACGGGATAGTTGTAGCCTCTTTTGATAAGTAAGAGTGTCGAACCCAACGAGGAGCTAAAGGTAGAACAAATACTGTCTCAAGTCCTATCGGCCACTGATATGACTCTACGCACGCTTGAGGTTCGCTTTACCTAGAACAAGTATGAAACTAGAAGTACTTTGTAGGTGTTGTTGGATAGGTTTGCAAGACAATAAAGTACACGTAAATGTAAACTAGGGGCTGTTTAGATAAAGAAGCAATAAAGTAAGTATTAGTAGAGAGTTTTTTGTTACGAGAAAGTTATTTGTCCAAGGCAATCGATAACTAGATTAGTAATCATTGTTGCAATTCTATTTGAGGGGGAGGCATAAGCTAACATACTTTCTCTACTTGGATCATATGCACTTATGATTGGAACTCTAGCAAGCAAACACAACTACTAAAGATTCATTAAGGTAAAACCCAACCATAGCATTAAAGTATCAAGTCCCCTTAATCCCATACGCAAACAACCTACTTACTCGGGTATGTGCTTCTGTTCACTCACGTCACCCACCATAAGCAAATCATAAACATATTGCAAACCCTATAGCGGGGATCCCTCACGCTTGCGCGACACAGAGAGCACCATAGGACAGCACCAATAATAAAACATGCAACTCAAACCAATCACGATCATCAATTAATCCATAGGACAAAATGGATCTACTCAAACATCATAATATAGCCATACATCATTGGGAAATAATATATAGCGCTGAGCACCATGTTTAAGTAGAATTACAAAGGATAAGAGATAGGTTACACCGCTGCATAGAGGGAGGAAGAGTTGGTGATGAAGGCGGTGAAGTTGTTGGTGAAGATCCCGGTGATGATGATGGCCTCCGGCAGCGTTTCGACGCCACCGGAAGCAAGGGGGAGAGAGACCCCCTTCTTCTTCTTCTTCCTTGACCTCCTCCCTAAATGGGAGAAGGGTTTCCCCTCTGGTCCTTGGCTCCCATGGCTTGGGAGGGGCGAGAGCCCCTCCGAGATTGGATCTATCTCTCTGTTTCTGCGTTCTCAGATTATGCCCCTTCACCTTTTGTTTTATATCTGGAGATCTGTAACTCCGATTGGGGTGAATCTTTTGCCCAGATCTTTCTCATAAAATTAGCTTTCTTGCGGCAAAAGAAGAGCGTCAACCACTTTACGGGGGGCTAGGAGAGTCCAGGGCGCGCCTGCCTCCCTGGGGAGCGCCCCCTATCTCCTGCACCCCTCGGGCACCGTCTCGCGTTGATTTTACTTTCCAAAAATCACAAAAATTCCAAAATAATTCTCCGTCCGTTTTTATCCCGTTTGGACTCTGTTTGATATTGTGTTTCTGCGAAACAAAAAACATGCAACAGATAGGAACAGGCACTGGACACTGGATCAATATGTTAGTCCCAAAAAATAGTATAAAAAGTTGCCAAAAGTATATAAAAGTTGAATAATATTGGCATGGAACAATCAAAAATTATAGATACGATGGAGACGTATCATGGTTCAGTATAGACCTCACCAATTGATCGATCGTTGGACCAAAAGTAAAATTACTAAATCAACAGTTCAGTTTATGGGTAATGTATTTACTATAGTACCCATGCATCATCCACATAAGCTGAACGTAAGTTTTACTACGCATGATAGAAGTAAATCTGAAAGACCTCCCAGTCAGTACCATCACCAAAATATAGAAATTTTACAACTTAACAGTAACTGATCATCTTCCATCCCAAGAAGATGAGTCCTCATGAAACTTTGTACCTAGTTGTAAACTCTATTTGACCTGACCTGTACAAAAACAAAAGAAAAAATAGAAGAAGATGGACGGGGATTGAGATGGAGTTGATCAACTAAAAAAGACATACGTAGAATAAACTTAATTTCACACCCTCAGTTTTTCCCTTACCTCCCTTGCCGTTGATCTCGTCTCTACCATCAGCAGTAGCACCGTTGCTTGTGTCCTTGTGATGCTGCAATGAGTCCTCCCCTTTCTTTGAGAGGACCATCCACGCCCGCATCCGACTCTCTCGTATAAAATTGTGATCTGACTGTCAAGCATGTGGTCCTTTACTTATATTTCTTAACAAAGAAATTCTACAACCATATCACCCAATAGTGTTTCCCTAGTGAGCTTAGAAAACAGACTTCAAGCGAGAAAGTCTACAAGTATATCATCCCAATAGTGTTTCTAGTGAGCTTAGAAAAGAGAAATATAGACAGAGAAGGACACGGCGAGCAGGGACAACAATATAAAATACAACACAACTACACAAGCATGAAAAAATGATCTGCCGATGAATTACCTCAGTCCCAAAGTAGTTTGCAAACCTAAAGTTATCTATAGATCCAAATGACCTGAAAGAGGAAATTCATGATTAGATGTTGTGCAGGGAGGGTAACAGAAGATGCCACGGGACAGGGGAAGAGAGGAGTTTCTGCTCGGTGGCGTTTAGAGGCAGGGGAATGGGAGATGGACATGGGTGTCACTCACCTGCATCAGATGATGGTGAGGCCGAGGGCGGCGAGACAATGTCGTGGAGAGGGGTGCAGGGAGTCGAGGTCAAATAAGATGCAATTGAGGTCGCGAGAGAGTTGGTGATTTGCAGTAGTGTCCGATCAGTTGACCACGATAGGGGTTGCACGAGATTGGAGAACATGGCGGCGGCGGCGAGGTTAGGTCGCGCGTGAGAGAGTCTCGCCAGCCTCACATGAGGGACAAAAAGAGTGTTTTTTTCTTTTGGATTGCACGTCTGGAGGCTATTACAAGCCCAGTAGGCCCAATCTAATCCGAGAAGCTGAAAAATGCCACCACAGTAGCGGCCCAAGAAGGGTTAGCGCTCGTTAGGATCGAACGAAGCAACTCGGGGTGGGATTAAGAGACAATCGGATGGCTAAAAACACCCTTAAGTGATGATCCAACGGATACAAATGTTAATGGCCTGAGAGGGCAGGAAAGGTGCTCAGTTATAATGTATCTAAATGTGAGCATCATTGAATTATCAATGTATAGCTAGGGGCGTTAAACGATAGCGCTTGTTGGGAGGCAACCCAATTTTATTTTTGTTTCTTAATTTTTGCTTCTGTTTAGTAATAAATATTTCATCTAGCTTATGTTTAGATGTGTTCTCATGTTTTAATTAGTGTTTGTGCCAAGTAGAACCTATAGGATAACCTACGGTGATAGTTAATTTGATTCTGCTGAAAAATAGAAACTTTTGCATGCACGAACATAATTTTAGTAAATCACAGAAATGTGCTTTTGCGTTGATTATTTTTTCTGTAGATCAATAGACAAATTTCCCAGGACTTCCTATTTTGGTAGAAGTTTTAGAGTGCCATAAGTATTCGAAAGTTACAGATTGCTACAGACTGTTCTGTTTTTGACAGATTCTGTTTTTCATATGTTGTTTGCTTATTTTGATGCATCTATGGCTAGTATCGGGGGGTATGAACCATAGAGAACTTGGAATACAGTAGGTTTAACACCAATATAAATAAAGAATGAGTTCATTACAGTACCTTATGTGGTGGTTTTTCTTTCTTACACTAATGGAGCTTATGAGATTTCCTGTTGAGTTTGTGTTGTGAAGTTTACAAGTTTTGGGTAAAGATTTGATGGACTATGGAATAAGGAGTGGCAAGAGCCTAAACTTGGGTATGCCCATGGCACCCCAAGATATTCAAGGATAACCAAAATCCTAAGCTTGGGGATGCCCCGGAAGGCATCCCCTCTTTCGTCTTCGTCTATCGGTAACTTTACTTGGAGCTATATTTTTATTCACCACATGATATGTGTTTTGCTTGGAGCGTCTTGTATGATATGAGTCTTTGCTTTTTAGATTACCACAATCATCCTTGCTGTACACACCTTTTGGGAGAGACCCACTTGATTTGGAATTTATTAGAATACTTTATGTGCTTCACTTATATCTTTTGAGCTAGATAATTTTTGCTCTAGTGCTTCACTTATATATTTTAGAGCACGACGGTGGTTTAATTTTGTAGAAATTGTTGATCTCTCATGCTTCACTTATACTATTTTGAGAGTCTTTTAGAACAGCATGGTATTTGCTATGGTTATAAAATTGGTCCTAGAATGATGGGCATCCAAGTTGGGTATAATAAAAAACTATCATAGAAAGTGAATTGGATGCTATGATCAATTTGATGCTTGATAATTGTTTTGAGATTTGAGTATGGTGATATTAAAGTCATTCTAGTGGAGTAATTATGAATTTAAAGAATACTTGTGTTGAAGTTTGTGATTCCCGTAGCATGCACGTATGGTGAACCGCTTTGTGATGAAGTTGGAGCATAATTTATTTATTGATTGTCTTCCATATGAGTGGCGGTCGGGGACGAGCAATGGTCTTTTCCTACCGATCTACCCCCCTAGGAGCATGCGCGTAGTACTTTATTTTCAATGACTTGTAGATTTTTGCAATAAGTATATGAGTTCTTTATGACTAATGTTGAGTCCATGGATTATACACACTCTCACCCTTCCACCATTGCTAGCCTCTCTTGTGCCACGCAACTTTCGCCGGTACCATACACCCACCATATACCTTCCTCAAAACACCCACCATACCTACCTATTATGGCATTTCCATAGCCATTCCGAGATATATTGCCATGCAACTTTCCACCGTTCCTTTTATTATGACACACATCATCATTGTCATATTTCTCTTTGCATGATCATGTAGTTGACATCGTATTTGTGGCAAAGCCACCTTCATAATTCTTCCATACATGTCACTCTTGGTTCATTGCATATCCCGGTATACCACCAGAAGCATTCATATAGAGTCATATTTTGTTCTAAACATCGAGTTGTAATCTTGAGTTGTAAGTAAATAAAAGTGTGATGATATTCATTATTAGAGCATTGTCCCAAGTGAGGAAAGGATAATGGAGACTATGATTCCCCCACAAGTCGGGATGAGACTTCGGACTTTATAAAAAAAGAGGAAGGCCAAAAAAAGGCCAAATAAAAAATGAGAGAAAAAGAGAGAAGGGACAGTGCTACTATCCTTTTTACCACACTTGTGCTTCAAAGTAGCACCATGATCTGCATGATAGAGAGTCTCCTATGTTGTTACTTTCATATACTAGTGGGAATTTTTCATTATAGAACTTGGCTTGTATATTCCAATGACGGGCTTCCTCAAAAATGCCCTAGGTCTTCGTGAGCAAGCAAGTTGGATGCACGCCCACTTAGTTTCTTTTATTGAGCTTTCATACATTTATAGCTCTAGTGCATCCATTGCATGGCAATCCCCACTCACTCACATTGATATCTATTAATGGGCATCTCCATAGCCCGTTGATACGCCTAGTTGATGTGATACTATCTTATCCTTTTTTGTCTTCTCCACAACCACCATTCTATTCCACATATAGTGCTATGTCCATGGCTCACGCTCATGTATTGCGTGAAAGTTGAAAAAGTTTGAGAATACTAAAGTATGAAACAATTGCTTGGCTTGTATCGGGGTTGTGCATGATTAAATACTTTGTGTGATGAAGATAGAGCATAGCCAGACTATATGATTTTGTAGGGATAACTTTCTTTAGCCATGTTATTTTTGAGAAGACATGATTCCTTTGTTAGTATGCTTGTAGTATTATTGTTTATCATGTCAATATGAACTTTTATTTTGAATCATTTGGATCTGAACATTCATGCCACAATAAAGAAAATTACATTAAGAATTATGCTAGGTAGCATTCCACATCAAAAATTCTGTTTTTATCATTTACCTACTCGAGGACGAGCAAGAGTTAAGCTTGCGGATGCTTGATACGTCTCCAACGTATCTATAATTTTTGATTGTTCCATGCTATTATACTACCCGTTTTGGATGTTTATGGGCTTTACTTTACACTTTTATATCATTTTTGGGACTAACCTACTAACCGGAGGCCCAGGCCGAATTGCTGTTCTTTTGCCAATTTCAGTGTTTCAAAGAAAAGGAATATCAAACAGGGTCCAAACGGGATGAAACCTTCGGGAGCAATCTTTTTGGAAAAAATGCAAACCAGGAGACTTGGAGTGGACATCAAGCAACAAACGAGGCAGCCATGAGGGTGACCGGCGAGCCCCCTGGGGGTGGGTGTACCCCCCCACCTTCATGGGCCCCTCTAGCGTCAACCGACATACTTCTTCCTCCTATATATACTCCTGTACCCTGAAAACATCGAAGAGCACCACGAAAACCTAATTCCACCGCCGCAACCTTCTGTATCCGCGAGATCCCATCTTGGAGCCTTCGTCGGCGCTCCGCCGGAGGGGGAATCGACCATGGAGGGCCTCTACATCATCTCCATGGCCTCTCCGATGAGTTGTGAGTAGTTTGCCACAAACCTTCGGGTCCATAGTTATTAGCTAGATGGCTTCTTCTCTCTCTTTGAATCTCAATACAAAATTCTCCTCGGTCTTCTTGGAGATCTATTCGATGTAACTCTTTTTGCGGTGTGTTTGTTGAGATCTGATGAATTGTGGGTTTATAATCAAGTTTATCTATGAGAAATATTTGAATCTTCTTTGAATTCTTTTATGTATGATTGAGTTATCTTTGCAAGTCTCTTTGAATTATCAGTTTGGTTTGGCCTACTAGATTGATCTTTCTTGCAATGGGAGAAGTGCTTAGCTTTGGGTTCAGTCTTGCGGTGTCCTTTCCCAGTGACAGTAGGGGCAGCAAGGCACGTATTGTATTGTTGCCATCGAGGAAAAAAAGATGGGGTTAATATCATATTGCTTGAGTTTATCCCTCTACATCATGTCATCTTTCTTAATGCGTTACTCTGTTCTTCTTGAACTTAATACTCTAGATGCAGGAAGGAGTCGGTCGATATGTGGAGTAATAGTAGTAGATGCAGGCAGGAGTCGGTCTACTTGTCACGGACGTGATGCCTATATACATGATCATGCCTAGATAATCTCATAACTATGCGCTTTTCTATCAATTTCTCGACAGTAATTTGTTCACCCGCCGTAATACTTATGTTATCTTGAGAGAAGCCACTAGTGAAACCTATGGCCCCCGGGTCTATCTTTTATCATATAAGTTTTCCATCTACTTTTATTTGCATTTTTTATTTTCCAATCTATATCATAAAAATACCAAAGATATTTATATTATCTTATTATCTCTATCAGATCTCACTTTCGCAAGTTACCGTGAAGGGATTGACAACCCCTTTATTGCATTGGTTGCGAGGTTCTTATTTGTGTGTGTAGGTGCGTGGGACTTTTGAGGAGCCTCCTACTGGATTGATACCTTGGTTCTCAAAAACCGAGGGAAATACTTACGCTACTTTGTTGCATCACCCTTTCCTCTTCAAGGGAAAAACCAACGCATGCTCAAGAGGTAGCAGTAGGCATGCTTACCCAGATGTGAGCGACAAGGGCTTAGGCCCCTTCCGGCTGGCGGCCGCCTTCTGGGCCTCCTGCCACTTGGCAGCCTCCGCCTGCTTGGTGGCGTCCGCCCTCTTGGCCTTCTTGGTCGGGTCGCTGCCATACCTGCCCCCTGGCGGCGCTTGTGCCCGATAGGTGCGGCCGCCGGCTGCAGCGCTGAAGCGTCGGCTCCTCTATTTGCGCCCCCTCTAGGCGGGTGGTGCTCGTCGTCATCTTCGTTGTCGTCCGGCCAAGCACAAACATCTCCGACTCCTCCTCCTCCTCCGCCTCCTCCGGAGCCGCCTGCTACGGGGCTGCCCGATCCTCGTCCGCCTCCTGTGGAGCCGCCTGCCTCAGCGCTGCCATCTCCGCCGCCACCTCCTCTGACGACCTCTTCGTTGCTGCCTTCCTCCATGGGGGCCGCCCCTAGCTCCGGGTCGTCGATGCCTCGCAGTCCGACATCCACTCGTGACCAGGAGATGGCGGGCCTTGACCCAGGAAGCGCTGCACAAGAGCCTATTGGTCAAGTCAGAAAACAAGAAATGCAAATGATGAAGCAGTCGGATCCGACACGTACCACGGGAGGAGGATTGGCCTGGCTGTAGGGCTCCTTGCCGATGCGCCACTCCGCGTCGTTGAGCTTGCAGTTGGTGACGTCGTTGACATGGAGGGCCACCTCCCCCCTCGGCATCTCCTTCTTTGACATCCGGCATGGATCTCGACGGCCGCTCATCTCGTAGATAAGGTGCGGTCGGAGCTGGAGCGGTGAGACCCGGCGCATGATGAAGCCGGCCACCAGATCGGCCGGCTGGAGGCCCTCCCGAGTGGTCATCTCCTCCAGCCGGACGCGGATGTTGATGATGTTTGGAGGCAGTGGCTTCTTGGGCGGCCGCTATTGCCAGTTGCCGCATGATCCAGCAGGCGGCCCCGACACATAAGGCGGCAAGTTGACGTAGTCTACATTCCCAAGATTTCTAACGTAAAAGAATGACCGCTGCCATAGCTTGGCCGACTCGTGCAGAGGGAGCAGAGGGAAGCTTGTGCCGATTCCTGAATGCCTCATGGCCATGCACGCCCCGCATGGAGCCGGCTCATCCTTCACCGCCGTACTGAGCTTGAGGTAGAAGAATCTACCCCACGGCTCAATAGTCAGCCGCACGCCGAGGTACCCCTCGCAGAGGGAGACGAAGGTGGAGATGCACACCACCGTGTTGGGGGTGAGGTGGTGCGGCTGAAGTTGGAAGTGGTGGAGGAACTCCCGGAAGAAGGCAGAGGCCGGGAGCGTGAAGCCGCAAATGAAGTGGGCGTGGAAGACTACTCACTCACTGGACTCCGGTAGCGGCAAGGTCTCCGTCCTGGGGATGCACACCCACATGCTCGGAGCGAGGGATCCTCCGCTTCGCACGGACGAAGTCGACATGGTCCTGGTGAATGGTGGAGCCCATCCACCTGCTCTTTGCCATGATGCCGGGCGGTGAAGGAGGGCTCGTCGAAGAAGAGAGGGAGAGGGACATTGTGGCGTTGGGGACAACAACGACGGCGACACGCGGCAGCGAGCTGTGGTGGTGGTCGCGGCGGAGCAACTGCTTTGGCGGGCGACGACAATGAGCAAGGCAGTCGTGGCGGCGCTTCGACGGCAACGGAGCAGAGCAGCACGGCGACGGCGATGGAGAGGAAAAGGAGTGGGGAGTGGGCGCGTGAAGCGTTGTGCCCCTCCTCCTCTCCCTCCCCCCTCTTTATAGCCAGCGGGAGGTGAACCAAGGCGATGTGCGGGTGTGGGATTAACTGCACCCCACATCCCGCATGACCCCGTGTTTACGCGCATTAAGGCGCAGTTACGGCACCACAGGAGGGCAACCGTCCGCCTCGGCCACAGTGGATCCGCGCGTGGGCCGAGGCCCTGTAGCGGCTGGCCCCAGCCTGCGGCAACGTCCCGTCGCGCGCGTGGGCTGGCAGGCCGGCCTGGCCTACGGGCACCACGTGTGGCGCACTCGGCGGGCGGCGCCGCCTCGACTCTCGCCAGCCGGTTCGAATTCCACCAGGCGGCCGCGGCCGCGTCCGGCTCCTGACGCCCGACTCCTCCCAGCCGAACGGAGCAGAAGGCAGAAGACCACTCGAGAGGGAAATTGTTGAGGCTCTCCGGCTGCCCAAAGCCATAGAACCTCACTAGCTTCAGGGACAAATGATGGGGGAATAGACCCTGGGTAGCCTCACCAGCACTGCAGCACTTTTTAAGACATTGGGGATGGCCAAGCCCCTCAGCCCGACTGGTCGCAAGGCCGGCCCTTGGGGCTGGCTGGTGCCAAGAGGCCACCTCCTAGAAGGAGGCGAACTCCAAGAAGACGGTGCACTCCAGAAGGTGGCGAGGGCATGGGCCGACTCCTACCAGGCGGCCCTTCGCCCCCTCAAAGTTTGCACCCACCTGCTACGACAAGACAGGGCGTGGCCACAGTGCGATCTGCCACCCCCAACTCCTGGGCGGAACGTGGCCACAGTACAGATGTACCAAGCGGACCCCTCTTGCCTGACATGGTACTGTAGCCACGTGACCCATGAGGTCACCTATGTCAGACAGGGCGATGCTCCCACGACGGGCGGTCGGTGTGGCCCGCACATGGCGGGTCCCACCTATCCGCATGTCGCCAGAAGGCGGCAAGGCCGAAACCGACGGCCACAAGGGGAGGCCGACTCCTAGCAGGCGGTTGTCCCTCTCCTTGGAGTTTGTGCGCCATTAACCAAAAGGGATGGCGTGTGGCTACAGTAATCGCCCGCCAGGTGGCGGTACTGTAGCCACACGCCCCCCGACCAAGCTACCGTCATCAGAGGCGAGGCTACAGTGCGACATAGTCCTCCTGGCCCGTAGGCGACGGGCCCTACCTGTCGGTTGAGTTCATGGCAGTCGGCAGAGAAGCCGGAGCCCAGAGACACTCATGGCCGGGTCTTACAACTAGTCGGATTACCATTGTACCCCTGGGGGTAGGCCTATATAAACCCCCCAGGCTCACCCATGCAAAGGGTTCAGCATTCCAGCCACCATACACCCACGTAGCTAGGGAAGAGGTAGAGCTAGCCTTGCCTTCTTCTTCCTCTAGCTGATACAGATCAAGGAGCACCCTTGTAGCTACTCTATTTGATCATAGTCATCATGCGGAGACCCCACAGAGCAGGATTAGGGGTGTTATCTCCACGGAGAGCCCCGAACCTAGGTAAGACCCGGCATTGTTTAAGGTCTTGCCTACTCTCGCTTCTAGAGCCCGGAACACACTCCTGTCGCCACACATGATAAGCCATCCCTTGGCATATGTCAAGGAAATACCACAGCAGGGCTGAAATGGGCCCATGTCTACATCAGGCCTCTAATAGGCCGAAATCTCACTAGGCCGTAATTGGTCCCAAAAACTCAGTGAACAATTAATGGACCAGATCTGGCGATGGGCCATAATGGGCCATGTTTAAGCAGGCCGTTAGTGGGCCAGTCCATTAGTACCTGAGTAAATCATACGGGCCTTTGACTGGGTCGACCTACTTAACCTATATGAGCCTCTGTTGGGCCCTGCCACATGTCGACGTATCATAGGCACGTCTCCTCCATTGGATGGACAACATCTGGCCCACGGCGGAGCTGACACGTGTATCCTCCTGCCAATGATAATTTTACACATGGAAAATCCCCATTGGTTCGGGTTGTTAACGGGTTATCGGATCTAAACCGGGACCCGATAGCTTAACGCTGACCCGTTACGATGGATGCCACGTGTCGGTTACCCTTCACGAAAGCACTTCCATGACGTGCCATTTATCATCATGGAAGTGGACACTTCCGTGATGATAATTTTGGTATTGTCATGGAACACTTCTACGACAACACAGGTATGACTATCTTGATTCTGTCATAAAATCATCATGGATGTAGATGCATGACAGAAAACGTGATCTGCTGTGACAAACACGTATCATCACGGAAGTGTTTTTTTGTAGTGATATGATCCAACTATATTAACAAAGCTCACAGTACATCAAGATCGTGCCAAATCAAGAACACGATAGAGAGAGAGAGAGAGAGAGAGAGAGAGAGAGAGATCAAACACATAGCTACTTGTGTATACCCTCAGCCCCGAGGGTGAACTACTCCCTCCTCATCATGGAGACCTCCGGAATGATGAAGATGGCTTCCAGTTCTGATTCCCCCCTCCGGCAGTGTTGGGGATATTCCCCACGACCAAGACCCGGTTCATGAGGACAAGTCATCTCCGGGCTTAAGTCGCCCTAAGACTTAAGTCATCTCTGGGCTTGAGTAGCCCTGAGACTTAAGTCATCTCTGGTCTTAAGTCACCCTGAGACTTAAGTCATCTCTGGGTTTAAGCCGCCATGTTGAATCCCGGAGACGAGTCCCAAAGATGAGCCGCCTGGAAGAGAAGCCCGTCATAAAAAGCCTGACATAAGAAGCCTGTCATGAGAAGCCCGTCGTAAGAAGCCCGACGTAAGAAGCCTGTCGTAGAAGCCCGCCGTAAGTCGCCCGCGATAAGTTAAGTCCTAATCCTACTAGGACTCCACATGTAAGCCGCCCCTTCAACTTATATAAGGAGGGGCAGGGCACCCCAAGAGGGAGAGGAAAAGAGAGACAGATTTTAGACAAACAAGACTCGACACAGATGTTTTGATAGCTCTCGAGATAGAGGCAGCAAAATAGCGCCCTTGTAACCATGAGCATGATCATCAATATAAATCAAGTAGGATGTAGGCTTTTAACTCCACTGCGAGGGGTCGAAGCTGGGTAAAAACTCGCATATCTCAATTCCGACCAACCCCGTTCAAGCGATCACCTAGCTGCGTTGGCCTCACAACTAAGCCCTCACACTAGGAAATCTGCCGTGACAAAACCACGACAGTTGGCGCCCACCATGGGGCTCATGCACGGTGGTGTTGAGTTCTTGAAGGGCGCCCTCCCAGGGATCGAGAGGCTTGCCACTGACCGGATGAAGAAGAGCCGGTTCGGAAGGATCTACATCAGCTTCGAGTTCCTCAGTCGAGATTAAAAAAGTTTCAGCGATGGTATAAATCAGATCAGAGTCAAAGAGTTACTACGTCGGCGGCTGAGTACATCAGATGAACTTCATCGCACCGACCAATCTCAAAATCCTAAAAAGAATCAACAACAGCGGCGACTCGCCATACCAACCCGGAGACAATCGTTCTATGCTACAGTCAACAAATGAAACATCAATTAGATGCCTGGTTGCTGAGAAGAGAGACCCGGCTGACTGGTATTCGTGAAGATAAGAGAATATTACAGCGTGAGAGGCACGGAGATTAAAAAAGGGGTCAAATCAAACCATGATCCGAAGGAGGATTTGGTCGTGGGTGCGGCCTCGCTTCTAAGCTGCCACTGTACTATGGCTCGCCCTCACCGGAGCGACCTCGCCATCAAGCCACCGCCCTAGTCTCAACTTGCCACTCGGAGGCGCCGGACCCACGAGCTACTACCTCTGTCAATCTACCCCTGCTATGCTCACTGATGTGGCTTGAAAACTGCGTCTGTATTTCCCCAAAGAGTAAGGGATGATGCAGTACAACTATGGTAGGTATTTCCCTCAGTTATGAAACCAAGGTATCAATCCAGTAGGAGAACCAAGCAACACTATGTAAACGGTACCTGCACACAAAGAACAAATCCTCGCTACCCAACGCATAAGAGGGGTTGTAAATCCTTCCTCGGCAAAAAGATAGATTGTTTTGTATGAGATTGGATAAATAGATCTGGATAACATGTGAAATAAAATAAATAAAGAAAAAGTGCAGCAAGGTATTTTTGGGTTTTTGGAATAATAGATTTGAAAACAAATGCGAAAAAATATAGATATGAAACAATATGATAAAAGATAGACCCGCGGGCCGTAGATTTCACTAGTGGCTTCTCTCGAGAAAATAGCATACGGTGGGTAAACAAATTACTGTTGCGCAATTGATAGAAGATCGAATAATTATGAAGATATCCAAGGCAATGATCAATATATAGGCATCATGTCCAAGATTAGTAGACCGAAACGATTCTGCATCTACTACTATTACTCCACACATCGACTGCTATCCATCATGCATCTAGTGTATTAAGTTCATGGAAAAACGGAGTAATGCAATAAGAATGCTGGCATGATGTAGACAACATCTATTCATGTAGGAATAGACTCCATCTTGTTATCCTTAATAACAATGATACATGCGTGCCTCCCTGCCCCTTCTGTCATTGGGAGAGGACACCGCAAGATCAAACCCATCACAAAGCACCTCTTCCCATGGCAAGAAAAACGATCTAGTTGGCCTAACTAAACCAAAGATTCAAAGAAGAAATACGAGTCCATAAATAATCATGCATATAAGAGATCAAAGAAAACTCAAATAATATTCATGGATATAGATCTGATCATAAACTCAAAGTTCATCATATCCCAACAAACACACCGCAAAAAGGTTTACATCAAATAGATCTCCAAGAGACCATTGTATTGAGAATTAAAAAGAGAGAAGAAGCCATCTAGCCACTGCCTATGGACCCTTAGGTCTATGGTGGACTACCCACGCATCATTGGAGAGCCTATGGACCCTTAGGTCTATGGTGGACTACTCACACATCATTAGAGAGGCACCAATGAGGATGATGAACCCCTCCGTGATGGTGTTAGATTCGATCTCATGGTTCTGGAACTTGCGGTGGCTGGAATTGTGCTTCGTCTGCTCCCCTAGGGTTTCTGGAATATTTGAGAATTTATAGGGCGAAGAGGCGGTGTTGGAGACCTCCATGGGGCCACAACCCACCTGGGCGCGCCTAGGTGTCTTGTGGTCCCCACGGGGATCCCCTCTGGTGCTTTCTTGGCCCCCAAGGTGTCTTTTGGTCCAAAAAAATATCCAAAAAGTTTCGCTCTGTTTGGACTCCGTTTGGTACTGATATTCCACGAAGTAAAAAATAAGCAAAAAATAACTAGCACTAGGCACTATGTCAATAGGTTAGTCCCAAAAAATGATATAAAGTTGCTATAAAATGATTGTAAACATCCAAGAATGATAATATAATAGCATGGAACAATCAAAAATTATAGATATGTTGGAGACGTATCACTCACCACTGCCGCTTGTTTCTGCAGAGCCGGCCTCGTTTCGTTCGTCTCCAAGCCACCGTCTCGATTCGGTCGCTTCAGAATGCCATCTTCGTCATGGCCTCGTCGTTGTACCAAGCCGCCTCCGATAGTCCATGCCAAACCGACCTCACCTCGCCTCCATTGCGAGCCTCGAGTCGCCACCCATGAGTCGCTAGAATACATCTCAAGTTGTTTTCACCAGGTAGCCTCGTCTCCGTCGGCCACTTCCAAATCGCTCCACCGCTGTAGTGGCTTGGTCCGGGATCGCCACGGCCATTGAGCCGCCGTCATCACCACCTCCAACCGTCTACGCTTCAAAGACATCCCGCTTGCGGTCTGCCACCAAACCGCTGAACTCCACCTCTCCCACGGTTTCCTCCACTGGGCTCACCCCGAGCCGCCCCAGCCCGCTTCTGCCGTGACTCAGAATCAGCCGTTGTCGGGTTGCCTTCGAGTCACCGGTCATCTATGCCTCCTCCGCCAAAGAGCCGCCTAGATCAGTCGTCGTGGCCGACCTCCCCGACCTTGTCACGGCCCTCCGTCGCTCCAAATCGCCACAGTCGCGGCCTCACTCACGATTTTCCTTCGTCGGCGTCATCGAGATGCCTCGCGTCACCTCTATCAACTCGCTTCACCCACGCGGCCCCGAGCCACCTTCACCTCTGCGCCTTGGGCCGCCAGCCTCACTCGCGATTTTCCTTCGCCGCCGTCGCCAAGTTGCATCGCGTCACCTCTGTCAACTCACTTCGCCCACGCGGCCCAGAGCCACCTTCACCTCTGCGCCTTGGGCTGCCGTCCCCACCTCTACCGTGGCCGAGTCGCCTGCCACCTTGCCTTGCTGGGGTGCATGCGAAACCGCCCCCGCTCGACCTCGCTCTGGTTCCACTACGGTCTTGCCTTCGAGTTGGAGCCGCTGCTCGCCTCCTTCGTTAGGCTGCTGCCTTGCGCCACTCCAACCCACCGGCCATCGCGACAAGCCATTGCCTCGCACTCCTCCCAATCTTCGTTGAGCCGTGACTCGCATCACCTCCGTGCCTCACGTCGGCCCAGCCGCCTTCATGGCCTTGCCTGGGAGCTGCTTGTCACCTCGCTGCTGTTGTAAGCTGCCCCGCCAGCTCGCCACACCTGGAGCCCACAGAATGCGCCTTGATGAAACGTCTCCATCGTATCTATAATTTTTTATCATTCCATGCTATTATATTATATATTTTGGATGTTTTATATGCATTAATATGCTATTTTACATTATTTTTGGGACTAACCTATTAACCTAGAGCCTAGTGCCAGTTCCTATTTTTCCTTGTTTTTTAGTTTCACAGAAAAGGAATACCAAACAGAATAAAACCTTCGCGATGATTTTTCTTGGACCAGAAGGCAACCAGGAGACTTGGAGATGAAGTCGGAGGAGCCACAAGGTGGACACAAGGACGGAGGGCGCCCCCCCCTTGTGGGCCCCTCGTGCACCTCCTGACCTAATTCTTTCGCCTATATATTCCCATATATCCCCAAGCCACCAAATGCATCCATGAAAACACTTTTCCGCCATTGCAACCTTCTGTACCCATGAGATCCCATCTAGGGACCTTTTTCGGCACCCTGCCGGAGGGGGATTCGATCATGGAGGGCTTCTACATCAACACCATTGCCCTTCCGATGAAGCGTGAGTAGTTTACCACAGACCTACGGGTCCATAGCTAGTAGCTAGATGGCTTCTTCTCTCTCTTTGATTCTCAATACCATGTTCTCCTCTATGTTCTTGGAGATCTATTCAATGTAATACTTTTTTATGGTGTGTTTGCCAAGATCCGAAGAATTGTGGATTTATGATCAACTTATCTATGAATATTATTTGAATCTTCTATGGATTCTTATATGCATGATTTGATATCTTTGTAATTCTCTTCGGTTTGGTTTGACCAACTAGATTGCTTTTTCTTGCAATGGGAGAAGTGCTTATCTTTGGCTTCAATCTTGTGGTGTCCTTTCCCAGTGACAGTAGGAGAAGCAAGGCACGTATTGTATTGTTGCCATTGAGGATAAAAAGATGGGGTTTTCATCATATTGCTTGAGTTAATTCCTCTACATCATGTCATCTTACTTAATGCATTACTCCGTTCTTTATGAACTTAATACTCTAGATGCATGCTGGATAGCGGTCGATGTCTGGAGCAATAGTAGTAGATGCACAATCATTTCGGTCTACTTGACATAGGCGTGATGCCTATATTCATGATCATTGCCTTAGTATCGTCATAACTTTGTGCTTTTCTATCAATTGCTCGATAGTAATTTGTTCACCCACCGTATTATTTTCTATCTTGAGAGAAGACTCTAGTGAAACCTATGGCCCCCGGGTCTATTTTCCATCATATAAGTTTCTGATCTACAATATTAGTTTCCGATCTACTCTTTTTGCAATCCTTTACATTCCGATATATAAACTAAAAATACCAAAAATATTTACTTTATCGTTTATCTATCTCTATCATATCTCACTTTTGCAAGTAACCATGAAGGGATTGACAACCCCTTTATCGCGTTGGGTGCAAGTTTGTTTGATTGTTTGTGCAGGTATTCGGTGATTTGTGTGTTGTCTCCTACTGGATTGATACCTTTGTTCTCAAATTGAGGGAAATACTTATCTCTACTTTGCTGCATCACCCTTTCGTCTTTAAGGGAAAAACCAACGCAAGCTTAAGAAGTAGCAGGAAGAATTGATGGCGCCGTTGCCAGGGAGATCTACGCCAAGTTAAGACATACCAAGTACCCATCATAAACTCTCATCTCTTGCATTACATTATTCGCCATTCGCCTCTCGTTTTCCTCTCCCCACGTCTAAAATGATTTTCGAATTTTTTTGCCTTTTTCTTTGCCCCTCTTCCGTTCGTCTTCTTTGCTTGCTTTTTGTGTGATTATTTGTTGGATTGCTTGCTTTGTCACGATGGCTCAAGAGAATACCAAATTGTGTGACTTCTCCAACACCAATAATAATGATTTTATTAGTACTCTGGTTGCTCCTGCTACTAATGCAGAATCATGTGAAATTAATGCCGCTTTGCTGAATCTTGTTATGAAAGATCATTTTTCTGGCCTTCCTAGTGAAGATGATGCTTCCCATCTAAACAATTTCGTTGATTTGTGTGATATGCAAAAGAAAAAAGATGTGGATAACGATATTGTTAAATTGAAGCTACTTCCGTTCTCACTTCGAGATTGTGCTAAAACTTGGTTTTCATCTTTGCCTAAAAATAGTATTGATTCATGGAGTAAGTGTAAAGATACTTTTATTTCCAAGTATTTTCCTCCCACTAAGATCATCTCCCTTAGGAACGATATTATGAATTTTAAGCAACTTGTTCATGAACATGTTGCACAATCCTGGGAGAGGATGAAATTGATGATACGAAATTGCGCTACTCATGGTTTGAATTTGTGGATGATTATAAAAAAAATATGTCGGGTTGAATTTTGCTTCTAGAAATCTTTTAGATTCGGCCGCGGGAGGCACTTTTATGGAAATTACCTTAGGAGAAGCTACTAAACTCCTATATAATAGTATGGTTAATTATTCTCAATGGCATACCGAAAGATCTTCGACTAATAAAAAAAGTGCATGCGATTGAATAGATTAATGTTTTGAGTGGAAAGATGGATGAACTTATGAAATTATTTGCTAGCAAGAGTGCTTCTATTGATCCTAATGATATGCCTTTGTCTACTTTGATTGAGAATAATAATGGATCTGTGGATGTGAATTTTGTTGGTAGGAATAATTTTGGTAATAATGCGTATAGAGGTAATTTTAATCCTAGGCCATTTCCTAGTAATTCCTCTAATAATTATGGTAATTCTTACAACAATTCTTATGCAAATTATAATAAGATGCCCTTTGATTTTGAGAATAGTGTTAAAGAATTTATGAGTTCGCAAAAGAATTTCAATGCTTTGATTGAAGAAAAAATGCTTAAGATTGATGATTTGGTTAGGAACATGGATAGAATTTCTCTTGATGTTGATTCTTTGAAACTTAGATCTATTCCACCTAAGCATGATATCAAAGAGTCTCTCAAAGCCATGAGAATTTCCATTGCTGAGTGCCAAGAAAGAACCGCTAAGATGCGTGCTAAACGAGATTGATTTGTAAAAGCGTGTTCTTCTAGTTTCTGTGAAAATAATGATGAAGATCTTAAAGTGATTGATGTGACTCCTATTGAATCTTTATTTTCCAATATTGATCTTGATAAAGACGGGACTGGAGATGAGTCAACTTTAGTTAAAAGGCGTCCCAATGATTCAGAGTTTATAGATCTTGATGCAAAAATTGATAAAAGTGGGATTGGAGAGGTCAAAACTTTAAGTAGCAATGAACCCACTCTTTTGGATTTCAAGGAATTTAATTATGATAATTGTTCTTTAATAGATTGTATTTCCTTTTTGCAATCCATGTTGAATTCTCCTCATACTTATAATCAAAACAAAGTTTTTACTAAACATATCATTGATGCTACGATGCAATCTTTTGAAGAAAAGCTTGAATTGGAAGTTTCCATACCTAGAAAACTTTATGATGAGTGGGAACCTACTATTAATATAAAGATTAAAGATTATGAGTGTCATGCTTTGTGTGACTTGGGTGCTAGCGTTTCCATGATTCCAAAAACTTTATGTGATGTGTTAGGTTTTCGTGAATTTGATTATTGTTCTTTAAATTTGCATCTTCCGAATTCCACTATTAAGAAACCTGTGGGAAGGATTAATGGTGTTCTTATTGTTTCAAATAGGAATTATATTCCCATAGATTTCATTGTTCTTGATATAGATTGCAATCCTACATGTCCTATTATTCATGGTAGACCTTTCCTTAGAACGATTGGTGTAATTATTGATATGAAAGAAGGAAACATTAGATTTCAATTTCTGTTAAGGAAGGGCATGGGACACTTTCCAAGAAATAAAATTAAATTGACTTATGATTCTATTGTGATATCTACTTACGGATTGCATACCAAAGATGACAACACATAGATCTATTCGTGTTTTATGCCTAGATAAGGATGTTAAACAATAGCGCTTGTTGGGAGGAAACCCAATTCTATTTTAGTTCTTTGCTTTTTGTTCCTGTTTTGCTTTCAATAATTCATATAGCCTCTGGTTAGATGTGGTTTTGTGTTTTAATTAGTGTTTGTGCCAAGTAAGACCTTTGGGATAGCTTATGATGATAGTTGTTTTGATCTTGGTGAGAAACAAAAACTTTTGCACCCAAGAAAATAATTTCCATAATTCACAGAAGCGTGCTTTTGATCTGATTCGTTTTTAACTGGATTGGCACATAAATTTCCCAGGTTTTTGTTGGAAATATGCCCTAGAGGCAATAATAAAAGGATTATTATTATATTTCTTTGTTCATGATAGTTGTCTTTTATTCATGCTATAATTGTATTATCCGGAAATTGTAATACACGTGTGAATACTTAGACCACAACATGTCCCTAGTGAGCCTCTAGTTGACTAGCTCGTTGATCAACAGATAGTCATGGTTTCCTGACTATGGACATTAGATGTCGTTGACAACGGGATCACATCATTAGGAGAATGATGTGATGGACAAGACCCAATCCTAAGCATAGCACAAGATCATGTAGTTCGTTTTGCTAGAGCTTTTCCAATGTCAAGTATCTCTTCCTTAAACCATGAGATCGTGTAACTCCCGGATACCGTAGGAGTGCTTTGGGTGTACCAAACGTCACAACGTAACTGGGTGACTACAAAGGTGCACTACAGGTATCTCCGAAAGTGTCTGTTTGGGTTGGCACGGATCAAGACTGGGATTTGTCACTCCGTATAACGGAGAGGTATCACTGGGCCCACTCGGTAGTGCATTATCATAATGAGCTCAAAGTGACCAAGTGTCTGGTCACGGGATCATGTATTATGGTACGAGTAAAGTGACTTGCCGGTAACGAGATTGAACGAGGTATTGGGATACCGACGATCGAATCTCGGGCAAGTAACATACCGTCTGACAAAGGGAATTGTATACGGGGTTGCTTGAATCCTTGACATCGTGGTTCATCCGATGAGATCATCGAGGAGTATGTGGGAGCCAACATGGGTATCCATATCCCGCTGTTGGTTATTGACCGGAGAGCCGTCTCGGTCATGTCTGCATGTCTCCCGAACCCGTAGGGTCTACACACTTAAGGTTCGGTGACGCTAGGGTTGTATGAATATGAGTATGCAGCAAACCGAATGTTGTTCGGAGTCCAGGATGAGATCCCAGACGTCACGAGGAGTTCTGGCATGGTCCGGAGGTAAAGAATTATATATAGGAAGTGCTGTTTCAGCCATCAGGAAAGTTTCGGGGTCACCCGGTATTATACCGGGACCACCGGAAGGGTCCCAGGGGTCCACCGGGTGGGGCAACCTATCCCGGAGGGCCCCGTGGGCTGAAGTGGGAGGGGAACCAGCCCCTAGTGGGCTGGTGCATCCCCTGCCCCCCTGCGCCTAGGGTTGGAAACCCTAGGTGGGGGGGCGCCCCACTTGCCTTGGGGGGCACTCCACCCCCCTGGCTGTCGCCCCCTTGGGAGATTGGATCTCCTAGGGCCGGCGCCCCCCCTGGGGGCCTATATAAAGGAGGGCAAGGGGGAGGGCAGCCGCACCCTGTGTCTTGGCGCCTCCCTCCCCCTGCTACACCTC
The DNA here is from genome assembly GCF_002162155.2 of Triticum dicoccoides. NCBI lineage: Eukaryota > Viridiplantae > Streptophyta > Magnoliopsida > Poales > Poaceae > Triticum > Triticum dicoccoides. The sequence continues at coordinate 434,827,670 of NC_041387.1, forward strand.
GTCCTCCTCCCGCAGTAGATTGGCGAAGCCCTGCCGGAGTTCTGCTGCATCCACCACCACGCCGTTGTGCTGCTGGATCTTCATCAACCTCTCCTTGCCCCTTGCTGGATCAAGAAGGAGGAGACGTCATCCGCTCCATATGTGTGTTGAACGCGGAGGTGTTGTCCGTTCGGCACTTGGTCATCGGTGATTTGGATCACGGCGAGTACGACTCCATCATCACCGTTCTCTTGAACGCTTCCGCACGCGATCTACAAGTTGTATGTAGATGCAATCTCTCTCCTATGACTCGTTGCTTAGATGAACTCATAGATGGATCTTGGTGAAACCATAGGAAAAAATTTAATTTTCTGCAACGTTCCCCAACAGTGGCATCATAAGCTAGGTCTATGCGTAGTTCTCTATTGCACGAGTAGAACACAATTTTGTTGTGGGCATAGATCTTGTCAACTTGCTTGCCGCTACTAGTCTTTTCTTGCTTCAGCGGTATTGTGGAATGAAGCGGCCCGGACCGACCTTACACGTACGCTTACGTGAGACAGGTTCCACCGACTGACATGCACTAGTTGCATAAGGTGGCTAGCGGGTGTCTGTCTCTCCTACTTTAGTTGGAGCGGATTCAACGAAAAGGGTCCTTATGAATGGTAAATAGAAGTTGACAAAATCACGTTGTGGTTATTCGTAGATAAGAAAACGTTCTTGCTAGAACCCAATTGCAGCCACGTAAAAGATGCAACAACAACTAGAGGACGTCTAACTTGTTTTTGCAGCAATTGTCATGTGATATGATATGGCCAGAAGTTGTGATGAATGATGAATGATATATTGTGATGTATGAGATCATGTTCTTGTAATAGGAATCACGACTTGCATGTCGATGAGTATGACAACCGGCAGGAGCCATAGGAGTTGTCTTTATTTTGTATGACCTGCGTGTTATTGAAGAACGCCATGTAAATTACTTTACTTTATTGCTAAACGCGTTAGTCATATAAGTAGAAGTAGTCGTTGGCCTGACAACTTCATGAAGACACGATGATGGAGATCATGATGATGGAGATCATGATGATGGAGATCATGGTGTCATGCCGGTGACGAAGATGATCATGGAGCCCCGAAGATGGAGATCGAAGGAGCTATATGATATTGGCCATATCATGTCACTACTTTATATAATTGCATGTGATGTTTATTATGTATTATGCATCTTGTTTACTTAGAACGACGGTAGTAAATAAGATGATCCCTTATAATAATTTCAAGAAAGTGTTCCCCCTAACTGTGCGCCGTTGCTAAAGTTCGTCGTTTCGAAGCACCACGTGATGATCGGGTGTGATAGATCCTTACGTTCACATACAACGGGTGTAAGACAGTTTTACACATGCAGAAACACTTAGGGTTAACTTGACGAGCCTAGCATGTACAGACATGGCCTCGGAACACAAGAGACCGAAAGGTCAAACATGAGTCGCATGGAAGATACGATCAACATGGAGATGTTCACCGATGATGACTAGTCCGTCTCACGTGATGATCGGACACGACCTAGTCGACTCGGATCGTGTAACACTTAGATGACTAGAGGGATGTCAATCTGAGTGGGAGTTCATTAAATAATTTGATTAGATGAACTTAATTATCATGAACTTAGTCTAAAGTCTTTGCAAAATATGTCTTGTAGATCAAATGGCCAACGCTCATGTCAACATGAACTTCAATGCGTTCCTAGAGAAAATCAAGCTGAAAGATGATGGCAGCAACTATTCGGACTAGGTCCGGAACCTGAGGATCATCCTCATAGCAGCCAAGAAAGATTATGTCCTAGATGCACCGCTAGGTGAAGCACCCATCCCAGAGAACCAAGACGTTATGAACACTTGGCAATCACGTGTTGATGATTACTCCCTCGTTCAGTGCGGCATGCGTTACAGCTTAGAACCGGGGCTCCAAAAGCGTTTTGAGCGACATGGAGCATATGAGATGTTCGAGCAGCTAAAAATGGTTTTTCAAGCTCATGCCCGGGTCGAGAGATATGAAGTCTCCGACAAGTTCTATAGTTGTAAGATGGAGGAAAACAGTTCTGTCAGTGAGCACATACTCAAAATGTCTGGGTTGCACAACCGCCTATCCCAGCTGGAGATCAACCTCCCGGATGAGGTGGTCATTGACAGAATCCTTCAGTCGCTCCCACCAAGCTACAAGAGCTTTGTGCTGAACTACAATATGCAGGGGATGGTGAAGACCATTCCTGAAGTATTTTCAATGCTGAAGTCAGCAGAGGTTGAAATCAAGAAAGAACATCAAGTGTTGATGGTCAATAAGACCACTAAGTTCAAGAAGGGCAAGGGTAAGAAGAACTTCAAGAAGGATGGCAAAGATATTGCCGCGCCCGGTAAGCCAGTTGCCGGGAAGAAGTCAAAGAATGGACCCAAGCCTGAGACTGAGTGCTTTTATTGCAAAGGGAAGGGTCACTGGAAGCGGAACTGCCCCAAATACTTAGCGGACAAGAAGGCCGGCAACACTAAAGGTATATTTGATATACATGTAATTGATGTGTACCTTACCAGTACTCGTAGTAACTCCTGGTGTAAGGGCATATTTATTCCCAATATGTTTTGGTGATTGATGACAATGCTTGTGCGGACTAATCGTGTGCGTTAGTTCTTTCAGAGATTCATCCATTGGCACGAGATGATTTCCTCCCCTCGGTGTTGTATTTCAAGACGGTGTAGCTCCTTCATTTCGTTGTTGGTGGACTAGTTTCGTAGGAGTCACCGTACTATCAAGAGGGGATCCGTTTTGGTAAGACTTGGGTGGAATCACACGTACACATCATTATCACACCCGTCGTCTTTCCTTCCACATCTCTGGAGATGCTGTTTTCCCCTTACTATGCTCTGCTTTGCCCTAGCGGTAGTACCACGTCCACAACGGTAGTACCGCCGAAAACTCCATAGTGGTAGTACCGCTCTCAAAGCAGTAGTACCGCTACAAGCGGTAGTACCGCTCTCAGAGCGATAGTACCGCTTGGGTGTTTCAGCCGTAGTACCGTTGTGCGTCTGGGCTACTTCCGCCTCGATTCTCGAACGAATTTTTCATGTCGGGTTTTGCGGCACTAAGGGAGGTAGTAGGGGCGGTAGTACTGCCCTTTCCTAGCAGTAGTACCGCCCTGGCGACAGGGCCCTGGGCAGCGCGGCAGTACCGCTGGGTCTAAGCGGTAGTACCGCCCTGAGCGGTAGTACCGCTCTTCCCTGGCGGTAGTACCGCCCTGGAGTTAGGGCCCCAGGCAGCGCGGCAGTACCGCTGGGTGGAGCGGTAGTACCGCTCGGAGCGGTAGTACCGCCCTTCCCCGGTGGTAGTACCGCTCTGTGCGGGGCTGGTAAGTGGGATAACGGTTGGATTGTTCTTCCCACTATATAAAGGGGTCTTCTTCCCCAAAGTTGACCTACCTCTTTCCCCCAAAGCTCCATTGTTGCTCCAAGCTCCATTTTCGTCCGATCTCTCTCCCTAGCCAATCAAACTTGTTGATTTGCTCGGGATTGGTTGAGAAGGCCCAGATCTACACTTCCACCAAGAGAAATTTGATTCCCCCCACTTATCCCTAGCGGATCTTGTTACTCTTGGGTGTTGAGCACCCTAGACGGTTGAGGTCACCTCGAAGCCATACTCCATTGTGGTGAAGCTTTGTGGTGTTGTTGGGAGCCTCCAATTGTTGTGGAGATTGCCCCAATCTTGTTTGTAAAGGTCCGGTTGCCGCCTTCAAGGGCTCCAATAGTGGAATCACGGCATCTCGCATTGTGTGAGGGCGTGAGGAGATTACGGTGGCCCTAGTGGCTTCTTGGGGAGCATCGTGCCTCCACACCGCTCTAACGGAGACGTACTTCCCCTTAAAAGGAAGGAACTTCGGTAACACATCCTCGTCTCCACCGGATCCACTCTTGGTTATCTTGTCCCTTTACTTTTGCAAGCTTACTTGAGTTATATCCATTGCTTGCTTGCGTGCTTATTGTTTGTGCATCATATAGGTTGTCCACGTAGTTGCACATCTAGACAACCTATTTCATTGCAAGTTTTAATTTGTTAAAGAAAAGTCTAAAAATTGTTAGTTGCCTATTCACCCCCCCCCCCCTCTAGTCAACCATATCGATCCTTTCACCTGGGTATTTGATACCGGTGCCGTTGCTCATATTTGTAACTCACAGCAGGAGCTATGAAATAAGCGGAGACTGGCGAAGGACGAGGTGACGATGCGCGTCGGGAATGGTTCCAAGGTCGATGTGATCGCCGTCGGCACGCTACCTCTACATTTACCTACGGGATTAGTTCTAAACCTCAATAATTGTTATTTAGTGCCAAGTTTGAGCATGAACATTGTATCTGGATCTCGTGTGATGCGAGATGGCTACTCATTTAAATCCGAGAATAATGGTTGTTCTATTTATATGAGAGATATGTTTTATGGTCATGCCCCGATGGTCAATGGTTTATTCTTAATGAATCTCGAACGTAATGTTACACATATTCATAGTGTGAATACCAAAAGATGTAAAGTTGATAACGATAGTCCCACATACTTGTGGCACTGCCGCCTTGGTCACATTGGTGTCAAGCACATGAAGAAGCTCCATGTTGATGGACTTTTAGAGTCTCTCGATTATGAATCATTTGACACATGCGGATCATGCCTCATGGGCAAAATGACCAAGACTCCGTTCTCCGGAACAATGGATCGAGCAACCAACTTATTGGAAATCATACATACTGATGTGTGTGGTCCAATGAGCGTTGAGGCTCGCGGAGGATATCGTTATGTTCTCACTCTCACTGATGACTTGAGTAGATATGGGTATGTCTACTTGATGAAACACAAGTCCGAGACCTTTGAAAAGTTCAAGGAATTTCAGAATGAGGTAGAGAATCAACATGAACGAAAGATAAAATTCTTATGATCAGATCGTGGAGGAGAATATTTAAGTCACGAATTTGGTACACACTTAAGAAAATGTGGAATTGTTTAACAACTCACGCCGCCTGGAACACCTCAGCGTAATGGTGTGTCCGAACGTCGTAATCGCACTCTATTGGATATGGTGCGATCTATGATGTCTCTTACCGATTTACCACTATCATTTTGGGGATACACTCTAGAGACAGCTACATTCACTTTAAATAGGGCACCATCAAAATCCGTTGAGACGACACCGTATGAATTATGGTTTGGGAAGAAACCTAAGCTGTCGTTTCTAAAAGTTTGGGGATGCGATGCTTATGTCAAGAAACTTCAACCTGAAAAGCTCGAACCCAAGTCGGAAAAATGCGTCTTCATAGGATACCCTATGGAAACCATTGGGTATACCTTCTACCTTAGATCCGAAGGCAAGATCTTTGTTGCCAAGAACGGATCCTTTCTGGAAAAGGAGTTTCTCTCGAAAGGAGTAAGTGGGAGGAAAGTAGAACTCGATGAAGTACTACCTCTTGAACCGGAAAGTAGTGCAGCTCAGGAAAATCTTCCTGTGGTGCCTACACCGACTGGAGAGGAAATTAATGATGATGATCAAGGTACTTCGGATCGAGTTGCTACTGGACTTCGTAGGTCCACAAGGACATGTTCCACACCAGAGTGGTATGGCAACCCTGTCCTGGAAATCATGTTGTTAGACAACGGTGAACCTTCGAACTATGAAGAAGCGATGGCGGGCCCAGATTCCAACAAATGGCTAGAAGCCATGCAATCCGAGATAGAATCCATGTATGAAAACAAAGTATGGACTTTGACTGACTTGCCCGATGATCGGCGAGCGATAGAAACAAATGGATCTTTAAGAAGAAGAAGGACACGGATGGTAATGTCACCATCTATAAAGCTCGACTTGTCGCTAAGGGTTATCGGCAAGTTCAAGGGATTGACTACGATGAGACTTTCTCTCCCGTAGCGAAGCTTAAGTCCGTCCGAATCATGTTAGCAATTGCCCCATACTATGATTATGAGATATGGCAGATGGACGTCAAAACGGCATTCCTTAACGGTTATCTTAAGGAAGAGCTGTATATGATGCACCCGGAAGGTTTTGTCGATCCTAAGAATGCTAACAAAGTATGCAAGCTCCAGCGATCCATTTATGGGCTGGTGCAAGCATCTCGGAGTTGGAACATTCGCTTTGATGAGATGATCAAAGTGTTTGGGTTTATGCAGACTTATGGAGAAGCCTGCGTTTACAAGAAAGTGAGTGGGAGCTCTGTAGCATTTCTCATATTATATGTAGATGACATACTTTTGATGGGAAATGATATAGAATTCTTGGACAACATTAAGGCGTACTTGAATAAGTGTTTTTCAATGAAGGACCTTGGAGAAGCTGCATACATATTAGGCATCAAGATCTATAGGGATAGATCGAGACGCCTCATAGGTCTTTCACAAAGCACATACCTTGATAAGATTTTGAAGAAGTTCAAAATGGATCAGTCTAAGAAAGGGTTCTTGCCTGTATTGCAAGGTGTGAGATTGAGCTCGGCTCAATGCCCGACCACGGCAAAAGATAAAGAAGAGATGAGTGTCATCCCCTATGCCTTAGCCATAGGATCTATAATGTATGCCATGTTGTGTACCACACCTGATGTAAACCTTGCCGTAAGTTTGGTAGGAAGATACCAAAGTAATCCCGGCAAGGAACACTGGACAGCGGTAAAGAATATCCTGAAGTACCTGAAAAGGACAAAGGACATGTTTCTCGTTTATGGAGGTGACGAAGAGCTCGTCGTAAAGGGTTACGTCGATGCTAGCTTCGACACAGATCTGGATGACTCTAAGTCACAAACCGGATACGTGTATATGTTGAATGGTGGGGCAGTAAGCTGGTGCAGCTGCAAGCAGAGCGTCGTGGCGGGATCTACATGTGAAGCGGAGTACATGGCAGCCTCGGAGGCAGCGCATGAAGCAATTTGGGTGAAGGAGTTCATCACCGACCTAGGAGTCATACCCAATGCGTCGGGGCTGATCAAACTCTTCTGTGACAACACTGGAGCTATTGCCCTTGCCAAAGATCCCAGGTTTCACAAGAAGACCAGGCACATCAAGCGTCGTTTCAACTCCATCCGTGAAAATGTTCAAGATGGAGACATAGATATTTGCAAAGTACATACGGATCTGAATGTCGCAGATCCGTTGACTAAACCTCTTCCGCGAGCAAAACATGATCAACACCAGAACTCTATGGGTGTTCGATTCATCACAATGTAACTAGATTATTGACTCTAGTGCAAGTGGGAGACTGTTGGAAATATGCCCTAGAGGCAATAATAAAAGGATTATTATTATATTTCTTTGTTCATGATAGTTGTCTTCTATTCATGCTATAATTGTATTATCTGGAAATCATAATACACGTGTGAATACTTAGACCACAACATGTCCCTAGTGAGCCTCTAGTTGACTAGCTCGTTGATCAACAGATAGTCATGGTTTCCTGACTATGGACATTAGATGTCGTTGACAACGGGATCACATCATTAGGAGAATGATGTGATGGACAAGACCCAATCCTAAGCATAGCACAAGATCGTGTAGTTCGTTTTGCTAGAGCTTTTCCAATGTCAAGTATCTCTTCCTTAGACCATGAGATCGTGTAACTCCCGGATATCGTAGGAGTGCTTTGGGTGTACCAAACGTCACAACGTAACTGGGTGACTATAAAGGTGCACTACAGGTATCTCCAAAAGTGTCTATTGGGTTGACACAGATCGAGACTGGGATTTGTCACTCCGTATAACAGAGAGGTATCACTGGGCCCACTCGGTAGTGCATCATCATAATGAGCTCAAAGTGACCAAGTGTCTGGTCACGGGATCATGCATTACGGTACGAGTAAAGTGACTTGCCGGTAACGAGATTGAACGAGGTATTGGGATACCTACGATCGAATCTCGGGCAAGTAACATACCGTCTGACAAAGGGAATTGTATACGGGGTTGCTTGAATCCTCGACATCGTGGTTCATCCGATGAGATCATCGAGGAGTATGTGGGAGCCAACATGGGTATCCAGATCCCGCTGTTGGTTATTAACCGGAGAGCCGTCTCGGTCATGTCTGCATGTCTCCCGAACCCGTAGGGTCTACACACTTAAGGTTCGGTGACGCTAGGGTTGTATGAATATGAGTATGCAGCAAACCGAATGTTGTTCAGAGTCCCGGATGAGATCCCGGACGTCACGAGGAGTTCCGGAATGGTCCGGAGGTAAAGAATTATATATAGGAAGTGCTGTTTCGGCCATCGGGAAAGTTTCGGGGTCACCCGGTATTGTACCGGGACCACCGGAAGGGTCCCGGGGGTCCATCGGGTGGGGCCACCTATCCCGGAGGGCCCCGTGGGCTGAAGTGGGAGGGGAACCAGCCCCTAGTGGGCTGGTGCGTCCCCCTTGGGCCCCCCCTGCGCCTAGGGTTGGAAACCCTAGGTGGGGGGGCGCCCCACTTGCCTTGGGGGGCACTCCACCCCCCCTGGCCGCCGTCCCCTTGGGAGATTGGATCTCCCAGGGCCGGCGCCCCCCTGGGGGCCTATATAAAGGAGGGCAAGGGGGAGGGCAGCCGCACCCTGTGTCTTGGCGCCTCCCTCCCCCTGCTACACCTCGTCCTCCTCCCGCAATAGATTGGCGAAGCCCTGCCGGAGTTCTGCTGCATCCACCACCACGCCGTTGTGCTGCTGGATCTTCATCAACCTCTCCTTCCCCCTTGCTAGATCAAGAAGGAGAAGACGTCATCCGCTCCGTACGTGTGTTGAACGCGGAGGTGCTGTCCGTTCGGCACTTGGTCATCAGTGATTTGGATCACGGCGAGTACGACTCCATCATCACCGTTCTCTTGAATGCTTCCGCACGCGATCTACAAGTGGTATGTAGATGCAATCTCTCTCCTATGACTCGTTGCTTATATGAACTCATAGATGGATCTTGGTGAAACCGTAGGAAAAAAATTTAATTTTCTGCAACGTTCCCCAACGGTTTTCCTATTTTTTCAGAATTTTTTGAGTTACATAAGTATTCAAGAGTTACATATTGCTACAGACTATTCTATTTTTCATGTATTCTGTTTTCTATGTGTTGTTTGCTTATTTTGATGATTCTATGGGTATTATCGGGGGGTATGAACCATGGAAAAGTTGGAATACAGTAGATATTACACCAATATAAATAAAGAATGAGTTCACAACAGTACCAAAAGTGGTGATTTATTTTCTTATACTAACGGAGCTTATGAGATTTTCTGTTGAGTTTTGTGTTGTGAAGTTTTCAAGTTTTGGGTAAGGATTTGATGGACTATGGAATAAGGAGTGGCAAGAGCCTACGCTTGGGGATGTCCAAGGCACACCAAGGTAATATTCAAGGACAACCAAGAGCCTAAGCTTGGGGATGCCCAGAAGGCATCCCCTCTTTCGTCTTCGTCTATCGGTAACTTTACTTGAGGCTATATTTTTATCACCACATGATATGCGTTTTGCTTGGAGCGTCTTGTATGATTTGAGTCTTTGCTTGTTAGTTTGACACAATCATCCTTGCTATACACGACATGCAATTTATTAGAATACTCTATGTGCTTCACTTATATCTTTTGAGGTAGGCAATTTTGCTCCAGTGCTTCACTTATATCTTTTTAAAGCACGGCAGTGGCTTCATTTTATAGAAATTGATGAACTCTCATGATTCACTTGTATTATTTTGAGAGTCTTTAAACAGCATGGTAATTTGCTTTGGTTATAAATTTAGTCCTAATATGGTAATCATCCAAGATGGATATAATAAAAACTTTCATATAAAGTGCATTGAATACTATGAGAAGTTTGATTCCTTATGATTGTTTTGAGATATGAAGATGGTAATATTAGAGTCATGCTAGTGAGTAGTTGTGAATTTGAGAAATACTTGTGTTAAAGTTTGTGAGTCCTGTAGCATGCACGTATGGTGAACCGTTATGTGATGAAGTCGGAGCATGATTTATTTATTGTTTGTCTTCCTTATGAGTGGCAGTCGGGGACGAGCGATGGTCTTTTCCTACCAATCTATCCTCCTAGGAGCATGCACGTAGTACTTCGTTTCGATAACCAATAGATTTTTGCAATAAGTATGTGAGTTCTTTATGACTAATGTTGAGTCCATGGATTATACACACTCTCATCCTTCCACCATTGCTAGCCTCTCTAGTGCCGCACAACTTTCGTCGATACCATAAACCCACCATATACCTTCCTCAAAACAACCACCAGACCTACCTATTATGGCATTTCCATAGCCATTCTGAGATATATTGCCATGCAACTTTCCACCCTTCCGTTTATATGACACGCTCTGCGCGGTAGTACCATGTTGCCTGGCCAGTCACAACGGCATGAGCGGAAGTAGGGGCAGATGTAATTTTTTACATCCACACCCTACGCGGTAGTACTGCACCTATTGCGGTAGTACCGTGTCGGACTTTGGCATAGATAAAATCTCAGCGGATGTAGTCACGGATGTAATTTTTTATATCCATGTATACCGTGCCTACCATGCGGTAGTACCACATGGGGTCGCGGTAGTACCGCACCAGCAGTTCTACTGCACCTTGTCAGTGCTCATCTGGTCGGGTCCAGGCCCAGACGCGCCCACGGTAGTACCGCGGGCCACCGCGGTAGTACCGCAGGCCCTTGCGGTAGTACCGCTCCTATGGTGCGGTAGTACCGCGGGTCGCGGGCTGAGTAGTGGGTAACGGTTGGAATTGTTCCTTCACTATATAAAGGGGTCTTCTTCCCCAAGAAGACTCACCTCTTCCATCCCCAAGCTCCATTGTTGCTCCAAGCTCCATTTTCGCTCGATCTCTCTCCCTAGCCAATCAAACTTGTTGATTTTCTAGGGATTGGTTGAGAAGGCCCCGATCTACACTTCCACCAAGAGAAATTTGATTCCCCCCACTAACCCCTTGCGGATCTTGTTACTCTTGGGTGTTTGAGCACCCTAGACGGTTGAGGTCACCGCGGAGCCATAGTCCATTGTGGTGAAACTTTGTGGTGTCATTGGGAGCCTCCAATTAAGTTGTGGAGATTGCCCCAACCTTGTTTGTAAAGGTTTGGTCGCTGCCTCCAAGGGCACCAATAGTGGAATCATGGCATCTCGCATTGTGTGAGAGCATGAGGAGAATACGGTGGCCCTAGTGGCTTCTTGGGGAGCATTGTGCCTCCACACCGCTCCAACGGAGACGTACTTCCCCTCAAAGGGAAGGAACTTCGGTAACACATCCTCGTCTTCATCGGTTCCTCTCTTGGTTATCTCTTACCTTTACTTGTGCAAGATATATTGTGGTCTATCCCTTGCTTGCTTGTGTACTTATTGTTGTTGCATCATATAGATTGCTTACCTAGTTGCATATCTAGACAACCTACTTTGATGCAAAGTTTAATTTGGTAAAGAAAATCTAAAAAATGGTAGTTGCCTATTCACCCCCTCTGGTCAACTATATCGATCCTTTCACCGAGTTTATCGTGGCCCAAGGCCATTGCCATTGGCACATCCCATCAATAAAGGGATAGTGCTTCGGATTTTCGGTGGCATCTTTAACAAAATCCCTCGACACATGCGCACACATAATGCACGTTGTGTTAGGAAACAACAAAATTACCGCCTAGCATTACTACTCACGACAGAGTTGTTGGATTTCACCGAAGAGGAAGGATGAAGCGGTATAGTAGCAAATAGTATTACCCTCAGCTCAGCACCAAGGTTTAGTGAACCAATATGAGGCACCACACGAACAACCTTAACAACACCTGGACATAAACAAAACAGTTGCTTGCACCCAGCAAAGGCAAGGGGGTCGTCACTCCCATTTGTTCTTGCTAGCCAGAAGGTTAAAAGCAGATATTGATATGCAAAGCGATAAAAAGTAAAAGAATAAATAACAGAGCAATTGTGAAGACTTTTGTATTAATGGAAAATATACCCCGGGGTCCATATGTTCACTAGTGGCATCTCTCTTGAAAGCAGAGTAACGGTGTGGTAGAAAAAATACTGTTGGGCAATTGGTAGAAGCTAGCATAGTTAAAATTGTGATCATTCATGGCATAATTAATACATAGGCATTGCATCCATTACAAGTAGACCGGTAATCGAGCTGCATCTAGTACTATTACTCCACCCTAAGACCGCTATCCAGCATGCATCTCAAAGTGTTAAGTTCATGACAAACAGAGTAACGCTTTAATCAAGATGACGTAATGTAGACAAAATAAGATTAATCAAAATGAACAAACCCCGTCGTTTTATCCTTAGTAGCAACAATAAAATACGTGCATTTGCCCTTTTGTCACTATGCAAAATCACTGGAAGATTGAACCTACTACAAAGCACCTCTCCTACTGAAGATAAATCAATAAAATTTGGCCAAAGTAGATGGATAGATCGGAGAGAAATACAACTATATAAAAATTATGCAGCAAAGAAACTTCAAGAGATTCATATAAATTCAATGAATAATCTGACCATAACCCACAATTCACAGACACACAGCAAAAGACCACGTCAGATGGATCTTAGAGAAAATCATGGTATTGAAGATCAAGAGAGAGAGAGAGAACCATTTAGCTACTACTATGGACTCGTAGGTCCTAAAGGAACTACTCACACATCATCATGGAGGCAGCAAGGTTGATGAAGATTACCACCCCAATGACCCCCCTCCAGCAAAGTGCCAAAAAAGGGCTCCAGACGGGATCGCTTCGGAACAAAGGTTCGCATTGGCGAGAAATTTGGTTCAGGTCTCCCTTCGAGGGTTTTTTAATATTTGGGACTTTATAGTCCAAGAATTAGGGCAAATGGAGCTACAAGGGGCCCGCAACCTAGTGTGGCACGTCCTACCCTTCAGGGCACGTCCCTGCCTTGTGTTCCCAACGTTTCTAGGTTCTCTTATTGTCCAGAAAAAATTGTCAAAAAGTGTTGTCGTGTTTGGACTTCCGTAGGTATGTATCTTCTGGGAAAACCAAAAACATGCAAAGATAGGAACTAGCACCGGGCACTAAATTAATAGGTTAGTCCATAAAAACTATATAAAATAATATATAAAACATAAAAAGTGCTAATATAATAATATCTAACAGTGAAAAATTATATATACATCTGAGATGTATCAGTACCCCTAAGCTTAATTCTTACCCGTTCACGAGTAGGTAAATAATAAGAAAAGAATTTTTGTCAGTTGAATGCTACCTAACATGTTCTTGATCAAACGATGTAATCATGGTATGAATATTGGGATGCGAGTGATTCAAGGCAAAAATCTATCAATTTTGACATTGAAACAGTAATACATAAACGTACTAGTAAACAATCATTGCCTTTCAAAATAAAAATGCTAAAGAACGTGATCCCTACACACTTAATCATGAAACACATGACATGCCCAGTCTTCCTAACACAAATATATCAAATCATGAACAACCTATATGTCAAACCAAGCAATTAAATCATACTTTTTCTTGCTTCAGCTTTTTCAACTCTCACGCAATACTTGTGCATGAGAGGAGTAGAGATTGCCATGCAACAGATGCACTAGAGCTATAAATGTATGAAAGCTCTCTATATGGAACTAAGTGGGTGTGCATTCAACTTACTTGCTCATGAAGACCTCGAGCATTTTGAGGAAGCTCGTCATCGGAATATGCAAGTCAAGTTCTATAATGTAAAACTCCCACTAGTATATGAAAACGAAAATCGTGAAGACTTTCTATATGCAATACATGGTGCTACTTTAAAGGACGTGTAGTAAAAAGATAGTAGTGTACCCCCTCTCTCTTTTTCTCTTATATTTTTTCATGTTTAGCACTAAACGCATTTGTCACTCCCCACTAATTAATATCATGCCTGATATCAATGTTAGCATAAACAAAGTAATTATATCCTACCTAATATTAACATGCAACTTATATATTGTCTACTATAAATTTATAATACAATTAATATACTGTATAATACTAACGTGCATTACACGTACACAATTACTATTTACTATTTATTAACTTTACATAAATAAGTCAAAATTCGGATCCAAGATGACGCGGAAACTTTATCAAAACAATATGTTTGAAACAATTCCCAGTATATTAACCTATAAATAATAAACTTACAACTCCACGCGTTTTCTCCCCTTCTGCTCTATGGATAGGGAAAGCTCTCCCCTCTAGAAATCATTGACGAGCCTCTGGATTCGCTTCCCCTTTCCTTGCCGCTCTGGGCAGCCGGTGGCGGGAGAGGAATCCAGTGCCTTCGATCTGGCTAGTAGTTTATGTTAGAATTTTTTAGTCCTTGTAGGTGCGACGCTTGGGAGGATGACGACGCTTCTTCTTCAAGTTTGTCTTCCAGTCTCCGATCCTCCTCGACTTCGCCCATCTGGACATAGCCGACAAAGCTCTAGTGTAGATCCTTGCCGGCTCATCGGGGCGGCAATGTTAGGGTTTCTCGTCGTGTGTGCACGATAACGAGATTTGATGTGAGTTGTTTCAAATATATTCAAGGGTTCAATCGCAACGATTGCTACATGGTGCTGGTCCTTAGGGGCACGTGCACGAAAACTTTCTCGCTGTCATCGATAAGGTCAAGCTGGCGAACCAACTTATGGTTGGATGGTTAGGAGGACAGTGCTATCTCCAGCCCATGAGGGTTCGAGTCTTATACTTGATATGTGGTCGCATTTTTCTGGATTTATTTCCGGCCTTCCGATAATGTGTGTTCTGTCAAAGACGTTCCCGTCGATTACGGAGGCATTTGTGGCGACTTCATAAAACTCAAGATAATATGCTGGCTCATTCTCTCAGAAATGATCATAGAGGTAGGGTGTGCGTACGTGTGCGTTTATAGGGGTAAGTGTATGTGAGTATGTATGAGCGCCTACGTCTGTACCGTGTTAAAAAAAAAAAGACAAGGTCAAAACTGACTCCGAAGGGAGGTGCGAGAATTTTTATTATGTCGAGGTGCTTTGTCTTATGATGAACTTTTATAGATTTTTTCAAAAAATGAAATAAAATGAAAAGTTAGCAAGTAGTGGGTAAAACATTTTTTGAAAGCAAGTGCTCTGCCGGCCTCCTGCTCCAGTCTCCACAGGGAACGTGCACCCTACGCAAATCCAGGATGCCGAACTTGCGGCCTGCGAAATGTCCAAAAACCCATCATCAACCTGTAAAATATACAGCTCGTACGATCAAAATCGAACGGATAATGTAAATCACAGCGACAAGCACCAGACATGGATCAGGCGGCCAGGAAGGAACCCTAGAGCCTTCCGCTGTCAGTATAAATAGGGGAGCCATTCTGCTCGCCCGAACCCTCCTCTCAGTCCCCCTTTCTTCCCCCCGACCGCCGCCGCCGCCTCCTCCTCTCGGTTCCCTCTCCTTCCTTCGAGGTTAGTATCCCGACTTCCCGAGCCATCTCCAGTGCGCTTAGATCTTCATCGTTGGAGCGAAGCTCCCGTGTTCTGCGCTCATCTTTGGTAGCCTTCAATCCGCGAGCTGGTCGAGGTTTAGGCACTTTTTCGCGGATGCATCGTTTGTTCGTATAGCGTTGAGAAGGATTTTCTCTCGTACTGTTGCCTCGATCTGTAGATTACGAAAATTGCTAGAGCAGCCGCAAGCGCGAAATATTACCGAATCGTTTCGATACTTGGTTGAATCTGTCGGTAGATGGACTATTGTCTCAATTTCGTAGACTGAGTATAACCAGTGATTGCAAACTATCTGTTATAGATCTATCCCGATCAGTTTGTAAATCGTCTTTGTGTCGTGTTTCCTGGATCTAGGCCTGCTGTCCGATAGCCTTGACTGCTGATATATTAGTGTTCCAGTTTATGCCAGTTCTTCGTTCTGGTCCGTTTTTGTCTAATTTTTCTGATTGTTTGTGCAGTTTGCTTCAGCCATGGGTAAGGAGAAGACTCACATCAACATCGTGGTCATTGGCCACGTCGACTCTGGCAAGTCGACGACCACTGGCCACCTGATCTACAAGCTTGGAGGCATTGACAAGCGTGTCATCGAGAGGTTCGAGAAGGAAGCCGCTGAAATGAACAAGAGGTCTTTCAAGTACGCCTGGGTGCTTGACAAGCTCAAGGCCGAGCGTGAGAGAGGTATCACCATCGATATTGCTCTCTGGAAGTTTGAGACCACCAAGTACTACTGCACCGTCATTGATGCCCCTGGTCACCGTGACTTCATCAAGAACATGATCACCGGTACCTCCCAGGCTGACTGTGCTGTTCTCATCATTGACTCCACCACTGGTGGTTTTGAGGCTGGTATCTCCAAGGATGGCCAGACACGTGAGCACGCCCTCCTTGCTTTCACTCTTGGAGTGAAGCAGATGATCTGCTGCTGCAACAAGGTATCACTTGTTAAAACTCTTCATCCCTGAAAGGCCGTGTATAGATGTTTGCTGGTTGGTAGACTTATTTGAGCTTGCTATATGATCCATTGCTTGATTTCATATTGCTGCACACATATTTTGAATGTAGTAGTCTAATTGTATGCTTGATTTGTAGTACATTTGGATATTCCAGCTTCACCTGTAGTTTTATAAGATTCCATACTGTCTTTTGTTATCTCGTACTGCCATTCCTACGGTTTTTGGGTTCACTGGTTGATTGTTCTGCTGTTCTAAAGTTTATGCTCACTTTTTGTGATCATTGCTGCTGTGCAATTTCATTTTTGTTTATGCCTGTTCAAAGTAATCATGTCTCTTGCTGTTTTCTGCTGGCAATACCCTACAGTGCCATCTTAGTTCTGAGTTTCATTTAACTAAAGGTGTCATTCTACTGCTCTTTGTTATCCTGTACTGCCATCACTGCAGTTTTTTCGTGTAACTAGTTGATTGTTCTGCTGTTCTGAAGTTTATGCTCACTTAGTGCGACCAGTGCTGTTGTGCAATTTCTTATCTGTTTATGATTGTTTGTAGTAATCTTGTCTATTGCTGTTATCTGTTGGCAATATCTTACAGTGCCATCTAAGCTGTGAGTTTCATTTAACTAAAGTTGTCATTCTGCTTCTCATTTTTAGATGGACGCCACCACTCCCAAGTACTCGAAGGCTCGTTACGAAGAAATTGTTAAGGAGGTCTCTTCGTACCTGAAGAAGGTCGGCTACAACCCTGACAAGGTTCCCTTCGTCCCCATCTCTGGGTTTGAGGGTGACAACATGATTGAGAGGTCCACCAACCTTGACTGGTACAAGGGCCCAACCCTGCTTGAGGCGCTTGACCAGATCAACGAGCCCAAGAGGCCCTCAGACAAGCCCCTCCGTCTTCCCCTCCAGGACGTTTACAAGATTGGTGGCATTGGAACTGTGCCTGTTGGCCGTGTTGAGACTGGTGTCATCAAGCCTGGTATGGTTGTCACCTTTGGTCCCACTGGTCTGACAACTGAGGTCAAGTCCGTTGAGATGCACCATGAGTCTCTCCTGGAGGCGCTTCCTGGTGACAATGTTGGCTTCAATGTCAAGAACGTTGCCGTGAAGGATCTGAAGCGTGGGTTTGTTGCATCCAACTCCAAGGATGACCCTGCCAAGGAGGCAGCCAACTTCACCTCCCAGGTCATCATCATGAACCACCCTGGTCAGATTGGCAACGGCTACGCCCCAGTGCTGGACTGCCACACCTCGCACATTGCTGTCAAGTTTGCTGAGCTGGTGACCAAGATTGACAGGCGATCTGGTAAGGAGCTGGAGGCCCTGCCAAAGTTCCTCAAGAATGGTGATGCTGGCATAGTGAAGATGATTCCCACCAAGCCCATGGTTGTGGAGACCTTTGCTACTTACCCTCCTCTTGGTCGTTTTGCTGTACGTGACATGAGGCAAACTGTGGCTGTTGGTGTCATCAAGGGCGTCGAGAAGAAGGACCCAACCGGGGCTAAGGTGACCAAGGCTGCCATCAAGAAGAAGTAATTTGACAATTGATATCCAAATCACTGTTTCAGGCACCAAGCAGTTTTTAGTATTGGCTGAGTTTTGTTAAGGGCATTGTTCGTACTGGGTATATTCTAGCTGTTCAGCTGTTAGCGCTGCATATCGTGCCCTTAGTGGTGTCTGTCTTGTGCCTTCTACATACTGTCCTAATGTAAGCTTCGGTGAAACCTGGATGTTATGAGACTTGGTTGTGTCTTTTAATACTAGTTTGTTGAATTTTATCTGTGTAGATGCTTTATCTAGTGCATTTTTGGATGCATCTAAACGTTCTTTTGTTTTGAAGGTGTCCTTTTATTTACAAGGTAAACCATTTATTCCCACTACTGATGGTTCATTGGTGTATCCTCACCTCTGTTTCCTTGACAACGAAGATGTTACTCAGATACTCCATATTCCAAACAGTCACATTTCCACTACTACTTTTTACTTCCGAGTGTAGCAGAACAATTTTTTCTAAGATTCCACAAAAAGTGAACTCATAGACCCGATTACAGGTGAATGGGATGAGCAGCTGATTCGTGAAAACTTTTGGCACATAGATGCAGAACGCATCCTACAGATCGATCCCCTTAGTTTTGGCACATAGATGCAGAATTTTTTCAGTCAGATCAGCTTACTATAAACAGTGGGAGGTTTCATATGTAGGTGAGGCAAATGAAGCAAACTTGCTTGGTGGGACAGCGCCACACCCAGTATGGAAGAAATTATGGAGTTTGAAAGTTCCTGGGAAAGTAAAGATCCTAGCAAACAGGCACATAGGCCATATCTCTCAGTGCCCAATATGTCGTTTGGCTGCTGAGGATATTAAGCACGCCATCTTTAGCTGTGAGCGAGCCAAAGCAGTTTGGTCGTCGTTGGGGATTTGGAATACTATATCTAATGCTCTACTGATGGACCGGTCGGAAGCAGCAGTTCTGGAATTTCTATTGTGTGATCAAGTGCATCAGAAGGCGTATATGGATCAGTTTGATCTACCTGAACTTATCGCGACGGCAAGCTGGTATATTTGGTGGCAGAGGAGAATGCATGTTAGAGGGGAGGTAGTCCAACCTCCGGGGCGAACAGGACAATCCATTCATGCACTTACACTGAACTTCACACGCGCGATGGCCATTCCTGAGACAAGACCGAGGACAAATTCTTGGCCGATCGTTCTGGCATCGCAGCAGCTCTTGAACGTTGATGCATCTTTCCGGGAGGAGGATCACTCGGGATCATGTGGAGCCATTATAAGAGACCACAAAGGGAATTTCATAGCTTCTACCTCACGTATTGATCACGTTGCAGACGTTGTCTTTGCTGAAGCTGTAGCACTCCGGGAAGGTGTGAAGTTAGCTGTTTCGATGGGTTGTAATAACATCATGGTGAGGATGGATAACTTCATTGTAGTAAACGCTCTACAACTGAATGAAGGACAATCAATGGTGGCTGGCCCTGTTTTGGACGAATGCAGAGAGTTACTAAGAGGTTTTGGGAAGGTTATTCTTGAGCATTGTAATAGAGTCAAATATGACTGCTCATGCGCTAGCTGAATATGGCCGTGCAAACGATCCGTCTCTGTGGATCGAGGCACCGCCAAGTTTCATTGCCAATTCCTTGGCAGATGATGTATCTGTTATTTAGTTTAATAAAGCTAGCCATGAAGGCCTTCCCGTCAAAAAAAAAAAAAAAGAGATGACATGCAGAATATGGTTTCATCAAATAATCAAAACTCAAATTGAAAGTCTTTTCAGCCACGGCGTGCCATTGGGCGGTGATCTATTGATGCAATTGGTTGCTCCACTCCGCTCTTTATCACTTAGTTTGAGTAGTACCAGTTATAAATTGCTGGTATCTTAGAATTAGATGTATATGATGCACTAAAGCATGGTTAACATTTGTCAATCCGTGATGTAATGGAGTGTCATCAACTGCTAAACGCTCATGTTTAAGTTTGAGGTTTATGTGATGACATTGCACAAGTTAGTCGACATGTCAACCCTCTACATTGCACAAGTCAGTCACAAGTCAAGTAATACTGTTTTGGTTATCTATAGCTCTTAAGATCTCTTAAGATCAGTCCATATCAGAAACGGGGAAATTTTATCACAATGACTAAATAAAAAGAGACAATAGGATTTGGGCTTCGCTATTCATGATAGTCTCTCTGATAACGTTGCACAAATTAAATGGCATGTCAATTATCTCCACAACTCGTTATATTTCATC